>NC_088927.1:1290000-1462500 GCF_038396675.1 Hydra vulgaris
CCATGCAAAAATGATTAACAAAGAACTATTTTGTTCACTTCTGAATGCAAATACAGAAAATAATAAAATGAAACAATATATATATATACATATATATATACATATATATAAAAATATATATATATATATATATATATATATATATATATTATATATATATATATATATACATATATATATGTATATATATATATATATATATATATATATATATATATATATATATATATATATTTATATATTTTACAATGCGTTTTTGCCCCTTGTCTTAAAGGGCATCGTTAAAAGATCCGCCCCAGATATGGCAACAGTATTCCATACAAGACCGGATTTAAAATTTATAGAGATAGAGAATAGAATCCGAAGTAAGAATTTAACGAGCTCGATAAAGAGATGCAACCTTAGCGTTTTCTCAATTTTGCAACGGATTTGATATATGGTTTACAAGAAAGATTGGAAGTAAGTTAATCCTAGATGATGAGTAGTGGACTCATCGAGTACATTACCATTCATAAATATAGGAAGATCTAAATTATTGCAATAACAATTGGCTGAGAAAAATTGATTTTATCTGTATTGAAGTTCACAAGAAACTGTGGACCCCATGCTGCAGCAGAGGTAAGATCCTTTTTAAGCTCAAATGCCCCGTTGCTGTAGCAGAAGTGAGATTGTTTTTAAGCTCAAATGAGTGTTGGTTTCTTATCACAACAAGAATAAATGTTAGTATCATCAGAAAACAATGCCACCTTAGATGTGAGAATATCTGGAAGAGTGTTGATGTAAACTAAAAAGAGTATAGGGCCAAGGATAGAACCTTGAGGAACCACTGAAGTTACAGAATAAAAGGAAGAGTGCTGTCCATCGAGGACAACATTTATGCAACAATTGGAAAGGAAGGATTCAATTATCTTAAAGATGTTGCCAGATACACCTGAAGAAAAAAGCTTATCAAGAATACCAACATGCCAAACTTTATCAAAAGCTTTTGAAACGTCAAGAGCAATGGCCTAAACCGCTCTACCTTTATCTAATGCACGATAAATCCTTTCAGTTGTTACTGTTAGCAAATCAGCTGTAGAACGAGAAGATCGAAATCCATATTGATGGTCAGAAAGTAAGATATTAGATTCAAGATGAGAGAATAAGTGTTTGTTAATTAAAGATTCAAAAACCTTGCTTATGATAGGAAGAAGACTTATGGGACGGTAGTTAGACGAATCAGATCGGTCTCCAGAATTTTTGAAGATAGGGATAACGGATGCCGCTTTCCAGCAGGCTGGAAAACAAGACACTGATAAACACTTGTTAAATAGTTTTGAGAGTATAGTCGACAGCTCCGGAGAACACATCTGCAAAACAATATCAGGTATGTTGTCCAGGCCACAAGCTGTAGAAGAGTCTAGGCAGGAAACTACGTTAGATCCAGAAGCTGGAGTGATACCAATGTCAAGCAATGGATCAACCAGTTTGTTGGCAATATCAGGTAGAACGCAACTAGTGGAATCAAGAGTTGATATTGATGAAAAGTTTTTTGCAAACAATTCAGCTTTGTCTTTAAGTGAGATGACTATGTCTGAACCATACAAGAGAGGTGAAATTAAAGATTTGCCCTTATTATTGATACTATTAAAGACTCTCAAGAAGTCACGAGAGCCTAATTTTTGAGGTGAGATACAAGATTTCATGAACTGAGAATAGCGATCTTTAGCATTAGTCAAAACCTTTTTACAATGGTTTCTAACAGTAATAAACAGACGTCTGTTTACTGGAGAACTGTTTTGCTGATACATATGGAAGTAACGGTTTCGATTGGCAATTGCAGCAGTACAGTGTGAGGAAAACCACGGAGGAGAGTAAGGTTTAACGTGTATTCGTCGAGAGGGAACAAAAGATTCCATGTCAGCCTGAATCCACAAAGTTATGTAAGATGCGCATTTGTCGACAGGAAGACAAAAAATTTTACCCAAGGGCCATCACGAAGAAAATCACCAAAAGAATCCCAGTCAGCTTTACAGTAGTTGTAAGAGGTATAATAATAGGGGGATTCAGGTGATGAAGAAGAATAAGATATTAGTTTTAGAGAGATCAAACTGTGATCAGAAGCACCTAAAGGTGAATGTGGAGAAACTGAGCACTGACTAGGATCAGAAACAAGACATAAGTTGAGTAGAGAAGGTAAATGATTTGGGTTGTCAGGAAAGCGAGTTGGAAAGTTGACTATTTGAGGTAGGGAATGTGAAAGGCAAAAATAAAGGCCTTTAAAGCCTACATAGTCACTGACACTAAAGCCAAGAAATTCCGAGTTTTGAGCATTAAAGTCAACGATAACAACTATATTGGCTGATGGATAAAGAGAGAGGGCTTGGTCAATATGATCAGAAATAACGTCAAAAAGAGTGTAGTCTTGAAATGAAGGAGTGCGATATAGAGCAAATAGAAAGGCGATAGAGTGAAGTGGTGCAAAACGAAAGCACATGAAAGAATAGTCTATAAATTCAAACCTAGTTTCCTGACAAATTGGTGAATTCTTACGAATATAAATGCCCAGGCCAAGCATGTGGCTATTGGAGTCTTTACGAATTAAAGGAAAGTAACCATCAACACTAAGATCGCAAGATGAGACAGCTGAACTCAAATTAATCTCACAAAGAGCAAGTAGGTCTGGTGAACTTTGCAAGAGATAAGACTCAACAGAATAAAAGTTACTTCCAAGACCACGAATATTAGTGAATGATAGGTTTAGAGAACTTGGTGATGATGATGGTTTTTTGTGTTTTATAGTTTTTGGTACTTTATTCATTTTAAAATTAGAATGAAGAACTTGACTCAAAGCATTGATAGTACTCAGAACACTGTTTAATAGCCCAAGCAATTGTCTCATTACTACTAATAAACCCTAAGCCGTAACAATGGGCTCCAAATGTGGCCTCCGCAATGTACACCAAAAAAAAATACAAACAGGGACACCATCCATGCGCAACATGGTACTTTTAATACTTATATATTTATCAGGTGTGGATAGAATCAACCTTTCTGAGAGCTACCACAGAGTTTGGGAAACCTGACTACCAGCCGGCCTTAGAACCATAAAATTGAGTTTTAGAGTTGTACCCTCATTAGAAGGTAATAGAATAAGTTACCTTGTCATAAAAACAGAGACAAAAGCAAAACCCATGCATTGAGTCTTGAAGAACCAGCATTCAACATCCTAAACTGGAATCAATGTATTAAAAATACATCTGCGCCAGCCTAATAGATGAAGAAGGGGTGCGAGGCTGGTCAACAGATAGAATCTGTTTAACCTTTAAGTCATTGCCTAGGAGGCCTTTTACAAGACAGTAGCCGGGTGCATTTAACATCTGCCCAAAACGAGTATTTATATCGAGACACCATCTCTAGCCTTTACTCAACCAAAGACCCCAAGGCAGGGGGTGTTTTAAGTCAGAGTTGGCATCTCCTAGCCTTTGCCTAAAAAGACGTACCCTTCAAGGCAGCAGGAAATGAAGCAGATTGAACTGGGTTACATGTTACCAGTAGCAGGATAACATGACCTGACTATCATATTTAAAATGCCTAAATGCCTAAACATATTTAAAAAGACTAAACATATTTAAAATGCCAAAATCAGATGCTGAAAGTTCGAAAGCTTATTGAGCAAGAAACAGAAAAGTTTTGTTAGAAAAAGAAAGAAAGAGAAGTTATCTAAGGCGGCAGTTATTGACACCAACAAATGAAAACAAACAAAAAAATCAAGCGAAAGTTTGCAACCAAGGGCTAAGAATGAAAAAATCTTGATTTCAATACTAACGATAGTCTAAATTCTACTCAAGACAATTCTTATAACTAGAAATTGTTAATGAGAAAGGCATTAAACAAGTATTTATTATATTAAGATATATTTTTTAATATAATTGCTTACACATAGTTTGGGTTCATTTATATCAAATAACATTTTTAGGACAAAACAGGCTCTTCCAGAGTCTCCAAATAAAAGACAAACTATTGTAGAGCAGTTGGGTGTTGAATATGGCCTATGCACTGCTAAAGAAACACATCAAGTTCACTTCACATCACAAGAAATTGAAAAAGTAAAAGTACTTTATGAAAGAGAAGATATATCAGTTTTGTCTCCAAGAAGAAAAAATTGTATGAAAATTGACAGAGAAAAAGTTCAAAAGCGCTACTTAGTTATGAATTTAAAGAAGCTGCATCTATTGATATTTTATTGTGAGAAGAGTGCTAGCAAAACAACTAAATTGAGTAAGTTTTGTGAATAAAGGCCTACATACATTCTTACATGCAAAGATACACCACTTAAAACAAGTGGTTGTATTTATCTTAGTAGTTTTACTTATATGTGCTGCTTTGGCAAGTAAAATACCTTTTCCATTGTATTGCAATAAATGGTTAGAAAATTATGTATTGTGCAAGCCCCCAATATACCAATGTTTGATAATGAAATGTTCATTGTGCTGTAATAGTAAACTATTGAAAGTTTCTTTGCCCGAAAACGAAGACATGGATACCTTAATTACCTATTGTTGGTAGATTAAAGAAGATCATTGCTGTGTACTCAGTCAATATAAAAAAAAACATAAAAGGTATTTTTAAACATTTCTGCGACTATTTACCAGAGTTTACTGAGCATTATCTCACTAAAAAACACCAGTCTGAGCAATACTGCAGTCAAAAAGAAAATCTTGAACCAGACCAAATTTTGATACACTTTGACTATTCACAAAACTATAAATGTGGTTATTCTGTTCAAGCTGCTTATTGGTCGCAGTCAACTATTACCTTGTTTACAATTGTGATGTATCGTTACCGATTAGAGCCAAAATCAGTTGTAATAATATCTGATGATAATGATAAAACAAAACGTGCCACTACTACATACTTAAGTGAAATATTTGACCACTTTTGCTTTGATTATTTAAAAAAAGTTATATTATGGAGTGATGGTTCATGCACTCAACTCAAAAATAGATGCATGGCCAAACTCATACAATATTGCTCTGTGAAATATATTTTTCAAAGTATAGAATGGAACTTTTTTGCTACCTTCCACGGTAAAGGAACAGTTGATGGAGTAGGAGGGTCATTAAAGCAATTTGCTTGGAACAGCATGAAATCTCATGAAGTGGTTGTCTTAAGCGCTAAAGACTTTCTCATAACATCAAATGGGTGCGAAATTTATGTTAGACTTATAAACACAGATAATATTATTCTAAGGTGGGCCTTATTAGCTTATAAAATAGAAGAAGTGAAAGCTGTTACAAATATTACCAAATGCATTTCTGGCAAGTAAAAAATGGAAAGTTTTTGGTTTCAAAATTCCATATTATTTTGTAATGAGGTTGCAGAACAATTTTAAAATTTATATATTAGTAAAAAAAAGTTACTTTTACTATTAGTTGTGCTAAATAGAGTTAAAAATCAAAAAAATAGGGAGCATAAATAGTATTTAGCGTTTACTGCCTACTCTAAATAAAACAATCCCACCATTGAAAAACCATTATGGATAACCTTAATAATGTTATAAAATTCATATTTACATAATTTAATTGCTTTTTATAATGATTCATCTTTTTTTATGTCATTCATTACATTATTTGCTGTTTTTTTATTATTGGCTTTTTTGTTACGACCATTACGACAAAAAATTTAATAAAATTCTTGGAAAACTTTAAGTAGAAACTATGAAACTCACCATACAGTAAGTTCAATGTGTAGTTAAAGAACACAGCAAAGGATTTTTTTTCACTGTGTAGATGACTGCATAAAGTATGACAAAGTTTATTTCTTTAGATTTGTCTAAAAGTAAGAGTTACAACTGTCACGCTACGTTGAGTTGATTTTTCAAATAAGTTGAACACTTGAATCATTTAACTTTTGCATACTAAATTATATAATAGTATTTAACATTTCTGGAAATTTTCATTTAAATACCATTCTTAAATAATTGGTAATGATTAAAAAAGCTTCAAATATTACGACCGTCATTTGCATGGAATTGCCCACACATATATACATATGTATATATATATATATATATATATATATATATATATATATATATATATATATATATATATATATATATATATATATATACATATATATATATATATATATATATATATATATATATATATATATATATATATATATATATATATATATATATATATATATATATATATCTATATAAGAGTTACTTAATCTCAAAAAAAAAATTCAATTTATAGAAAAAAATATATATATATATATATTTTACAGGAATTTATAAATTATTATAAAAAATTTTTAATTACTATGTTTTTTTGTTAACGGGAAGTTACAGAAAGTAATTATGAAATAATTTTCTTTGGAATGGGGATAGTTTAATTTGGTCATTTGTTTTTATAATTTTTTAAGAGGTATTTATTTTCGTGCCTACATTTAGAAATTAATTCAGATTTTTTATTTAATACATTTTCTTGATTTAAATGAGTAATTATTTCAAATTTTTCTTGCAAACATAGTTTTTTTAATTTATTATTTATTTAATTTATTATTTATATTATATATTTTTTTAATTTATTAATTTCCTGCAAACATTTTTTTTTTATTTATTATTGCTCTGCTCTTTAAGAACATTGAGCACTCTATTTGTAAAATACACTAACATAATTTACATATATATATATATATATATATATATATATATATATATATATATATATATATATATATATATATATATATATATATATATATATATATATATATATATATATATATATATATATATATATATATATATATGTATGTATATATAAATACACTTTTTTTTGACATTAAGCAAGTGTAAACTTCCATTTCAAATGTTCTTCTGTGGTGCTCTGTGATTAGGTCTTCTCAGAGCACCTAACACAAATTAACCACAGAAAAAATTTGTATATATATTTTTGAATCACATTGATATATTTTGATCTAGTTTAGTTTAAAACAAACAATCGAAAGTTTTTTACCCATACTTTTAAGGAAAACATTTTGGCTTTGGATTTGTTTGATCTAGGGCTCTAGAAACAGTATTTTTAAAAAAAGCATTATTTGATAACAAAATGAGGTAAAAATCATAAAGTTTGTTGTATGACTGAAAAAAGTCTAAAGTCAAAGTCAAAAGTCATAAAAAGCGTAACTTTGAACAATCGGTGCAAATTCTACTATCAAGAAAAAATAAAAAATAAAAATTTGTTTCATATAAATATGACCTCTACACCACTTATTAGCCACTCCGCATAAAAATAGGTTGTCGAAAAAAAGTTATGGGATTGGCTAATATATATATATATACATATTATTTTAAAACATCAAGAAATACAGTTTCTCTCAATACAAAGAATATTATTTTATAAGAAATTTTCGCTGGGTTATAGATACCAGCATCATCAGCTTGTAAAATGTTACAATAATTTTTAATCGTTATAGTTTATATAAAACTGTTACTATTGACGTCAGCGGTTGAATGGCTTCTTATGATTTTTAAATTTTAAAAATGGCGTCCAAAACATAGTTTTTACATATTGGCCTTCATCAAGGTTAATTCCACCGTTTCGCGCAGAGCACATGTTGTTTTGTATTTCTAACGCCTCTCTAATTTTTCTTTCAAACTTTTTATTTTCTACTTTTAACGTTCTTGTTTTTTCCCAAATAATATTTTCTTTGCAAAAGGTTTTATGATATGCTAATGCAGATTGATTAGGCTTGTTTTCATTAATGCTCTTCTGATGTTGATGCATCCGCGTACTTACCTGCATTTTTGTTTCACCTATGTAGACTTTGGAGCAGTTGCATTTTATTATATACGTTCCAGGTTGGCTGTTACTTGGTAGTTTTGTTTTGTTTTTTGATGTTAATAAAGATCTTAAATTTGGGTTTGATTTAAATACTGCTCTGTATCCTGCTTTTCGGAATATTTTTCGAAGTTTTGGTGAAAGGCCTGGTACCCAAGGTAAAGACACTACAGGAAGATTGTTGCATTCTGATGGAATTTTGTTTTTATTTTGTCTTTTTTGATGGAATTGGTGTGTAATATTCCTCAATAGCTTTTCATCGTACCCATTTTCAATAAACATGTCAATTAAAAAATTTATTTCGTTTTGCAAATGATGTTTACTACAGATGGAGTAAGCTCTGTGGAGAAAACCTTTAAATATAGCTGTTAAAATATTTGGATCGTGATTTGAATGCGGTTTAATTTGAATGTTAGTGATTGCCTCTTTTCGATATACTTTGTACTCATGTTTTCCTAGTGTGTTATTTGTAATGGTTATGTCAAGAAAGTTAAGCGTTTTTGTTTCGTTTTCAACTTCAATTGTGTATTGTATTGCAGGATGTTATTGATTTAAAATATCTTGGAACTGTTTTGCTTGTTTGATGTTAGGAAATCTTGCATGACTATCGTCAACGTATCTTAAAAATGATTTTAGATTAAGTGCCGGATTTTGTGTCAAAGCCATTTTAATTGCATTATTTTCATAGAATTGTAGAAAAGATTCCGCGAGAACAACCATGAAAGAAAGTCCGATTGGTCCTGAGTTTTCCATTACGTGAATCTCATTGTTCCAATGAAAATAACATTGATATAAGCAAAGTTCTATGAGTTGCTTTATTTCAGGTATACTTAGTTTTGTTAAGTTTTTATATGATAAATTGTTACTTAATTGTTCTAAAAGTATAACGGTGGCTTCTTTTAACGGAATTGACGGGTACAAATTTACAACATCATAAGATACTTGAATATCATTGTTGGCGACATTCCAATTTTCAGCTATTTTTATAAAGTCAAAAGAGTTTTTTAATCGTGTCGGATTTTCATTATAACAGCATTCTTAGTTAAGATAATACAACCAGTCTTAAATGAAAATCCGACACGATTAAAAAACTCTTTTGACTTTATAAAAAAAGCTGAAAATTGGAAGGTCGCAAAACGAAATAAATTTTTTAATTGACATGTTTATTGAAAATGGGTACGATGAAAAGCTATTGAGGAATATTACACACCAATTCCATCAAAAAAGACAAAATAAAAACAAAATTCCATCAGAATGCAACAATCTTCCTGTAGTGTCTTTACCTTGGGTACCAGGCCTTTCACCAAAACTTCGAAAAATATTCCGAAAAGCAGGGTACAGAGCAGTATTTAAATCAAACCGAAATTTAAGATCTTTATTAACATCAAAAAACAAAACAAAACTACCAAGTAACAGCCAACCTGGAACGTATATAATAAAATGCAACTGCTCCAAAGTCTACATAGGTGAAACAAAAAAGCAGGTAAGTACGCGGATGCATCAACATCAGAAGAGCATTAATGAAAACAAGCCTAATCAATCTGCATTAGCATATCATAAAACCTTTTGCAAAGAAAATATTATTTGGGAAAAAACAAGAACGTTAAAAGTAGAAAATAAAAAGTTTGAAAGAAAAATTAGAGAGGCGTTAGAAATACAAAACAACATGTGCTCTGCGCGAAACGGCGGAATTAACCTTGATGAAGGCCAATATGTAAAAACTATGTTTTGGACGCCATTTTTAAAATTTAAAAATCAAAAGAAGCCATTCAACCGCTGACGTCAATAGTAACAATTTTATATAAACTATAACGATTAAAAATTATTGTAACATTATACAAGCTGATGATGCTGGTATCTATAACCCAGCGAAAATTTCTTATAAAATAATATTATTTGTATTGAGAGAAACTGTATTTCTTGATGTTTTAAAATAATATATAATATACTCTCATACAAGATGTCATCTTTCAAATTTCTAATTACAGCTAAATACGGAGCTGAAATCTACAAAAGCACTGAACAATTACAATCGTTAAAAAAATCTGTTGCTAAATCAAAAAACCAATACATTTTTTTACAAAAATGCGAAAAACATAAAATTATTCCAAAATCGTTACGAATAAACTCTCCAATAAAAAGTAAAAGAGCAGTAGGTTTAATTTTTCGTTTTAGATTTGAACTCTTAATTTGCATAAAAAATGATTCAAAGAGACGATTCTTTAATTTTATGAATGATGTTAAAAAACTTCAAAACTTTCTTAATTGTAAACTTAATGAAGAAGACTATATTAAATTAGAACAAATTACTGAAAAATCAAGGGAAAGCATGTTTGTTAAATCAAAAGAACGATTAATAAAAAAGTTTCACATACTTCAAAGTGAACATGCAAATGGAAAAGATATTGCGAGAAAAACAACAAAATATAAAAAGGACGCAGTTTTAAACCTTTGCGATACCGATATTTCCATAAGTCACAATGATTTTCTAAACCTTGGTCCAAATTTTGTACCATCTTTAAAGTCGATACCATACATGGATATTATAACAACAACAGAGTCTTCTGCGTTAAAATTAGAATACAACAACAAAGTAGAAAACGCACAAAATTTAAGAAAAAATGTTTTAAGAATACTAAAAACGGAGAAAAAAATAAATAACAATCTGACAAAAGAACAGAGGATATCTTTTAGAGAAATAAAAAACGATGAAACCATTGCTATATACCCGTTTGGCAAAGGAACAGGTTTTGTTAGAATTGAACATTCTAAAGCTTTAGAAAAAATCCGTGAACAAATTGGTCCGACAAAAATTATTAGTGAAGACCCTACTGCCAGTTACGCGGCAAAAATTAGAAGATTTCTTTCAAAACTAAATAAAAAACAGCGTTTTTCTAAAGAGGAATACGAAAAAATATATCCAAGTGATCCTATCCCACCTCTAATGTATGGAGTAATAAAAGCTCATAAACCGGAAAAATCGTACCCTATGAGAATAATTATCTCTACCATTGGCACACCAAACCACGGAATATCAGAATTGAATTAAATTTTGTTTATTTAGATAGTATTTGACCTTATATAGAATTCCAATACTTTTGGCCAATTTAGTAGAAATAAAGTCGATATGATACTTCCATGTAATATTTTCATCAATGTAAATGCCTAAAAATCTTGTGACCGACTCCTTTTTCATTTCAATTTTGTCAATGAAAAGTTTAGGTAAATTATTTGGTAAAAAACGCTTTTGTGCAAGGGAGTGGAAAAGGATCCATTTTGTTTTGTCAATGTTTAACGTTAACTTGTTGCACTTAAACCAGTTGGAGATGTGATTAAGTTCTTTATTCATATTTGAAAAAAGCTCATAAATGTCACTGTTTGACAGAAATAAATTAGTATCATCCGCAAAAATGATACTCATAAGGTTAGAAGCTTTATTTAAATCATTTATATAGACTAAAAACAAAAGTGGGCCTAGAATAGAACCTTGTGGAACACCACATTTTATGGCAATTAATTTTTCATTTTGAAATTAATTTCCATAGAAAACAAATTGTTTTCTATTTGTCAAATAACTTTTATACCATTTTATTAATTTGCCATTAATTCCATAAAATTTGAGTTTCTTAAGTAGAATTTTGTGATCGACCGTGTCGAATGCTTTTGATAGGTCAATGAAAATACCTAGTGTATATTGTGATCTACCAAATGAATTGGAAATTTCACGAATGAACTGTGTAATGGCTTGTTTAGTTGAACAATTTTTTTTTAAACCGAATTGATTTTTATATAGAAGTTTATTTAGATTAAGGTAATTGTATGTTCTATTGTATATAATTCTTTCTAAAATTTTTGAGAAGGTTGAAAGAACTGAGATAGGGCGATAATTACTAATATTTGATTTTTATTTTTTATTTAGATATAATTATGATAACTACAAAAATATTTTATGAGAAAAAAATTAAAAAAAAAAATTAAAAAATATAAAAAAAAAAATTCAAATTCAAAAACTTTTTAAAAGTAAAAACAAGATTTTTAAAATTAATAAAAAAAAAAATTGCAGTGAAAAATTATTAACAACATTTTAGTTTTGAACATTTTAAACAAAAGAATAATCTTTTCAATATTACATTAATCTTTTGAACGAAGATAAATCTTTTGAACATAGATAAATCTTTTGAACATTAGATTAATCTTTTGAACATAGATAAATCTTTTGAACATAGATTAGTCTTTTGAACATTAGATTATTCTTTTAATCATAGACTAATCTAATGACTATAAATTTTTCACTTAAAGAAAATTTTCTTTTTTTTAATAAGAGAAAACTTGTTTAAACTTAAAGTTATAGATCAACTTAACTATTTCTTTCCTCATTTTTAAAATAGTTTTTGCAAATTAAATAAGTCTTTTTTTTTCATTTCCTTAAAAAGCTGGTATATATAATTATATAATATATCTTTATTTTTTAAATTGTTTGTGTTCTCTGTTTATAGGTGAAGGTTATTTGACTAAAAAATAAGTATTTTATATATAAAAAAAAATTAACTCATTGCCTAAAATGGGTAAAGTGAAAGATTTAACTTCGAAGATAATTTCAGCAGTGAAAAAACTGAATAAAAAGCAGCGCTACAGTCAGAGAGAGATTGCTGAAAAGTGTCACACTTCTGTAGCTTCAGTTAATAAATAAGTAAAAAAAGAATTGGATCCGTCAGGGTTTCTGAGAAGAAAAAACAAAGAACAGGAAGCATAGCAGCATTAAATCAAAGTTTACTGCTTACAACAAGCCGACTTTTATCGAATTCTGCAAATCTAATTGCAGAGTAACAAGTCTTGATCTCACTCGTCAGATAACAGAGTATGGTGTGCTAGTTTCACGCAGAGCTGTAAAACATAGGCTGTGCTATGCTAGATTGTCCTCTGAGGAAAGGCAAGCTAAAATCGGTCATGATGAAAAAGAGGATGATCTGGGAAAATCAGTAAAAGAATGAACTTCTAACAACTTGACAAAGTTATTACCTGCTTCTATCTTATTTAGATAATGAGTACTATTTTTTTTCATTGGAAGCGCTCACTTGCAGTGCAATGTACATGCATGCATTGAATTAATTATTTTGGATGTCTTGTGGTTATGCTAAGTTACATGTACGTACAGTACGGCACTTTTCTTATTGTTGTAATTTTATAATACAGGATTTTCTGTACTGTAAATGCAGCTCCTGAGCAATATATTTTTTACAATATTTTTGATTACAGATTTTCTTCAGTCAATAGAGCAAAACTGATATCATTCAGGAGTCCTTACTATTTTTTAGGCAACGAAAGAAACAAACCTTTTCTTCCAAAATGTGTTTCCGCAACTGTTAAGCTTCCTATTTCAGTTATGGTTTGGGGAGCTTTCAATATTCGCGTGTCATTAATTCAATATTCAATATTCGCGTATCAATATTCGCGTGTCATTAAAATTCAATAAAGACTTGTTTTGTTCTTGTTTTTCTTAATCTCTCTTTTCAAGTCAAAACAGTATAAAAGGAACACATTTTTATTTTGAAGTTTATTCAAAGCAAACTAAAGAAATGGAAACAACTGACTTTGAAGTTGTTTATTGCAATAAAAGCAACTTTGTAAAATAGCAGCAGCTACTTTGTGGCTTATAGATTTTAAAGAAAAACAAAATATTAAAGATAAACAATATTCTACTGTAACACTAAAACCTCTTGCTCAATTTAATTATATCAAAAAAGATCTCATTTACAAACCTAAAAATGAAGGATGTGAAATCCTATTGCCATGGAAATATAGAGACATGTGTGATCTCAATAAAACAAATTATATGTTCAGAAGTGAAATTAAATTAAACAAAGATGATTCCAAATTCAAAATTTCTAAAGGAGAAATAACAAATAATATTATTTTTAAATTTAGTCATAATAAATTAACAAAAAAAGTGTTGGAAACTTTGATGGAAGATTTGCAAACTGCTCAAAACAGAGCTTATCAAACAGTAGCTTATCCTAAAACTGGAATATTAAATAACGCTGTTTTAAATGGTTATACTATTTGATTGGCAAAAGAAGACGACAACATTCATTTAACAGAATACGAAAGATTATTATCCGTAGAACCTTCTTTTGTCAATACCATAAATAAAAACGGTCATTATAGAAATTTAAACATGATCTTGACACGTGCCGCTGAATCACTTGCTGAGAAAGAATCGAGCGAAATGAAAAAAGTAAAGGCTGAAGTAGAGGAAGATAAAGAATAATTATTTTTTTTGTAAAAATTTTTTAATTAAAAAAACCTGTTTTATTAATAAAAAACCTGTTTTTAATATAAATAATTCCTATATAAAGAGTTGTAAAAAAAAATTCTCCATTTTTGAAAGAAAGAAAGACTAGCAAACAACTCGATGAAAGTCTGCTCAAAGCAACTTTTTTATCCTGATAATGAATTACATGAAATGTTGTTTGAATTGCATCATTTAAATAATACGTATAAAAAGTGGCAAGATATTATATTTTCCTATTTAAAAAAATGGGATTTGGAAATAAATTAACCTGAAGAAAAACTTGTTGATTTGTATTATATTTTCATAGCTAAAGACTATGAAAATAATCTTGGTTTATTTAAAAAATCTACTCGTGAATGTGAGTTTTGCAGAACAATCGCCCTCAAGGATAAACAGTATGTTTGAAGCGTGTCGTATGATCAATGACGATTTTTAAATATAACAAAAACAACAAATGGGAGTGTGACGAGTTGAAGAAAAATTGTAAAATATTAGAAAATATCTATCTTTCTTGTGTACAAAGACCCTATTTTTCATATCACGACAAGGTTTTTCTTAATGGATATTACACCATTTATACACCTACGCCTATTTATAAATTATAGATGGAAAAGTCAAAACAGAAGGAGATAGAGTTTACATTTATAAAGCTTTTAAACGCTGTGATTTCGATAAAACCTTTATAGAAATGTTTCCAACATCACAATGGATTTTTTTCTTTAAAAGAAACTTTAGCATATTAATGCCTTTATACAGAAAAAGAAGACGAATTTTATAATTACGAAAATAGTAAAGTGTTACCGAGTCATCCTCTACAGAACAAAAATCATTCTGCAAAGTATTATATACAAGAACTATTATAAACAAGAAATTTTTTTTTATTTTTTTTTTTCCATTTTCCAAAAAGTTGATACACTAAAAAATTTATTTTAAAAATATTGTCAAAACAAGCACAATTGTCTTTTTTTAAATTCTCATGCATTGCGTGTTGTCTTTTATAACTTCGCATTGCGTGTTGTCTTTTATCAACTTTGCGTATTTTTTTACACATAACTCAGTATACTGACCGACACAACCTTCGTTTATGAACCCATTTGTAAAATCTCCTAAATTCAAAAAAACATAAAAAATTGCTATGCTGAAAATGTTCCAAACATAATTCTTCATTGTTTGCGTAAATAGATAATTTGCGAATCTTTGAAAGAGAAAACGTGATAAATCAAAGCTGAAGATATTATTACTCTTTATAGCTTCTAAAACATCGTTCTCGATATGCCCACCTTTATAAAAAACTAAATTGTATTCAAATTTATCAAATTGTTTTTTTCAAATACGAAATTACTGAGCAGCAGAATATAGTTTCACCAGGGTATTTAAAACTAGGATAATATGTTAATCCATGGACGTTATTTAAACAATAGTAATAAGTTTTTTTAAATTTTTCAGTTAAATTTTCGAATTTTACGCACGGTATCACTTGAGTATGATAATATTTTTTATCATTAACCGATCTTAAACATAATTCCCTTATACAATGTTTTTGCCAAGGATGAATTTCGTCATTAGTAATGTACTCAATATCCAACATCCACAACTAAAAAAGTTATACTTTTTATTAAAAAAAGAAGAATATTCTTTTAATAAAATGAATAAAAACGTATAAAAACAGATTGAAAAAAATTTTTTATTCAATTTTTATTAAAAAAGGAAATCGCGTTGATAGCATCTTTAAAAAAAATCCACAACAATTGCGCTATTTGATCGCTAGATGAAGTATCTAAAAAATATAAGCTTCACGAAAATAAATCTGGAAATTCTTCACCCTCATCTGTTCATGTAGAAGAAGAGCATTATACGGATAAAAAATCAATTGAATTTCTAGAAAATGTACTCGATTCCAAAAGAATAACATTAAATTCTTATTCTATTGAAAAGTGTTTTGAAAAGAATCAATTTAAAAATTTGTTAGAGAATCCGCAACTCTGTCATATTAATCTCGAACAATTTGACAAATTGAAAAAAGAACATGTCAACGACAACTATATAGCTGAATACTGCAAATCCAAGCTCACTGTTTTATTGCTAGAAAGAGATATAAAACCTACTTTTGATCAAACGGATGGTTTCGTAGATACTTTTACAACAAAAACAATACCTACCGACTCATCTCTAATAGAAAAACTAGATGCTGCTTTAAAAAAGAAATTTGTTAAAAGAAACATTGAAGGAATTTTCAATGATGGAAGCAGTGATAAAAAAGCTTTATTTGTGAATATATTACACGCTATTGTAACACTATCTATTACGAGTTTTTTTAGTTTAGAAAAAGAATAAATAAAAATGGCTACTAATGAATCTTTGTCTCGTTATTTTAAAAACTCTGAATTTAAAAATTATTTTATAATATTCATATTATTAATAATATAAAAAAAAAGAAGGTTTTTTTATTATTTACAACAATGAAACTACAAAAGAAGCAGGCCAGCATTGGAGAGCCTTGATCAAAATAGACAATGGTCATTTTTTTTGTTTTGATAGTTTAGGAGAAGAAAGTGTATTGCAATAAATTTATTTTAAAATATAGCGCTATGACTGGCAATTAAAATGTGTTTTTTTCATATAACAAATTTCCTTTTCAATGGAATGAAAGCAGTTTATGTGGAGCGTTTGCCGCCTATTTTGTAGCTCTTTTATTTCGCACTGAAAATGTTTTATATAATAATCAAATTTATATACCTTCATTTTGCAGACTGCTAAACTTTTTTTTTTTTAAGTGACAACACTTAATGCTTCTCCACTAATTCAAACAAATCTCTATCCATTTTTTCAATTTATAAAAAGAGAACTCTTTCAATATCTTGATACTACTGCTAAATACTTCTTTGAAAAAGACATGCATTTGCATTTATATATGAGAAAACAGGAAAATCTGGAACGAGAGCTATTGTCTATGAAAAAAAAAAAAAATTCCTTTGGATCATAATATTTTTAGAAAACAAATATTGGCGTAAAATGCAATTAAAAGATAATTAAAAGATGCTGGATTCTTGAGAACAAACAACGAATGCACGTGGGATAAATTATTCCTATTAGATATCAAGGCAACTCCTTTTGTGTTAAACGAGGAAAATATTTATTATATGCAACGAGACGAAATGAATAAAATTTACTTGAACAATTAATCTCGATTAAAGACTGCCAATCAAACTTTAGATAATCCTATTAATGATGTCATGACTAAAAAAGCAACAAAAAGACAGGTAGCGCTGAATTTAATATAATAAAACATGAAGAGATCATCATACACGCTTTTAGAAGAAATTGTAGAACTGTTTTTTCGTATTTCACGCACAGCCTTATGGACTGCAATAAATTAATCTCTGCAAAAAAAAGGTGACCCATCAACAAATATCAGATAATTTTCACATATTAAAGAGAATTCGAAAATTTCGTATTTTTTCATATATATATATATATATATATATATATATATATATATATATATATATATATATATATATATATATATATATATATATATATATATATATATATATATATATATATATATATATTTGACCATCCACAAAAACTAAATATTTTAAAAGTTTTTATTGATGGGTATGTAAAATGCTTTTAAAATATAAATAAAGTACTTTAGTATTTTAATAATAATTATTATTTATAATAAAATACATATTGTTTTTAATTTCTCCAGTATTAATAATACAAAACTAACAAAATATATTATATTAAAATATAATATTAACAATAACAAAAACAGGTATAAAAAAAAAAATGTTTGTTCAATAATTTTGCTGGTATATATAATCCTATAAACAGGAACAAAAAAAAATGTCTGTTAAATAATTTTGCCGCTATATATAATCCTAAAAATATACAACAGTACTCAGCAATGCATTACCTAACCTTATAACATCTATTTTCAATCATAACAAAAAAATGTGTTTTACTTGGTTTTAATTGATGAACTATAATACAATGGTACTTATGTTTGTCCACATTTCAAACCCTGTACTGTTTCCCTTTTTAAGAGCAGCAATTGCACCCTAAATCATGAGTTTTTTGTCATGTTTTATTGCGGCACGTGTTTCCTCAATATTATATTGTTTTTATATTAAATCTATAAAGTCAATTTTACTACACATATAAATAATTGAGCAATGTAAGAAAAATGCAGTCATCTGTTATATTTTTCTCATTTATAAAAGGTTATATAACTAACATAGTATGTTTTCATAAAATATAAAAATAATTAATATCAAAAACAGGAATTAAATCAAAATGTTTGTTGAATATTTTTGCTGGTATATACTCATGTATACTACAGTATTCTGCAATACATGACCTAACCGTATCACCTCTATTTTTGATCATAACAAAAAGATGTGTTATACTTGGTTTTAATTGGTGATTTTAAATACAATCGTACTTAGGTTTGTCCATGATTCAACTCATGTTCAGTTTCCCTCTTTATGAGTAGCAATTGCACTCTAAATAATAAGTTTTTCTGTCATGTTTAATTACGGTTTATGTACCATTAGGATTTCATGGTTTTTATATTGAATCTATAAAGTCAATTTTGCTACGCATATTATTAATTGAGCAATAATTAAAAGAAAATTAGTCATCTATTATATTTTACTCATTTACGAATGGTTTCATTGTTTGCCACCCTGAAGTAAAAAGTTTAAAAGGTTTTATTGTTTGCTACACTGAAAAAACCTTTTTAATTACCTTTATTCTTGCAAAAATTTTATTGTTACATAACTGTTTAAAGCCTTACTATTAATTTATCTAACTCACTGATACCCTGCGAAACTAGCAACCACTATTCTTAATTATTACCTCTATTTTTAAACAAGTTTCTGTGTGTTAATCTTCTAACATTTAGATAGATTTTTTAACTTTACATTAAGCTGACATACTTGTATTGCCATTAAATGATTATCACTAAAGACATTTTCTTTATTTTGTTGCAAAGGGTCATTTATTATATTTCACGCACAACCTCATGGGCTGCAATAAATTAATCTCTGCAAAAAAATGGCGACCCACTAACTGATATCAGATAATTTTCACATATTCATAAGAATTCAAAAAATTTATTTTTTTATATATCCTAATATATATAAAGGGCAATGTGTGTGTGTTTGTTTGTTTGTTCTCTATAGAAATCCAAACCGCCGGACCGATCTCGATGAAATTTGGCATGGGGGTAGTCCTCGAGGGGGAGAAGGTTCTAACCTGGGTTTTGACCCCGTACCCCAACCCCCGGGGTCAGGGGGGCTAAAAATGGGCTTCTCTGACCCCGGGGTCAGGGGGGCCAAAAATGGACCCCTCTGACCCCGGGGTCAGGGGGGCCAAAAATTGGCATTTCTGACCCCGGGGTCAGGGGGGCCAAAAATGGGCCCCTTCGACCCCGGGGTCAGGGGAAACCATTTTTTGGGCCCATTTTTGGGCCCATTTTTGTGTACAGATATCAGGTAAGCCAGTCTAAATATTGGCCCGGGCAACGCCGGGTAACTCCAGCTAGGTATATATAAAGGGCAATGTGTGTTTGTGTGTGTGTTTGTTTGTTTGTTTGTTCTCTATAGAAATCCAAACCGCCGGACCGATCTCGATGAAACTTGGCGTGGGGGTAGTCCTCGAGGGGAAGAGGTTTTTCAGCTGGGTTTTGACCCCGTACCCGACCCCCAAGGTCAGGGGGGTCCAAAAATGGAATCTAGTGTGGCTCTGCAGCCTAACCCGTGCAATTTGGCAAAACCTAAAAGCTTCTAACCTGTGGAGGAGTGTCAGAACACTTCATTTGACAACAAACATGAGGGTAAAGTTGTCTGGTGATCTGTCAGCAGGAGCCTTTTCCAATCAGCTCCTTGCCTTGGGCAATGGTGAGGCACCAGTTGATGTGCAGACAGGGCTCATTAAATTCCCTGCCAACTTTTGCACACTGGTGGATTCTGCAGAGGAACTCATTGTCAAGGTGTTTCCCAACATCCAGCAGAGTTTCACCAGACATGACTGGATCTGTGAGAGAGCTATTCTGGCTCCCAAAAATGAGTCTGTCACCAAGATCAATATGCAGATCCAGAAAATGCTCCCAGGCAATGAAAAGTCCTATAACTCCATTGACATGGTTATGGACCCTAGTGAAGCTGTCAACTATCAAACAGAATTTCTGAACTCTTTAGAACCATCTGGATGTCCTCCTCACATTCTTCACCTGAAAGTTGGAGCACCAATCATTCTCCTTCGCAACCTCGACAGTCCCAAGCTCTGCAATGGAGCTCGACTCATCATCAAAGCTATCCTTTCAAACTTGATTGAAGCAACTTTACTGACTGGATGTGGCAAAGGTGAGAATGTCTTCATTCCATGGATTCCAATGATTCCCAATGACCTCCCATTCAGTTTCAAGCGCCTCCAGTTTCCAGTCAGGCTGGCTTTTGCCATGACCATTAACAAAGCGCAGGGACAGTCGCTCAAAGTGACTGGCATTAATTTGGAACAGCCCTGCTTTTCTCACGGCCAGCTCTATGTTGCATGCTCCAGAGTTGGATCTCCACGAAATCTTTACATTTTGACTCTAGAAGAAAAAACCAAGAACATTGTCTATCAGAAGGCTCTTCAGTGAAAAAAATCCTCTTTAAAGAAGCCCTATTAAAATAAAACAATAACTGCCAATGTGAAGAAATTACCCATGATTTAACTTTTGTAACATGTTCAACTTTTTTTTCCAGTGTGAGAGAACAATTTAATTGAAAAAATTTGAGTAAATGTTCTTTTGGAAATTCTTAATTTGTTGTTTTTAAGTGGTAAAAAAACAAAATGTCTTTTTCTTCCTTAATGTCTTTCAGTTATTTCATAGCTTCAACCAACAGGGTCACATTTTGTGGGATTATTGTGCAACACTAAAAAATATTGCACAATCTTACTGTGCATAGCCCAAAATTAGTATAACAAAGTTCCAGATGCTCATTTACTTTTAAATATTGGCCCGGGCAACGCCGGGTAACTCCAGCTAGTATATATATATTTGACATTTCTAAAAAATTTTTAGTTTTTATAGAAAGTAATTTAAAAAATCTTTTAAAATATAAATGAAGTACTTTAGTATTTTAAAAATAATTATTACTTATAATAAATATATATTGTTTTTAATTTCTCCAGTATTAATAAAACAAAACTAACAAAAAATATTTTAATAAAATATAATAATAACAAACAAAAAAAAGGATTACTACTCTAAAGAAAACTTTTTAATTACCTTTATTCTTGCAACAAAAGTATTGTTACATAACTGTTTAAAGCATAACTATTAATTTATGAAACCCACTGATACCCTGCCAAACTTCATTATTTCCCTATTAATCAAACCTAACCTAGTAACCTCTATTCTCAATCATTACCTCTTATTTTAAAAAAGTTTCTGTGTGCCTAGTCTTCGAAAATATAGATAGTGTTTTTAACTTTACATTAAACTGACATACTTGTTATGACATTAAATTATTATCACTAAAGACATTTTCTTTATTTTATTGCAAAAGGTCATTTATTATATTTCACGCACAACCTCATGGGCTGCAATAAATTAATCTCTGCAAAATAATGGCAACCCAATAACTGATATCAGATATTTTTCACATATTCATAAAGATTTAAAATAATTATTTATATATATATATATATATATATATATATACATATATATATATATATATATATATATATATATATATATACATATATATATATATATATATATATATATATATATATATATATATATATATATATATATATATATATTTATATATATACACATCTACAAAAACTAAAAGTTTTTAAGTTTCGATTGATGGGTATGTAAAAATGCTTTTAAAATATAAATGAAGTACTTTAGTATTATAATAATAATTATTACTTATAACAAAATATATGAATTGTTTTTAATTTCTCCCGTATTAATAAAACAAAACTAACCAAAGTATATTTTAATAAAATATAATAATAACAATAACAAAAACAGGTATAAAAAAAAACGTTTGTTAAAAAATTTTGCTGGTATATATAATCCTATATGCAACTGTACTCAGCAATACATTACCTAACCTCATAAAAACTATTTTCAAACATAACAAAAAAATATGTTTAACTCGGTTTTAATTGATGAAATATAATACAATGGTACTTATGTTTGTCCACAATTCAATCCATGTACTGTTTCCATTTTAAAAAGCAACAATTGCACCCTAAATCAGGATTTTTTTTGTCATGTTTTATTGCGGCACGTGTTTCCTCAATATTATATACGACAAATATTTATTTACTTTTTGCAGATGTTTAATTATTAATGTTTCTATAATTAAACATCTGTAAAAAGTAAAAAAGAATTTTCAAAGTACTATAGTATTTCGGAAATACTTTTTTCTTATAATAAAATATATATTGTTTCTAATTACTTCAGTTTTTAATAAATATAACTAACATAATATGTTTTCATAAGATATATTAATAATTAATAACAAAATCAGGATTTAAATCAAAATGTTTGTTGAATATTTTTGCTGGTATATACTCATGTATAATACAATATTCTGCAATACATTACCTAACCGTATCACCTCTATTTTTAATCATTAACTATTATTATATCAAACCCATTGACACCCTGCGAAACTTCATTACTTTTCTAACAATTAAACTTAACCTTGTAACCACAATTCTCAATCATTACCTCTATTTTTAAACAAGTGCTTTATCTTCTAACACTTAGATAGATTTTTTAACTTTACATTAGGATGACATACTTGTATTGACATTAAATTATTATCACTAAAGTTATTATCTTTATTTTGTTGCAAAGGGGTCATTTATTATATTTCACGTACAACCTCATGGGCTGCAAAAAATTGATCTCTGCAAAAAATGGCGACCCATTAACTTATATCAGATAATTTTCACATATTCATAAGAACTCAAAAATATTTTATTTTTTCATATATATATATTTGACACTTTTAAAAATTTTTCAGTTTTTATAGATGGGTAATTAAAAAATCTTTTATTATAAAAAATGAAGTACTTTAGTATTTTAATAATAGTTATTACTTATAATAAAATATATATTGTTTTTAATTTCTCCAGTATTATTAAAACAAAACGTACAAAAATTTATTTTAAATTAATAAAATAATGACAATAACAAAAACAGGAACACTACTCTGAAGAAAACTATTCAATTAGAATTTATTCTTGCAACAATTGTATTGTTATATAACTGTTTAAAGCCTAACTATTTATTTATCTAACCCACTGATACCCTGCAAAACGTCATTACATCCCTATCAATCTAACCTAACCTCATAACCTCTATTCTCAGTCATAACAAAAAGAAGTGTTATACTATGTATAATTTGGTGATTTTAAATACAATAGTACTAATGTTGGTCAAGTATCATCTCTGTTCAAGTTTACATCTCCATGAGCACAACCTAACCTAGTAACCTCTATTCTCAATCATTACCTCTATTTTTAATCAAGTTTGAGTGTGCTTAATCTTATAACATTTAGATTTTTCAACTTTACATTTATCTGACATTTTTAAATTGACATTAAATTATTATCACTAAAGTTGTCTTCTTTATTTTGTTGCAAAATCGCTTTTATTGGATTTTACTCAGAACTTTTTAGGCTCCTATAAATTCCGTTTTGCAAAAGAATGGTGAACAATAAATTAATATCAGATAATTTTCGCCATTTTTTAAAAATTTAAAAGTTTAATAAATTGCTTTACACTATCGTATTATATACGACAAATTGTTTTTTACCTTTTACAGATGTTTAATTAATAATTTGGGTAAAATTTTAATGAAGTACTACAAAATTTTGGAAATACTTTTTACTTATAGTAAAATATATATTGTTTCTAATATCTTTAGTTTTATATAAAATACAGTACATGTTACATAAAAGTTAAAAGCCTGACTATTAATTTATCAAACTCACTGATACCCTGCGAAACTTCATTACTTCCCTATTAATCAAACCTAACCTAGCAACCACTATTCTCAATTATTACCTCTATTTTTAAACAAGTTTCTGTGTGTTAATCTTCTAACATTTAAATAGATTTTTTAACTTTACATTAAGCTGACATACTTGTATTGCCATTAAATGATTATCACTAAAGTCATTTTCTTTATTTTGTTGCAAAAGGTCATTTATTATATTTCACGCACAACCTCATGGGCTGCAATAAATTATTCTCTGCAAAAAAATGGCGACCCACTAACTGATGTCAGATAATTTTCACATATTCATAAGAATTCAAAAAATTTTATATTTTTTATATATATATATATATTTGGCATTTCTAAAAAATTTTTAGTTTTTATAGATGGGTATTTAAAAAATCTTTTAAAATATAAATGAAGTACTTTGGTATTTTAAAAATAATTATTACTTATAATAAATATATATTGTTTTTAATTTCTCCAGTATTAATAAAACAAAACTAACAAAATGTATTTTATTAAAATATAATAATAACAAACAAAAAAAAGGATTACTACTCTAAATAAAACTTTTTAATTACCTTTATTCTTGCAACAAATGTATTGTTACATAACTGTTTAAAGCCTAACTATTAATTTATCAAACCCACTGATACCCTGCCAAACTTCATTATTTCCCTATTAATCAAACCTAACCTAGTAACCTCTATTCTCAATCATTAACTCTATTTTTAAAAAAGTTTTTGTGTGCCTAGTCTTCGAAAATTTAGATAGATTTTTTAACTTTACATTAAACTGACATACTTGTTATGACATTAAATTATTATCACTATAGACATTTTCTTTATTTTGTTGCAAAAGGTCATTTATTATATTTTACGCACACCTCATGGGCTGCAATAAATTAATCTCTGCAAAAAAATGGTGACCCAATAACTGATATCAGATATTTTTCACATATTCATAAAGATTTAAAATATATATATATATATAAATATATATATATATAAATATATATGTATATATATATATATATATATATATATATATATATATATATATATATATATATATATATATATATATATATATATGACCATCTACAAAAACTAAAAGTTTTTAAGTTTCGATTGATGGGTATGTAAAAATGCTTTTAAAATATAAATGAAGTACTTTGGTATCATAATAATAATTAATACTTATAATAAAATATATATATCGTTTTTAATTTCTCCCGTATTAATAAAACAAAACTAACAAAAAATATTAAAAAAAAATATAATAATAACAATAACAAAAACAGGTATAAAAAAAAATGTTTGTTAAAAAGTTTTGCTGGTTTATATAATCCTATATGCAACTGTACTCAGCAATACATTACCTAACCTCATAATAACTATTTTCAAACATAACAAAAAAATATGTTTTACTCGGTTTTAATTGATGAAATATAATACAATGGTACTTATGTTTGTCCACAATTCAAACCCTGTTCTGTTTCCATTTTAAAGAGCATTAATTGCACCCAAAATCATGATTTTTTTGTCAAGTTTTATTGCGGCACGTGTTTCCTCAATATTATATACGACAAATATTTATTTACTTTTTACAGATGTTTAATTATTAATGTTTTAATAATTAAACATCTGTAAAAAGTAAAAAAGAATTTCCAAAGTACTATAGTATTTCGGAAAAACTTTTTTCTTATAATAAAATATATATTGTTTCTAATTACTTCAGTTTTTAATAAATATAACTAACATAATATGTTTACATAAGATATACTAATAATTAATAACAAAAACAGGAATTAAATCAAAATGTTTGTTGAATATTTTTGCTGGTATATACTCATGTATACTACAGTATTCTGCAATACATTACCTAACCGTATCACCTCTATTTTTAATCATTAACTATTATTATATCAAACCCATTGACACCCTTCGAAACTTCATTACTTTCCTACCAATTAAACCTAACCTAGTAACCTCAATTCTCAATCATTATCTCTATTTTTAAACAAGCTTCTGTGTGCTTAATCTTCTAACACTTCGATAGATTTTTTAACTTTACATTAGGATGACATACTTGTATTGACATTAAATTATTATCACTAAAGTTATTATCTTTATTTTGCTGCAAAGGGTCATTTATTATATTTTACGAACAACCTCATGGGCTGCAATTAACTAATCTCTGCAAAAAAATCGCGACCCATAAACTGATATCAGAAAGTGTTCTCTTTTTTATTAAAATTTAAAGTTTTATAAACCCTTTTACACTATTTTATTATATTCTACTAAATATTTTTTAATTTTTACAGATATTTATATAATTATTTTTTTTAAAAATTTTAACGAAGTACAATAGTATTTTGAAAATACTATTTACTTATAATAAAACATATATTGTTTCTAATTTCTTTAGTTTTTTAATAAATATAACTAACATAATATGTTTTCATAAAATATAAGAATAAGAATAACAAAAACAGGAATTACAGCAAAAATGTTTGTTGAATATTTTTGCTGGTATATACTCCTGTATAGGACAATATTCTGCAATACATTACCTAACCGTATCACCTCTATTTTTAATCATTAACTATTAATTTATTAAACCCACTGATATCCTGCGAAACTTTATTACTTCCCTATTAATCAAACTTAACCTAGTAACCTATATTCTCAATCATTACCTCTAATTTTAAACAAGTTTTTGTGTGCTTTATCTTCAAACATTTAGATTTTTTTAATTTACATTAAGCTGGACAGATAAGAGCTAACAGATAGATTTTTTAACTTAATATTAAGCTGGATTACTTGTATTGCCATTAAACTATTATCACTAAAAACATTTTCTTTATTTTGTTGCAAAAGGTTATTTATTATATGTTACGCACCACATCATGGGCTGCAATAAATTATTCTCTGTAAAAAAATGGTGACCCATCAACTGATATCAGATAATTTTTGCATAATAATGAAAATTCAAAAACTTCATATTTTTTCATATATATATATATATATATATATATATATATATATATATATATATATATATATATATATATATATATATATATATAAATATAAATATATACAAATATATATATATGTATACATATATATATATATATATATATATATATATATATATATATATATATATATATATATATATATATATATATATATATATATATATTTGACCATCCACAAAAACTAAAAAATTTTAAGTTTTTATTGATGGGTATGTAAAAATGCTTTTAAAATATAAATAAAGTACTTTAGTATTTTATTAATAATTATTACTTATAATAAAACATATATTGTTTTAATTTCTCAAGTATTAATAAAACAAAAATAACAAAATATATTTTAATATAATATAATAATAACAAACAAAAAAAGGATTACTACTCTAAAGAAAACTTTTTAATTACCTTTATTCTTGCAACAAATGTATTGTTACATATCTGTTTAAAGCCTAACTATTAATTTATCAAACCCACTGATACCCTGGGAAAATTTATTACTTCCCTATTAATCAAACCTAACCAAGTAACCTCTATTCTCAATCATTACCTCTATTTTTAAAAAAGTTTCTGTGTGCCTAATCTTTGAACATTTAGATTTTTTAACTTTACATTAAGCTAACATACTTGTAATGACATTAAATTATTATCACTAAAGATATTTTCTTTATTTTGTTGCAAAAGGTCATTTATTACATTTCACGCACAACCCCATGGGTTGCAATAAATTATTCTCTGCAAAAAAATGGTGACCCATAAACTGATATCAGATAATTTTCACATATTAATGAGAATTCAAAACTTTATTATTTTTATATATATATATATATATATATATATATATATATATATATATATATATATATATATATATTACTTTAGTAATTTAATAATAATTATTACTTATAATAAAATATATATTGTATTTAATTTCTCGAGTATTAATAAAACAAAACTAACAAAATATATTTTAATAAATATAATAATAACAATAACAAAAACAGGTATATAAAAAAAATGTTTGTTAAATAGTTTTGCTGGTATATATAATCCTATATACAACAGTACTCAGCAATACATTACTTAACCTCATAACAACTATTTTCAAACATAACAAAAAAATGTGTTTCACTCGGTTTTAATTGATGAACTATAATACAATGGTACTTATGTTTGTCCACAATTCAAACCCTGTACTGTTGTTTATTCTAAAGAGCAGCAATTGCACCATAAATCATGATTTTTTTGTCGTGTTTATTGCGGCACGTGTTGCCTTAAATTATATTGTTTTTATATTAAATCTATAAAGTCAATTTTACTACACATATAAATAATTTAGCAATGTAAGGAAAATGCAGTCATCTGTTATATTTTCCTCATTTATAAAAAGTTATATTGTTTGCCACCCTGAAGTAAACTTTTTAAATACCTTTATTCTTGCAACGTTCGTGTTGTTAAATAAATTTATAAAGCTGCACTTTCAATTTATCTAACTTAATGATACACTGCGAAACT
Source organism: Hydra vulgaris (assembly GCF_038396675.1). Lineage (NCBI taxonomy): Eukaryota > Metazoa > Cnidaria > Hydrozoa > Anthoathecata > Hydridae > Hydra > Hydra vulgaris. The sequence goes on from NC_088927.1 coordinate 1,318,723, forward strand.
TCATTACTAATCTATCAATCTAACCTAACCTTATAACCTCTATTTTTTATAAACCTTCTGTGTGCTTTAAGCTTAACCTTGTTAACTTTAGATTTTTTAACTTTACATTTAGCTGACATATTGCAAGGACATTAAATTATTATCACTAAAGGTGTCTTCTTTATTTTGTTGCAAAAGGTTTTTTATTGGATTTTACTAAGACCTCTTTGGGCTGCTATAAATTTTGTTCTGCAAAAAAATGGTGACCGATAAATTGATATCAGATAATTTTCGCCATTTTATGATAATTTAAAAGTTTTATAAATTCTTTTACACTATCGTAATATATACTACTTATTCTGTTTTACTTTTTACAGATGTTTAATTATTAATTTTTTAATAATTAAACATCTGTAAAAAGTAAAAAAGAATTTTCAAAGTACCATAGTATTTTTGAAATACTGTTTACTTATAATAAAATATATATTGTTTCTAATTTCTTTAGTTTTTTAATAAATATAACTAACATAATATTTTTTCATAAAATATAAGAATAATAATAACAAAAACAGGAATTAAATGTAGATGTTTGTTGAATATTTTTGCTAGTGTATACTCCTGTATACTATAGTATTCTGAAATACATTACACTGTAAAACTTTACCGTAAAATTTACGATATTTTACCGACATTTTACGGTTTATTACCGCAAAAGCATTTTCACGGCATTATACCGTAACTTTAACGGCATTATACTGCTATTGTAGTATCACGGTATCACCTTGACCTTCCACTATACGAAAAATGGCAATATACGAAAAATAAAGATTTAAATTTGTTAACTTTTTTTTTACATATTTTTTTAGTATTTAATATGCTAGCATGTGAATCACATAATAAAATAACACTGTAATTAAATTATGATTGCATTTCAATGTTATTACTTTAGTTATTTAAAAACTAATTTTTTATTGTCTTTTGATTTTATTCTCTTATGATTTTTATTCCCTTAAAATGTGTTTTGTAATTTATTATTGTTTTTTAATTATAGTTTCTAAATTTAATAAAAGAACTTTTGTGCAATTAAATATTTTCAACGTGTTGCTACAGCTAATAATATTTATAATATTGTTAATATTGAATTTTATTAAAGCAAACACTTGAGTATGGCATTAGTTCCATTAAATATTAATCAATTAAATTATAAAATCATCTTCCCTCTAAAATCAAGACAATATATCAAAAAAAAAAGTCGAGCTCTCTTCATCAAAAAAGTTAAAGAATTTCTCCAAGATAAAAACAATGAGCAAAGTTTTTTTTGTCATATCGATCTCTATAATTAATTTTTGAGGTATAAAAGATAAGGTCATTTTGACCTTATCCTTTTTACCTCAAAATTTTTGCCTTTTTTTGCTATTCTTGATGTCCTTGTTACTGATAATATTGATATTGTTCTATATAATTGTTTTGTATTATTTTTAATGTTATTTTTGTCTATTTCTGTTGTTATTTTTTACTAATATAATATCAGTATTCTAATATTATTGTTATTATTTATTACAAGTTTTTGTCAGTTACTTAACTGTTTGTGGCTAAGCTTTGTTTTTACTTTATAAAGTGAAATAAAATGGTTAGTATTAGATTTTTGTAAAGATGTATTAATCATAAAATGTCATTACCTTCTGATTTTACTGGACCAATATGGACATAATTATCTAAAATTAATTTGTCTTTCTGCAGCTCCACATCAAGGTCTTGTTAGTTTTTCAGAGTTTTGACGAGGAAAACAATGTTTAACAAATTCAGTTATGTTTCTGTGGTATACATTGAGTAAAATAAAAATAAATTATGGTGTAAAAAGTATTGATTTGAATGATATTTTGAAGCAAGAAGACAGTTATTACCTGAGTATTCGAGATAATGGAATAGAAACAGATTATTTATTGCCGAGTAATTTGCCTGATCATGTAATTTGTTGTGGAAAAAAACAATTTGCTCAAGATTTCTGACAGAAATTGGTAATGTGTTAGTGCAATTAGAAAATGATATCAACTTATTCAGTACCAAAAAAATTGAACACGCTTTAGATGACGCATTTAAGCTGTCCTCAACATATCTTTTATGTATAAAAGTTAGTTTTGTTGCAATATACAAACTTAATAATTTTGTTTTACATTTTGATTCACATAGTAGAGACTGTCATGGTTTTTTGACCAGTGAAGGTACTGCGGTGGTCATAAAATTTTTGTTTCCTTCAGATTTTTATATATTTTTAAAACAGTAAAGTAGATCTTTAACCGGTGCTAAGAAAGTTCGCTTTGAGTTAACATCTATAAACATTGAAGTGATTGACATTGATAGTACCAATGTGTTTAGTACAAAAAGTAATTTATCTGCTTATTCTAAAGTCAATTATGCACAATTAACTCCATGTGAAAATTGTTATAAAAATTTAGAGTTTAAGTGCCATGTATGTGGTTTATGAGTAAAATCATTATTAGCTTATATTACTCATTAACCACTGTGATGAAGCAAATATTTGTTTTCCTTGTATCAACAATTGCAATATATATATATATATATATATATATATATATATATATATATATATATATATATATATAGATTAAGTCATTGTTGTGGCAGTGTTGTTTATTTGTGTGGGTAATAGAATTTATTAAAGCCAGCATCATTAGAATCCTTCACTTATATAGATGCAACTTTATTAGAGCAACTAGCAAGGGTTTAGAGCTGGACGTTGGAGAGGAGACCTTCTTCATTTGGTTACATTAGAAGACTTGTTTGGGCTAAAGCCAATACAAAAATGAAAACTAATTCAATCATGGTGATCAAATAACATAGGAAGGTGGTTCTATTTATAATTCAGTTGTGGATCTACAAATGAACACCTAAAAAAAAGCTATGCAATCAATGGATAAGGCAAAAACTGCAACTGCTTCTGATCTTCCTGTGGTCCTGGCTTAATGATTGCATTGATCATTCTTTTTGATGAAAAGTTGCAGTCTTTCTATGTTAATGGATGTATGTAAAAACAGTGGATTTGTTTATAATTTTTCATAACATTATTGATATCACAGTTAGTGAATTCCAAGAGATTTATGACACACAACCATATTCCATATGGATGTGTGTGTGTGTCATAAATTAATTGCATAAAATTAAGCTAGTGGCTGTGATATTACATTTATGTAATATCACAGCCACAATTTAAACAGTATGTGTTTATTCATGTAAAACAGTAAACAACTTTTGATTTTGCATTTAAATTAAATTAGTAAAGCAATTTCTTTTTTTGTTTAAGTTTGAATTTAATACATTTCCATTTTTATACTAGATGGTTGTATAACTTTAAAATGTTTCTATAGGAAACTACTGCCATGTCTAAAGTTCCACGTGGTCAGCTTCTTACTCCTCATTTGTTTGTATTTGGTATGTATCAGTTGTTAGTCCATATATATAGTATACTCTATATATGTATATGTATACACTATAGTGAATATTGTTTATATATATAGAGTATATAAATATATATATATATATATATATATATATATATATATATATATATATATATATACATATATATATATATATATATATATATATATATATATATATATATATATATATATATATATATATATATATATATATATATATATAGTATATATGTATATATATATATATATATATATATATATATATATATATATATATATATATATATATACATATAAATATATATATATATATATATATATATACAACCCTCGGAATTAGCGTCGGCATTCGGCAATGCCGACCTAACTGCCGACCTGAAAGTGTTTGAGGTTGGCAAAAAATTGCCGACCTCATTTCTATGTTTTATGGTCAGACCTTTGTATCAAATAATTTTTGCCGACCTGATGCCGACCTCTAAGAGGATTGAGGTCGGCAAATTATTGCCGACCTCATTTTTCCTAATTCCAAGGGGTGTATGTATATATATATATATATATATATATATATATATATATATATAAATATATATATATATATATATATATATATATATATATATATATATATATGTATGTATATATATATATTTATATATATATTTATATATATATATATATATATATATATATATATATATATATATATATATATATATATATATATATATATATATAGGGGTTGTATGTGTATATATATATATATATATATATATATATATATGTATGTATATATATATATATATATATTGATTTGTGTAAAATTGTACCTTATTGCAAGACTTTTGCCAGCACTGTATATATATATATATATATATATATATATATATATATATATATATATATATATATATATATATATATATATATATATATATATGTATGTATATATATATATATATATATATATACATATATATATATATATATATATATATATATATATATATATATATATATATATATATATATATATATATATATATATATATATATATATATATATATATACAGTGCTGGCAAAAGTCTTGCAACAAGGTACAATTTTACACAAATCAATGTTTGCAATGTGTACACAAATGAAAAAAGTCTTGCAACATCATAATTACTTTTCATAATTACTTAGAGAAACAAAAATACTTCCAAAAATATTATATTTTCACCAAAAACAAGTTCAATTATTTTTATTACATTGTATAATCATTTTAAACAGATGTACTATTAATATTTGGTAGGATATCCTTTGTTTTTTAACACAGCACTAATTCGTTTGGGCATGGATTTGACAAGATTTTCACATAGTCCTGATGTAATTTCTGTACACCATACATGACAAATAGCATTTTTTTAAACCATCTAATGAACTGCAGTTCTTAGCAGATACACGCTTTTTGATTAACATCCAAAGATTTTCAATTGGGTTGAGATCTGGAGAATTTCCAGGCCAATCAAGCAACTGTATGTTTTTTGATCCAAGCCACTGCTTCACAGACTTCGCAGTGTGGCATGGTGCTGAATCATGTTGAAAAATTGTGCAGTGATGAATAATCATGAAATTGATTAGAGATTCATCCGAAACGTTGAGGTACCTTTTTGCATTAACAGTTTCTCCTTTGGGCAAAAAGTATAAATCTCCAAGGCTATGAGCAGAAAAACAACCCCACACCATTACAGAGGGTGAATGCTTCACAGTTTTGCACGTGTATTTAGGATTGGTAGGATTAGAACTAGTAGGTCGACGAACAAAAAGCTTAACATCAGAGAACTGACGAAACATGGACTCATCACTGAACATCACCTGTGTCCACTGCTTTCTGTCCAATCTTGATGCTTCTTGCAGAACTCAATGCGCTTTTTTCTCACCTTTTCAGTTACTAATGGCTTCTTAAATGCCCTTCGTGCAGGTAAGTTTATTTCTGCAGAAGGTCTGTGACGAATTGTGCGCTTTGAGACATTAGAAAGTGTTGGTATGCTGTTCTGTAGGTCACCAGAGGTTATTGAAGGATTCATCTTGACCATTGTTACCATCCTGACATAAATACGCTTTGAAGTGACTCTAGGACTTCCAGACCTCTTTTTAGGAGACAGGGGGATAACTTGCTTTACAACACGCCAAATTGTATTGCGTTCAACCATGTAAATTGTTGCAATGTCTGCATGAGACATGCCACTTTTAGCAAGACGTTGAATGCATGCTTTTTCTTCTTTACTAAGCTGCCGAATCTTAGCCATGATTTTCACTGAATTAACTGTTTAAGCTACAAAATTGTCTTTATAAATATATTTATACCTAAAGATAAAAATATAAGATAATAACACTGAGCCTACTGGCGTGGAAACTTTGATTTGTATATATATATATATATATATATAAATATATATATATATATATATATATATATATATATATATATATATATATATATATATATATATATATATATAAATATATATATTTATATATATAAATATATATATATATATATATATATATATATATATATATATATATAATAGTTTACAAGTTTACTTTAAGATGGTGTTTTTTTACTGTTTTAAAATAATTCTTTTATTTTGTGCATTCATAATATTAAGGAGATGCATTTCTGACAGCAAAAAGGTTTACTCTGCTTGTAGACGGTATTGTTATAGTATAATTATTTATAATTTTATTTATAATAATTTTTAATAATTTTATTTATAAATTTATAATAAAAAATTATATAATTATAATTATAATATAATTATAATATTTAAAAAAATTACAAATTTTATGAAAGCATTTTGTAGTTTGTTCACTGCTTGCTACGTATTCAACATTCCTTTTTCTTAAAAAGTATCAACAACCTTAGATTTTTGCCAGCGGTAATTATTAAAATTTTAGTTATTTGTATGTGATTTTTATTTTAATAATATTTAATATATATAATGCTTAATATTTGTTTTAATTTTGTTTAATATTTTGTGTACTCTCGAGTCTCGAATACAAGGGAGGGTGGGAATAAACGGATGGGTGGGAATTTTAGTCCAGATCTTCTAAACGGGGGGGGGGGGGGGTTAAAAAAAAGGGGGTAGGAATTTTTCCTCAAATCTTATAAATGGGGGTTGGGAAAAGGCTGCTTCTCCATTCCTTGGAGCAGTTACAGTAACTTCATCTGTCTTGGCTTGGTTTAGATATATTTTCCCAAGTTTTAATGCTTTTGTTAAGGTAAGATTATCATGCTTAATTACTTTAAGGTCCGAATAAAACTCTCTCACTCTTTCTTAGTTTTGAGATAAAAACTATTTTCCACCCACCCTAATTTGAGATTAGGGTGGGTGGGGAAAAAATCCAAAAATTAATAATTTGTGGAGGACGTTTATTAAAGACTCGAGAATAATGTTGTTTAGCAAGTTTAATTTCAATAAAAAATTCATATAATTTTATATTCACCTTATTTTATCTTTTCAAGATAAAATAATATAAATATAAAAAATATATGAAATTAAAATTTTTAAGTTCCATTTCATTATTTTTAGTGTTTTTTGTGGAATCAATCTTGAAAAGGAATCGAAAGCCCGATGCACGAAAAAGGCGACGACAGTGAATAAAACTGTATTAAAAACAATGCAGAAATTAGTTTGCTTCATTTAAAGTTAAATTTCATGGCTGTATTTTGGTTAAATATATTATTTATAAAAATACTAACACAACCTTATTATATATATATATATATATATATATATATATATATATATATATATATATATATATATATATATATATATATATATATATATATATATATTTGATAGATTGTGTAAATACATATTTTTCTATCGTTATTTTACTTTATTTTAGATTTTATGTTTGATAGATTGTGTATACACATTAATATATTTTATTGACTAATAAATAGACACACTGTTAGAATAATTTGTCATTATTGATTTGATCTTACTCGTTCAATACGATGTTACTATTGCAGCTTTATATAATAAATAAGGATAAGCCTGAGATTTTTGTAAACCAATTTTCGCTAAAGTGCGCAATCCGAAGGAGTTGTAGAAATTCACGGTATTATACCGTTACTCATAAACTCCTGTACTATACCGTTAATTTACGGCTCAGAAACGCAATAGATTCACGGTAGAAAACCGGGAATTCAATTATAAATTCACGGTATTCTACCGTAAATGTTTTCCGTTTCTGTAACGTGAAATCACGGTATAGTACTGGCGTTTATGGGTCACGGTATAATACCGTGAATTTCACGGTAAGGTTTTACAGTGTACCTAACCGTATCAACTCTATTTTTAATCATTAACTATTAACTTATCAAACCCACTGATACCCTGCGATACTTTATTACTTCCCTATTCATTAAACCTAACCTAGTAACCTCAATTCTCAATCATTACCTCTATTTTTAAACAAGTTTCTGTGTGTTTAATCTTCTAACATTTAAATAGATTTTTTAACTTTACATTAGGCTGACATACTTGTATTGACATTGAATTATTATCACTAAAGTCATTTTCTTTATTTTGTTGCAAAATGTCATGTATTATATTTCACGCACAACCTCATAGGCTGCAATAAATTAATCTCTGCAAAAAAGTGGCGACCCATCAACTGATATCAGATAATTTTCACATATTCATTAGAATTCAAAAAATTTTTATTTTTCTATATATATATATATATATTTGACACTTCTAAAAAATTTTTCGTTTTTATAGATGGGTATTTAAAAAATCTTTAAAATATAAATGAAGTACTTTAGTATTTTAATAATAATTATAACTTATAATAAAATATTGTTTTTAATTTCTCCAGTATTAATAAAACAAAACTAACAAAATATATTTTAATAAAATATAATAATAACAATAACAAAAACAGGAATACTACTCTGAAGAAAACTATTTAATTACCTTTATTCTTAGGAGTAATATTTGTTAAACATTTATTACTTGTTTTAAAAGGTAGTTTTCATATTTGACATTTCGGAATTTAATAATTATATTCTATAATTGATATTGTTAATTTATAAAATGGCTAAAGTTCAACAACCCAACTTTCTATCAGGGTTAGATTTTATACCTGCTCTTCCTGCGACATTTAAATTTTTAACAAAGCAAGACGTTATCAACAGAGCTCAAGCCATAATTGATAAACAACATACAGGATTATCTCCCGTTATGAGTGTAGCTCAGATCGATAAGAAGATAGCACAAATGGGATTACTTTTAGCGGATGTTCAAAACTCTCTGGCCGTTTGCAATGATAATTTGGCATTAATTCAAACCACATCTTTGGATTGTGAGAATAGAATATTCTTGATTGAAAATAATAATGAGTTTGTCGGGGAGGCCTTTACAGTCCTGGGTAGATATGCAGCATAGGAACAATGGTCAGCAATGGAAACAAGAGAATTAATGACTACGGAGATCAGGAATTTCTTTGAAACAGAGACAGCTGATCAGACCACTATGAGAGTTGAGCTTAGTACTATTGTTCAGGATAGACAATCACAGTTAGCGCGTTTGACCACAGCTAGAGCCTCTATTGCTAACAATAGGAACAGAGTCCTGACAGACATCCAAATGAGAGAGAATAAGATTCAAGAAGGCTGTGAGGCTATCATAAATTGGTCTTGTGGAGACCAACAATCAGATACCAGGAAGATATTATCTTATGCTAACATGATCCCCATCGAAGACGAAGGAGAATATAGGTCTCTCTTATCTTGGGATCTTACTGGAATAAATATGTTGAAAGATGTTCCTACGCCCATCTTTTTCCAGGTCAAAGAACAAACAAAATTGATTGATCTCTGCGATGCTGCAATCCTATTAATAGGAGTTGTCATTAGAAGGATCTTGAAAAGTAAAGAGTATGCAAAGCAAAAGGCAACTAGCATTGTTGAGAATATTGCTACAAGGACATCATTAACGTTCAAAGATAAAAATGGGGTAAACCTGGAAAGACAATTGCCTGAGGCCAGCATAAAGGAGTACCTGATACTTATTCAGAATTATTGCCTTGGAAATACTATTAGCAACCAATCCGCAATGTATCTAGCTTTTTTGATAGTTGCTGAAGGTGCCGGATATGCAGGCATTATCGGACTATTAAAGCTAGCCCGTTCATGCAAATGTCTTGTATCAGATATTATTAAGATAATAATGACCTACGGTTTTGCCAGGGAAGTAAGAAGTTCTATACACATTATTATCCTGTTCATGAATCATATCAGAGATTTTAAGAAAAAGGAGAGCATTGGAGGGTTTGATCTCGAACCCACAAGAAACATTCCAAAATTCACATGTCCGGCTGGAAAGTTGAGCGAGATAAGCCCCCTAACCAATGTCATAACAGCTTTGTGTAGCGAGGATTCAACAATCGCTATGACAAATAGATCAGCGGAAGTATCTCCAGAACAAATGAATAATGTCAATATATTCAGGAAGATATTAAAGAGGTATTTTGTGCTTTTAGAGCCAGTTTTATTATCAGGTACACTTTATGACGCAGCAGCCCAGATCAACAGTGAGGAAATGCAACAACAACAAAAAGCCAACAACGGAGAACCCCAGAAAACGGAAAACCCCAGACAGCGGGGAAAACAGCTACAGTAGGTCGGGACCCAATCCTAATGCTCCATCAGCGTCTGACTTTTAGAAATCAGGAGTAATAGTAATAGTAATATTAAACCTTTAAACCTTGCAACAATTGTATTGTTACATAACTGTTTAAAGCCTAACTATTAATTTATATAACCCACTAATACCCTTCGAAACTTCATTACTGCCCTATCAATCTAACCTAACATCATAACCTCTATTTTCAGTCATAACAAAAAGAAGTGTTATACTAGGTATTAATTGGTGATTTTAAATACGATGGTACTTATGTTGGTCAAGATTCATTTCTGTTCAGGTTTAAATCTCCATGAGCAGCAACCTAACCTCGTAACCTCTATTCTTAATCATTACCTCTATTTTGAAAGAAGTTTGTGTGTGCTTAACCTTATAACATTTAGATTTTTCAACTTTACATTTAGCTGACATTTTTAAATTGAAATTAAATTACTATCACTAAAGTAAATGTTTTCCGTTTCTGTACCGTAAAATCACGGTATAGTACTGGCGTTTATGGGTCAAGGTATAATACCGTGAATTTAACGGTAAAGTTTTACAGTGTACCTAACCGTATCAACTCTATTTTTAATCATTACCTATTCATTTCTCAAACCCGCTGATACCCTGCGATACTTTATTACTTCCCTATTCATTAAACCTAACCTAGTAACCTCAATTCTCAATCATTACCTCTATTTTTAAACAAGCTTCTGTGTGTTTAATCTTCTAACATTTAGATAGATTTTTTAACTTTACATTAGGCTTACATACTTGTATTGACATTAAATTATTATCACTAAAGTCATTTTCTTTATTTTGTTGCAAAAGATCATATATTATATTTCACGCACAACCTCATGGGCTGCAATAAATTAATCTCTGCAAAAAAGTGGCGACCCATCAACTGATATCAGATAATTTTCACATATTCATTAGAATTCAAAAAATTTCTATTTTTATATATATATATTTGACACTTCTAAAAATTTTTTAGTTTTTATAGATGGGTATTTAAAAAATCTTTAAAATATAAATGAAGTACTTTAGTATTTTAATAATAATTATTATTTATAATAAAATATTGTTTTTAATTTATCCAGTATTAATAAAACAAAACTAACAAAATATATTTTAATAAAATATAATAATAACAATAACAAAAACAGGAATACTACTCTGAAGAAAACTTTTTAATTACCTTTATTCTTAGGAGTAATATTTGTTAAACATTTATTACTTGCGTTGAAAGGTAGTTTTCATATTTGACATTTCGGAATTTAATAATTTTATTCTATAATTGATATTGTTGATTTATAAAATGGCTAAAGTTCAACAACCCAACTTTCTATCAGGGTTAGATTTTATACCTGCACTTCCTGCGACATTTAAATTTTTAACAAAGCAAGACGTTATCAACAGAGTTCAAGCCATAGTTGATAAACAATATACAGGATTACCTCCCGTTATGAGTGTAGCTCAGATCGATGAGAAGATAGCAGAAATGGGATTACTTTTAGCGGATGTTCAAAACTCCTTGGCCGTTTGCAATGATAATTGATGATAATGTAAGTTACAATTCTTATCTAAGACACCACCCGTACGTTACAATTCTTATCTAAGACGCCGACCGAGTTAAAGAAAAAAAAACCGGTTTAAAAAAAAGCGAGACAGTGAAAAAAAAACGAGAAACCGAGGTAGAAAAAGTTTCCGAGTCAATGACGTCATGAACCGAGTAAAAAAAGGTCCTAATGACGTCACGAGAAAAAAAAGGTCCCAGTGACGTCAATAAGACCCCGAGTAAAAGGTCAACGACGTTACGCGCATGCGCAAATGTAAAATTTTAATGAACGACAAAAAGTACATAAAGGTTGAAAAAAAAAATGAAATGGGTTCATAACGAAATGGAATCGAAAAACAAACCGACCAAAATGAGTTTTATTGATTATGTTACGTTGCTGATTGATTGTATATATATTGCTTTTATTGCATTAGCATGTTTTCTTTATGTTATTATAGTGGAAGGATTACCCACGTTGTTTAATATAATACGTTTTGGAATATGGTTGTATTTTTCTATTGTATTTTATGCCATTGTTTCTTCTATTGAAAATTTTAAAAATGACAATGAATAAATGATTTATTGAAGCGTGACCAAATGTATATAAAGATTGAAAAAAATATAAAAAATAGTCATAATCAATGGATTCGAAAAACAAACCGTTACAACAATTTCAAACTCCAACGACAGTAGCAGTAGTTCAACCTTATAAACCTGATACTCCGATAGATAATGGTGGTACACACGACTCGCATGGGAATCATATTCGAAATTTTGAAGTGTATTAATAAAGCAAAAATAGCGTCGATATTAACACTTTTGAGCTTGTTTATTGTTATTGTAGTGGGAGGATAATTATTTGGAGCGTTATTAGGAGTATTCATATTACTTGGAACAATGTTGGGATTTTATATTTGTAATAAAATAATAAAAAACAAAGTGTAAAATTTTTAGATATTATATATTATAAATATTATTTTCCAATTCTATTAATTCCGTAAGAAATTCCACCAGAGATAGCTCCACCAAAACAGCTTTACCAATGGTAGGTAGAAGAGCGCTAGTAAAAGAAGGTAAAACGACTTTAGATACCATTCCTAAAAGAGGTCCTAAAAACTTTCCACGCATTCGTCTTGTTCTATGACTTTTATAATGTCTTTTATAATGTCTTTTATTATGTCTTCTTTTATACATTTTTTATCGCGGTATCAGAGATGATAATAAAGTGGGTGCTAAAACTGCAGCTAACAACGGAAGAAATTTACCACGCATGCGTTTTCTTAAATGTCTTCTTAAACGTTTTCTACCTGCGCCTTTTAACGGAGGTAAATAAACTCTTCCTCTTCCTCTTTTTCTATGCATTACGACATGTTTGAGGACGGTTAAAGTAAATTTATATTAAAAAGTCGTGTTTTTTAACATGATCAAATTTAGTTTTTTGCATTTGTTTCTTTTAAGCTACATACCAAGGGTAAACTTTAAATTTTCTTAAAGTGTTTGCTGAATTTCCTCCTCGTCTTCTTAAGCGCTTTCTACCTGCGCCTTTTAAAGGAGGTAAATAAACTCTTCCCCTCCCTCTTTTTTTACATGAACTTTTTTTTATTTTACAAGCGGTGCAACACCATTTTTTACGCATTGCGTTGCTTTTGAAGATAATCCAAAGCGTAACCCCCTACGTTTGATTTTAGTAGACGTTTAGCAAAATTTTTCATTTTGGTAAAAAATTTTCCTTTCCCTCTATGATGTCGTGCGCTACCTCTATGAAGACGACGATGATGACGACGGTGTCCGCTTTTTCTTGTACGCTTGCGAGCCATGAACACAACAAATAAAAAACAAGATTTATGGTTTTTTAAGATTTTTTTAGAAATAAATAGTCGTTTACTTATAAAATAATAAATACAAATAGAGTTTATTTAATAAAATTAATAATGTTTTTAAAACAAATTAGGACGATTTAAATTTGGTAGGAATATAGCCGAGATCAGTGTCGTCGCCTGACCCAAGTTCTACAACTTGAACTGGATATTGCAAATACATAACAAGTACTCCTTTAAATTGTTCTGTAAATTGTACATTGATTTGAAACGAATTATTTCCAGCAATGGTAGCAGGAGGTTTATCGTTGATAAAATTAAAATCGCTGGTGGTATCAATGACTAAAGGTTCTGAAGTGTTAGTAGTACTAAAGTATAATTTAGTCTCAAAAAACTATCATCATCGGCATTATAAAAATCTGCAAAATTATTAATATTAAAAGTAGAAGGTGTATTTCCTTTAGACCAGGAAGCATAACTTCTCCAAATGATCCATTGATCGTCTTGCTTTGTTCAATCGTATCCGGTAGTATCACCTGCTGAATTAACATATGTTCTTCTGTAATTATAAAGGGTGATTTTTTTAATCATGTTGCATGACATTTCAATCGGCGTAAAACAACCTTTGCTTAATTGATCGCTTTCTTTTTTTGAATGAACGAAAAATATAATGCTGTGGGGTACAAGATCTGCTGTTTTTATACTTTCTCAAATTGACAGTGACTTCTGCGACATTTTCTACATTGGTGACAACTTGTTCGTAGTGAGCAATACGTAGTAAAGTATACATTTCGTCTTTTTTACTGTTAAGATATAAAGATTTTTCCAAGGGTAAACTAGGTTTGAGTCTATATTTATTGCAATAAATCATTGGGTTTTTTATAGCCACTTCCACATTAGCAAGCGCTGTTATGTCGGCGTCTGTAATAGGTCTTACCCATTCTAATAGTTGATTCATATCGTTTTCAATATAATACTCCAATCTAATTTGTTTATTTTTTCCAAAATATTCCTTCAATTGAAAAACATCACATAATAAACTCAAAGGTACTCTAAATTTACAACCTTTTTCTCCAGTCATGAAAGCATTATATCTATCTCTTAGTGCTGTTTGATAACCAGTAGGTGCAGGAGCAGCCCCGCTTGCTGTGTTGAGAGGACGAATGAGTCCATTAGGGTCTGCGGATTGTATAAGCGTTTTGGTTTCAGTATAATTTATAGGGGTTGTAGCATTTTCAGTGTCTTCTGTTAAACCTAAATTAGGATTAATCATCAATTCTCTAAAAGCTTTCATATAACTTTTTTTAATTAGCATTGCTCTAAAACGATCATAAGAACGATTAAAGATAGCGTTGTTTGCATAAGTAGTATTATTTTTTTGATAATTGGGATAAAATTTGACAGTTTTAATTAAAGCATGTATAAAGTTGTTGCAAAGACAGACTTTTTTTGCTAAGTCATCGTCTGTTACAGGTGTAAATCTCGTTTGCGTGTTCACATTTTTATAAAGAAATAAATCAAAATCTATATATTAATCTGGTAGATATGTCCATTCGTTAAGTATAGTGGTAAAAGAAATTAAATTAGCCATGTCAGAAGTAAGATCATAAGAAAACTTTTGATTATTAACAGCAATGACTTCATCTTGAGCTTGAGCTGTTTGAAAACCAGGATATTTTTCATTTAATAGTGCTTTATATTCTGCGCTAATATTACCACCTGTTGCTTCTTGCAATAAACGATTTTCGTGGTCGGCTTGTGCCAAAACATCTTCAATAGTAACATGACCGTTTGTATTGGGTGTATAACGATTGCCGTTACCATCTCTCATATATTTAGCTAACGAACCCATTTTTTTTTTTTTTAAATAATTTTTTTATTCTATTTATTCATCTTCTGATTCTGAAGTGGTTTTTTTAAATGGTATTTTTTTATTTTTAACGTCTTTTAAAGCACGAGTGTAACCAAGTTCAATTAGACTTTTTTAATTCAATTTTTTTTTCTTTTTTTCGTTGTTATTCTGCATGAGTGGACTTGATAAAATGGCTCTTTGTTGAATAATACAGTTTCTACATAAACCATTTATTTTGTCGACGGCATTGACTGCTTGAAAGCATTGTGAACAAATGCGTAAAGGAGTTGATTTGCTTTTAGGTTTTTTTTCAACAAGTTCTTCTTCTTCTGAACTTTCGGTTTCAGATTCTGAATATTTTTGTTTTTTAGGTTTGGATTCGATTTCTTCCTTTTTTCTCCTATTCTTGGGAGGTTTTTCTTCTGGTATTTCTCCTTTTTTATTTTTGATTTTTTTAATTTCATCCAATTCAGATTTCATGTTTTGCAAATCAGATTTAGTAGAATATTGAGTAAGTTGATTTTGCAATTGTTGCATGTGATTTTTAATTTGACTGAATTGTTCTTTAGGATTTATATTTGATTCTTGCATCATTTTTTCTTCTAAATTGACTAAATTTTTATGACATCTCCCTTTAGCACAACAGAGACTCATTTTTTTGTAAATAGGAGTAAGTGAGAGAAAAAATAAATAACAACTTTTTTTTTCTTTTTATATTTTCTTAATCATAATAAAAAATAAAAGACATTATTTTATACTAATCAAACTAGTTTATTGTAAAACGGAACCATTTGAATCTTTAAAGTAGGATTAAAAAAAACAGTAGAACTAAGATTATTAAAGGTAAGCGGTTCAGATTTTGAATTGAGAAACGACCATCTTGTTTGCTTTCCAATCGTCTACATCGTTGATATCAAAGGTGGATAATTGTCCTTGAATAGAAGTATTACGATTTTTTGTAAAATCAATATTGGTGGTGACTTGAGTAGAATTGGTGTAGTCTAATAAATTGAAAAAAGCAACAATACCGGGAACGTAAATTTTGTTCATATACATTCCACAATTTAGAGCTTGATCGCATTTGATAAAAATGTAAGCGTCTGTAGTAGTAGAAAAATTGGAAACGGTATTATTAGAATTACTAATTTGTACAAGAGCACATCTAAAGAATGCGAGTCTTTTTTTTTGAATTTTAAAATTGAGTGACATGGTGTTGGTCATATTTTGATCCACATGCATAACAAAGGGATTGATTTGTTGAGTTAAACTATATTGATCTCTTTGTAAAAGTAAAGTATAAGGTATAGGATTGTTTTTAACAGGTTGATACATTTTTAAAATGATATTTTTTAAAGGTAAACTGTCTGTCCAAGTTTGTACAATAGTACCATCGCTCTTTTTTTGATAAATGAATTGCCTATTAAGCGAAGTGCAATAAAATATTAATTCTGTTGGATTATTTCCTTGTAATATACTTTTGACACTATTTAACCATGTTTTATGACTCGGTGTAGTAGCTCTTTCGAAACTAGTTGTAGTGACAAGAGGTACTTTGATGGTATTTGAAAAAATAGGTTTGCTTTGTTCGCAATATATTAAAACTTCAATAAAAGTTTCTGCGCTATATTTAGCGATTAAAGAGCTATCGGATGTCCATATTTTATAAATGTCATCAGATAAGTTTGAAGGTAATACTTGAAAGGGAGTGCCTTTCATTTCGGGAGCACCAATAGGAACATTATTCCATGTATAACTGGTATCATAATCTGAATAGGAGTTACTTTTCATTTCAAAATAAGCGTTACTTTTCATAAGTAATGTGCTCAATTTAATGGGTGATAATAATTTTTTTGGAAGGATGGTAAAGAAAAAAAAGTATAATAATTTGAAGTTCCGTCTATAGGATCAGGAATGCATGAAGGCACACCTTTGCTTTATTTGTAAGATATTTACTAAACATGTTAAAATCGGACCCTGCATAAGTATGATCGTCAAAAGTCAAGTTATTTAAATTGAGATTGAGTAAATTGTTTGTCATGTTTAAACTTTCGGTAAAAACATCCATCATTTTTAATTCTCTTTCAGGCCATATGACTTGATCTACGTTAAAAAAAGGTAAAGGTAAAGAAGCTAACGGTATATTTTTTAAAGTATAACGATAATATTTTCTTTTGGATGTGAGAGGAAAATAAATTTGATAAAAACTTGTTAATAATTCTGTAGGTTCTACGCCTAAATCAGCTGCTGTAACATAGATAAGTTTTGTACCAAATCCAGTTGGAAAAGCAGTTGTAAAAGCAGCTTTGATAATATGTACAAATTGTGGTAGTACTATTTTTTCATTGGTATAAACTCCAGGATAAAGTGGGTTTTAGTGTCGACATAATCGTTCCAAATTTTCCATAAAGATTGAAAACGAAGGTTGACATTATAAGGTGTGTTGAAATCGTTAAGATTAGTTTCTACGTTATATAGGTTGCCTTCAAAGGGTATTGTGTTGGTGTTGGTTATTATTTTTAATAAAAAGAAAGCAATTTCCCACGGTAAAATGTCTTTCATTTTTGATTTTGTGCTTTCTGCAATAGGTAAAAAGTTGTTAACATACACATCTAGATCAACACTAAGAATATTATTGTCGGCGGTTAAACTTGTTCCAGTTAAAGCCGGATTTTTATAATTGGGTGAGAGCATAATATGAATAAAAGGTCGAACAAAGGTTTCTTCTATAGCGTTTAGAATAGTTTGTCTTTCGGGTGAAATAGCTGCTATTTGTGCGGCGGTTAAAAGCGGATGTTTTGCATAAATTAAATAATTTTTACTAGTGTGAGTATTTAATGATAAATTGAATATGTTGTCGTATAGAGAATTAGTAGTAATATAATCAAATTGTAATAATTTTGTAAAATCTTCTAGTACGTCCACACTATCACTTGTTCTATTTGGAAAAAAACCGAAATATGATAAACCTCTTTCTTGTAAAGGCGAGATCACGCTTAAGGTAGATCGAATAGGTTGTAAAAAAGAAGGATTTCTTGCGTATTCGTTTCTTTTTTTATAATACAATAATAAATTATAATTGATTCTATTACTAAATGGGGAAGTATTAACGTTAAATAAATTTTGTTGAACATTGTTGTTGCTATCTAAACTAAACTTTATCATGGGTAAATCGATTACAGCCGTTTTGTATCGAAGCTCAGTTGAAGGATCAAATAAATATTTTGGATTAAAATATTTTGTTGATGAAATTTTACCATCTTTGTTATAATAACTTGAAAAATAGTCTGAAAAATAAAAAACTCTATTTAATTTAGAATTATAAAGTTCCAAGTTTCTAACAAAAAAATCATCTTGACAGGCGGTGGGTGACATAACGCCAAAGAGTTTACCTCCACCTGACGCATTAAAGGTCCACATATAACTCAAATGATCGGCGTTCATGTTATCCATATCTAATATGTCATAGCAAGGAAACGTGTCACCTGGTAAGGGTATATGATTGGTGTACAAGACAACATTTTTAGTAACAAGATAAAAATATTTTATGTGTCTTGTAGGATTGCTAATCATATCGCTTTGAATATCTGATAACATTTTTTTTATAGCAGGTTTGGATTCCATTCTTAATCCGTAATTGTTTTCTAAGAAGGATAGGTTTTCATCTACTCGAGTTAAATTAGTAGGAACATCCATACTCGCTAAATGTAGAATGGTATTATTTTTAAATGTGGGTTTGTCGATATCGTTGGGGATTAACGGTAAACTAAAATCATTCAAGACATTATAATGCATGCTAGCTTCATTTGTATTTTTAATTTCGCTAAAATAATAAGTAGTACAATCATATTTATTTACATCTAAAACATCGTCAAACGTTAAATTGTTCATTTTTTCTTTTTTTCTTTTTTTCTTGCAGTCTTTTCTTCAAAGGTTTTAAAAAAGTATTAACATATTCGCTAAAGTTTTTATAGTAAATGTCTTTATCTTCTTCGTTTATAGGTAATAAATCTTCTCGTTTCATTTTGAAAGTCGTATTTAAGTTGCCTACTACTCCCACTTTATAAATATAAACGGGTAAATAACCTTCTACTGAAGGGTTAGAGCGCTTAGAGACTTTGATAATAATCACTTTTTTGGTAGTGTCCCGATACGGTTGATTGCGAGTAGTCGATTTGCTAAAAGTGTCTTTGGGATCTATTTTATATTTTTTCAAATAACATTCGGTTCCAATGGAGAGAGGTTTGTATATTTTTAATTTTTCGTTTTTGTATTCTTTTTCTACTCGATGTAACATGTTGGAAGAAAAATGATGACCTCGTCTTTTGTCGTCTCGGTATTGATCGACTAAACGAAGAGCGTCGTCAGCATCCAATTCTTCATTCCTTTGGCGTCGTCAGCATCCAATTCTTCAGGGGCTATTCCACTCGTTACTCTTTCTTTTTCGTTGAGTTTTTCTTCCATGTCCTCGATATAAAAACTTTAATTGTTTTTTTGAAGTTCTCCTTGTTTTCTTAATTTTTGATAAAGTTGTTTTAAACGTCCTATTGTTGACTCGGCCAAGTAAGCTTTTCCATAATTTTTTGAACTAAAATGAACAATGTTTTGTTCATAACACCATTCTTCCATTTTGTTGTTAAAAAATTCTCCACCTTGATCAGTTTGCAAGTAAATAAAAGTTTTATCGTCTCTTTTAATATCTTCAAAAATATGTTTAAAACTGCTCAACACTTTATCGGCCGATTTTTTACTAGTGACTCTCAGTATTTCAAATTTATCACCTCGAAACATGTCGCCATATTGTGTACATCTTTGTTGAATAATGTCTTTTGTTTGTGTTAATATTTCAAAAGCTCTCTTTCCACCAAAACTTTTATCGCTTATAGATTCGCTTTCTATAAAACTAGAAGTCATAACAGTGTAAGGATCTCGAGCTAGAGCACTAGCATATACACCTTCTGAGGTTACTTTAGTTTCGTTTCGGAAGGGTATGTTGTATTTGTAAAACTCCATAATTTGGCAAAAGTTAGTTGTCTTATTTGGTAATAATCGGCTACTATTCTCATGTTAGCTACAGAATGAGAAGAAGTTAGTAAAGTTAAAATTCGTTAGCATAATAGGAATATTGTTTTGGATCGTTTTTTTTTTCAAAGGCAAAGTTGGTGACATTGTTAATAATACTAGCTATAGATTCTTCTACATCTACGACATTGGCTTGATATAAAATATAAATTTTTAAATTGTTTAGAGTGGCTTTTTCGTTTCTCGGTTTGTAAACGCGTAAAGAAATTTGATGTGATCCAAAGCGATAATTAACTTGATTTTTACACATGTCCATCAGATGTTTAGGTAAGTTCGGAATTTTTTTTACAGATTCGTTTTTATAAAGCTGTTCCAAAATTTCACTCGCATTGGCTGTTTCGTAAAAATTAAAAATTTATTAAGAGGTGTCAAAGTATAAATTTTTTTATGAGCCGATGGAATAGTATTTAAAGTAGTAGAACGCGGTAAAGTGTTTAATGTAGATTGAATAGAGGAAGGAGGCGTAGTAGTAAGAGAGTTGTCTTGAACAGGAAATCTTTTTAAATTTCTCATCATTCTTAAAGATTTGCTTATGTTTCTTTGATCACTTTGTTCATTGAATTCCCTTTGTTTATTCAAATTTAAAATGCTTTTAAAAGCGTAAGCATCTCCTCCTACGTTGAGATAGGTTTTCCATTTTTCTTGATTGCTGATTAAACTTGTAGCTATATCACTGTCAAGCATAGTGTCTAGAGGTAACAATGCATTTAAATTTTGTTGAAAGCTTACTTCACCAGCAATTTGATTTTCGAGATTGATGGGATCAGCATAATTGAGAGAAGAAGGTAAATCATATCTTTGAATAATCTCAGACACATTTGAGGTGTTTGTTTCTTCAGATTCTAGGTTTACTAGTCCGTTTTCTTGATCGTTGATTTGTAATAATTTTTTGTTAAAAACATCCATGTTGTAGGCATTTTTGGGTAATACTTTACGTAAAGTTAATAAAGGAGACTCGTCATAAGGTCTATATCTATTCATGTTTCATAAAAATACAAATTATTTTGAAAATACAATTCTTTTTGACAATAATCAACGTCAAACTGTTGTCTTAATAAATCGATTACAGTTTTTGTAGGTTGTATAGTGTTGAATGAGATTAATTTATTAGCGTAATAATTTATAATTTCGTGATAAAGTTTAAAACGAGTAGAGTTGAAATATTCTTTTAAAACGTTGTAATTGTTGTAAACAAAGTCTGATATAGCTTGATTTTTATCTTTCATTTTTTCTTTTTTCATGATGACTTTTCCGTTTTCGTTAAATTTTGGATACGGATACAAATATTCTTTGACAAAGAATTTAA
Source organism: Hydra vulgaris (assembly GCF_038396675.1). Classification (NCBI taxonomy): domain Eukaryota; kingdom Metazoa; phylum Cnidaria; class Hydrozoa; order Anthoathecata; family Hydridae; genus Hydra; species Hydra vulgaris. The sequence goes on from NC_088927.1 coordinate 1,340,459, forward strand.
TTTCTATACAAACGTATTCTTGAAAAGCGTTTTTTATTTGTTGTCTTTCGTGATCCGATAAAAGTTCATATTTTAACATTTTTACAGCATTAAAACGCGTCAAAATTTCTTTCATCCATATTTTAATTTCGTTTTCGTCAATGTTTTTTCTTCTATTCATTTTGGGAATAAAAATTTGTCCTCGAACAGCCAACTTTTGTCTCATAGCTTGACGTTTACTCGCTTTGTTAGAAGGATTGCATAATTCGTAATCGTTTTGTAAAATTCGTAAAAATTCTTCGCTTTCCCAATCATTCAGAATCAGAACTGGGTCCACTGTCTGAAGATTCGTTTGAAGATTCGTCTGTAGATTCGCACAATCCATAACGTTTTTGTCTTTTAATTTTTTCGAGTAGCTGTGTTGCTCTTTCGCTTTTACTCCATTTTCTTTTTTTTATCGGATTTTCTTTTTCTTTATTTAAATCATTTTTATCTTTTTCGTCGGGTTTATTCTCCTTCTCTTGATTATAGTTGTTGTGATGTGATTTGAGATAATAATGATTTTTTAATTGGGGTGCCTTGACATAGGGAAAGGATTGAAAACTAACAATTTTTTTGTTCACGCTCATGTCTTTATAATCAAAGTCCAATTTACCTTGAGCGTCTACTGGAATAAATACTTTTTGTTCTTTACTCGTAATCTGAGTTCTTAAGCATGCTACAGAAGAGTTTCTTTTAAATAAAGCCAAATGTCCGTGGTGATTAGAAGTTTCTTTATTTAACAAATCGCTTATAACGTGATGATGCATTTTGCCGGTTGAAAGAAAATCATTTTTAAATATTTTTTCAATCTTGCTATTGTTATCAAAAGAAATAATACATTTGTAATGAGATACTAAATTGTTCCAACACTGGCTTTAGAAGGTACGGAATGAAAAATGGTAATGGCACCTACTCCATGACGAGATCCGCTAGAACATGCGCTTGTGTATTGTTGACTTTTTAAGCAAAAAGCGCTAATATCATCGAATAAAAGTATTGTTTTTAATAAACGGTGATCGCTATTTTGAATACCGTATTTATTTTTTGAAAAACCAATAGCTCTCTGTATTACTGAATCTAAATTTTCGGGACTGTTAACTGTTATAATATGATACGCTTCTAAATTGTTTTTAGAAGATTCGATAATATTTTTCCATGTTTTGTGTTGACACTCGCTAGGTTCTCTCATTTGTATCACAAATAACATTTCAGCATCAGGAAATTTTTCTCAGTGTAATAATTCTCTGGCCATAGTCGATTTTCCGCTGTTTGTAGGTCCTGTAATAATTGTATTTTCAGGATATACATCTTGAGTAGGTTTAAAAATATTAAATTTAACTTGTGAATTGCTTTCTTCGTCTTTGAGTTCAGTTTCTTTTGATGTTCTTTTTAAATAAAATTCATGAAAACCTTTTTCGTTTAATATTTCGGTTATAGATCTACCATCTTTTTTTTCTAACGGTATCTCTGCAGGTTGTTCTACAGTTTCGAGTTTTTGTTCAAGAGGTTTTTCTTTTTCTTCCATTTTTTATATTAATAAAAAAAAAACAATTTTTCTAATTTATATCTTTTTTTTTACAAAAAAAATTTTACAAAAAACGGTCTAAAATAATTTTTTTAATGTCCATTCTTGGTATATTATCAAATACATAAAGTAGTTGTTCTTTTGTCCCGTTACGACTCCATATTTTTAACATTTGAAAACTTTTTTCTTCGATATTTATATTATAATAGGTCAGGGTTAGGGTTAGGGTCAGGGTTAGGGTTCGGGGTTTCTCGGGGTTTTAAATATCTTTCACAAGGTTTCCAATTGATCGCCAATCGTCTTGCTAATTCTGTTAGTAATATAGTGTCCTCTATTAAGTTATGATTCGTTTTTTTTCTCTAAAAGACAAGAACAATTATGTATTCTATTAAAATCCTTACAATGCTCACAATCTTCTTCATAACCGCCTAAATGACATACAAAACTCAAATATTCAAGTAAACATTCTGTACAACAACTTAAAAATGCTTCAGGGATTAACTCGCGTCCGTTTAGAGTGATTAGAATTAAACGAGAAGTAAAAAATCCTTTTTTTATCGTGATAATATTGAACTTCGTTTTCTGTATTTTCTACTTAATAAAAATTTTATAAAGCCAACTTCTTTCAACTTGTTTTCGAGTTGTAGGGTTGTTAATTTTAGATCAAAAAAACAAAACTCCATTTTTTTTAATTACAAAAAAAAATTTTACAAAATTTTATTCTTTTTAATATCGTATAATAAAGGTATTAAAACTTTTCGATTAAACATCGCCATTGTATGATAACGCTCTGATTCTTTTATAATATTTTTTTCAATTTGAAGAAAATTTTGAATGTGTTCATCGCTACAAAATTTTTCCATATTAGGTAAAACTTTTAAATTGGCTTCTCGTATCGGTTCCAAAAGATAATGATCTCAAATTTCAGTCATGACTCCGTCATCAAAAACATAACTTTTTTGTGTAAATCTTTTTAAAAAATCAATAGTGTGCGTTTTTCTTTTAACTTGTTTGTAATTGACACTCATTCTATTTTGTTCGATAGGTTGATTTTCTTTTACCACTGGAAAAGGAAGTGGTCTACACAATCTTTTTGCAGCAAAGGTATCAAAGATGTTAACATAATTTGAAAATAAGAGTTTATAATTGGGTACTCCTTTAGCTCTATTTTTGTAATAGTTTTCTTTTTCTTCGTCTCCTTTGACGCTGTGAACACTATAACATTTAGGTCCCATAGCAAAAGCTTGAGCAATTTAATAGGGAGGAGGTATTTCGTCTTGAAAATGATCCGTTTCTTTGGCGTAAAGAGTGGAATAAAAAGGGTAAGTTTTTTTATAATTGGAATAATCCATCCAACGATTGCCAAATTTTGAAAAATAAATCCATTCTTCTACTTTTTCGCGAAACGTTGAAGAAAGCATTTTTTTTTTTTTTGCGTAATGAAAAAAACAACCAGAATCAGTATCTGTTACTACCAAATGTTTTTCAGCTCCATGATTTTTTAATACTTGTCCCAATTCCCAACTAAAATGTCCTACGTTGAGTTTGGCATAAGATAAAATTTGTGAAGCTACAAAACGTAAAGATGTGTTAACGAGTTTGCATTTTTCGCTAGTTGTTAAAATGAGAGCATTTTTGATTTTAAGAGTTCAAAGGCGTCTTTCATTTCATGATGATTGTCTTCATCGTGAAATAAAATACTTTTGGTTTTAACATCACTCATCAAACTAAACAGAGTTTCTTTAAAATAATCATCATTACTAAAATCAACAGTCTCGTAATCATCTAAACATACTTATTTTTCAAAAACGTCCAATTTATATCTTTCAGGTTCAACACAAATAAATAAGGATCCGTTATATAATAAATTTTGAAAATGAAAAGGAAATAACATTTTAATATTTTCATCTGTTTGACCTTCTTGAATTAAAACACGACGAATGTTTTGAAAATTTTCAATACTATTGTGAAATGCTTTTTTTTCGTGGTTAATAAAAGTAGCATTTAGTTTTTGCGCAATTTGTTGATTCAATGTTTCGTAATGTCCGTTAATTTGCAATTTGCAAGAAGCATCAACTACTTTGTCACCCTTTTTAATGGTTTCTTTTCTTTTTTCCATATTTCTTTTTACCATTTTTTGAGCTAAAGCATAACGCCATAAAGGAAGTACTTTGTAAATTTTTTCAACAACGCATCCACAGCACGTGGTCAACCATATTAAAGTGTCTAAAAATTCACAAGTTTCATGCGAACTTAATTTCATGACCAATTTAATAGTTTTGTCTTTTTCTATACCGTAGCTTCCATTGTTTTTGAGATAACGTTTGAATACAATTTCAGTGGGAGAATAATCTTGAAAGGATATAATTTCTTTTTAAACCATGGGTGAAAAACCTCCTACTTGATCTTGATTCTCTGGTTTTATAGTAATTTGACAATGCACTAAAGCGCTAGTTGAGAATCCGTTTAAATTAACGCGATGATATTTGCGAATCACATCGTCTAAATTAATACATTCCAAATCAAAAGAATATTTCATGTGAAAAGGTAAAGGTTTTAATTGAGCTCCTCCGTATAGTCCATTTTCTCCATAAAAATTAAACATCCTCTCAACTCGCTGATTAATTTGAGTTCTTTTATTTTAGGTTCAAAATAATCTGTATCCATGGCGAATTTTTGCGTACCGTTGGTTGACATACCGCCTCGAATACTCTTTTCAATCATTTTTGTAAATTCAAATGTTCTTTCGTCAAAGTCAATCATAGGAGAACCTAATACGACCGTATCGAGCACAGTATAGATATGCAATAAGGATTTTAATGTTTTTTAAATTTAAAAAGTTCCACAATTTTTGAACGCCTTCATAAGCTTCTTTGATTTTTTTAATTTCTTCTTGTAAGTTTTTAGACTTCATTAAATTGTTTTGAGCAAATAATTCAATAGGTGGAAATGTTTTATATTCAATGTTTAAGAGTTCGTCTGTTATTTGCGAGTAAGGGAATAATGTTTTTTAATAAAACAATTTTTAAACTCTTGATTGTCGGTTAAACCATTCCCTTCGGGATGAAAAGGTCGTAAATAATGCAACATGGTGTTCTCAATTTGATTTTGAGCTTTTCGTGACAACATACTACTGGCTTGTTCTAAGGAACAGTTTAAAATTTTCAAACTATCCACAATTTTAATATGTTTACCGATGCAAATAATATTGACTTTGCTCACATTTTTAGATATAACAAAAACATCTAGCTATATTTTATAAAAGCGTTAAAAGGCGTAGTTTCAGATTCAGCCAAATGACCGTATAACGGAATATCCAAAATTCTTTTTAAACCTTCAACAATCATAATGCGATTATCAAAAGAAGCATTGTGAGCAAAAATAGGACAAGACAAATGTTGACTATATCTACCCAAATTTTTGTTGCAATAATCATGAGCTTATCCATACAATTGTCCTGAAAAATGATCGTGATCAATAACAAGATAATCTTCAAAAGCGTTGAGGAAAAAATTGCATTTATTCAATACTTTATCTCGATTTTTTTCATCTTGAATAAAATCAGATAAACTAAATTTTGTTCCAATTGATTATTAAAAGCAACCAACATGGCATGATACCATAATTCGTAGACGGGTTGCTTAAATTTTCTCATTAGAAACAAAAAATGAAGGTTATCTGTATATTGACCACCACTTTCGTTGATACATTTGCGAAAGATTTTGATTAAAAAGTAGGGATCTTCTAACAACTCTATATCTTCTTGATTAAAATGGTTTTCAAATTGATGTTCGGTCATGATAAGTAAAGACAATTGTTTCATATAATCTACAAGTTCGCCACTGGTTATTCTCACATAATCACTCAACAAACCGTTAGTGGCAGGTAGGTATTGAAATTTTTCCCACCATCTACAACAAATGTAATACAAAGTGGATACTCGAAATAAATCTTGTTTTATTTTTTCAGCATCGTTGTCGATTAAATAATTTTGAACGTGACAAGGTAACATGAACAATTCCAAACGTCCTTCTCTTTGAAACATAATGTTAACAACTTGAATTCGTTTGTCGTTGTAAATACGAAATTCATTATGATTTAATCTTTCAAGTTCTTGAGGACTCATGTGAAAAAATTTATTTTTATAAACATCAGATTGACGTATTTTATCTGTAGGAGTTCTGCAAATAGAACATAAAGGATTTTCTTCTTGCAATATTAAATCTTTTTCTTCACTTGATATATTTAAATTTTCAAAACGCGGTAAACATATTTCATAAGCAAATTGAACCAAACTATCTGCTAAAGCTATTAAATCGTAAACTCGCAATTCCATTTTTAATTTTTCATTATCTTCACAATTTAACTTTTCCCACAAAATACGTCTGTGTGTCTTGTGAAGTAAAGAAACTTCTGGTTGAAAATAGTCAGGTAGACAGGTTAAAGGATTTCTTTCTAAACTTTCAGTCGTGTTTTCATAATAAAAAATCCATTGATTGATCGCGTGACCTTGTTCATCCAAACCAAAACATTCTCTTGCCAAACTTTCATGAATGCATTGAATCACGATGGAATGGCAATGATAATTCAACTCAAGCAATGATAAAGGTTTGACTTTGGAAGTAGCATTTTCTTCAGATTTTGAAATACTCGTTTCACAATCAAATGTCATTAAAAAAGGAAACAAGTTTCTACTTGTGCACATGAACGAATTTTGTGGTCGATAGTGACTAATGCAATCGCCGTATGTAAATTTGTCCGGTTTATAATAACCTTGACATTTATGTTTCTCTGTAGTAAATTTTTGTCCACATTCTGAACATTGAAACAAAACACATGAGTTGTTAGAACAAAAATACTTTGTAGAAAATTTTTCATTCAACATGCTTATAGCGTGAAAAGAATTGTATTTTTGAAAAATACAAATTTTTATCGTGTTGATTGTTTTTTTCCGTTGATTGGCTTTATTTCTTTCTTCATCATTAATAAATACTCTTTGAGAATCTTGATCGTCTTTGGTAATGTTTGCGCTTTCGTAAACTACTTTTAATAATTCTGCAAGAGAACTTTTATATTGTGATTTTAATTTAGAATGCAACAAACAAATTTTGGTGTTACTTTTGTTAACGGCAAAAATTTTAATGTTAATACGATCAAAAGTATTTTCGTAAGCAAAACAATGACACAAATCAATCAAAGTTTGAAATGACATATTTTTAGATTTTTCTTTTGATTGTTGTAAAACGTTTTTCCAAGCTACAGTATTTTGCTCTTCTTGATCTTCAAAAAGAAGCTGTAAAATATTTTCATTAGAATATAAATCAGTAGCATTTTTTTCCAACACTTTTTTATTCCATTCTTTAATGGTGCACACATTCCATTGTCAAATCAACAAAGAGATGAGAAAAGCTGAATAAAAACATAATCCTGATTCGAACAAAATACTATAATCTAAAAACATTTTTCTTTTTTGTTCATAAGAGAGTTTAGTAAAAGATAGACTTTTAGTGACTTTTCCCATTGTGTTATAGAATGAAGTCTATACCATTCACCAAACCATTCGTCAACTTCTTTTCTCTTTTGTTGTTTTTTTTGTTTCTTTTGTTGATTTAGTAATTTTTTATTTTTTTCGTAATAGGTTTTGTTGATTTTTTTCTTTTTTTCAATTTGCTCATCTGTCATAAGCATTTTTCTTTTAAAACCAGACACTTCAAAATTTCGCAACTTCATCATGGATCTTTCTGTTAAATTGGATAGAGTTTTAATTTTAATATTACATAATCGTATCAACCTCTATCCGCTATCGTTTTCTAAAATATTAAAAACAGCTCGCACATTGGCATCTTGAATAAAACGTAAATTTGTCGGTCCTTCTAAAGGTTTAATAAAATAAACAGGTGAATTGTAACAACGTTTCATTATTTTACAATAACCATTTTCAATAGATTTGCAACACAAAGTAACAATATTATAACCCAATAAGAAATTTTGAAACAAGTCTGCAAAAAGAATACTGGTTTTCATTTGTGTTTCAAATCCTTCCATTGTTTTTTGTTCTACGTGATAAACAATTTTATCAGGACTTTGAGTTTCTGAATAAAGTTGTGATTCTTCCACAATATCTTCATCTTTATAATCGTCTTTAATGTAAAAGAAATGTTCAGTGTATATACTGTTATTACTAAATCGAGTTTCCTCAGTTTGATATTCAAATTTCATTTTTTTAATGATCTAAAAAACATTTACATGTATTTTTTATAAAATTCCAAAACATCAGAATCAACAGTAATACTTTTAAATATTGTTCGTAAATCAAATTTATTATTAATGATTATAAATATATCATTAATATTACAAACTCGTGATAAAGAAACATAATAAAGACTATTAATAAAAGCCTTTGAATTAAATTGAACAACGGCTTTATTCATTGTACTTCCTTGAGCTTTATGAACATAAAAGAAAATGCTAATTTTAAAGGTAAACCAAATCTTGAGCCTACGACAGCATGAGAGCAATCTAAAATTTCTTCTTTGACACATTCAATTTTGACTTCTTTTTTATTCATCGTCACCCAAACTGCATTATTTTCTATTAAAATGACGGTACCAATAGTACCATTGCACAAACCTTCTTCCACATTAATATTTCTTACAAGCATAACAATAGCACCTATTTTAAGATAAACAGCTGCTGGAATTTGAAACGCGCATGGAATATTTCGATTTTTAATAACATCTTTAGCATAAACCAATACCCTTCTTGTTTGATAGTCTCCATTTTTTGATTGTTATAAACATCACTTCAATATTTCTAAAAAATAATCTCGTATATTTAGAGTTTAAATTTTCATCTTTTTCAAAACAACGCGTCATAAAATAATCAATAGTTTGGTCTGAAACTTGACCAAAACGTATTTCATTTAAAGCTTCAAAAAATTGTTCATCGTCTTTTTGTCTAAAGCATTGAGTTAAAACCAACACTTCCGTCATGTAGTGTTGCCATATTTGTGATTTAAAAACAAATTGTCCTGTAACAGGTGGTAATTGAAAAAAATCACCACAAGCAATAACTTGTACACCACCAAATAATTCATCGTAACATTGTCTAATTTCACAAGCTATTAAATGTAATAAATCAAACGTTGAAGCGTTAATCATTGAAATTTCATCAGTAGTTAAAACATCAGTTTCCAACAACGTTTTTTTAATGTTTGGATGCATATGACGTTTATAATAATCTACACTTTTAACACCAGTTTCTATACCAGCAAAAGCATGTATTGTGACACCATTGATTAAATAAGCTGCTTTTCCTGTACTCGCAGTAATATGTATTGTTTTATAAATTTGTTCACTTTGAGCAATTTGGTTGACAACATAACTATTTCCACAACCAGCACCACCAGTAATAAAAAAATTTTTTCCTTCATCAAGCCACTGAAGTGCTCTTTGTTGTTGTAAAGATAACATTTTTTTTATTATTTACTGAAAAAAAAAACGTTTTTTATTTAGAATAAAAGTACATATAAGTATACTTGATAAAAAAGAACAAAAAAATAAGTTTAATATTTAAATTTGTTCGTATTTTAAATAAAAAGTCACTATCGTTTTCATTCAACAAAAATTTCAAAGATGCCATTTCCCCGTCTGTTAAAGTTTCGCAATTTTCTTTCACCAAAGAAATCATATTTCTGATTTTTTCCAACATTTTTTTATTTTCATTTATATTATTCATCTAAAATAAAAAATCTATTTTGAATACAAATACATAACACCATATTTTATAAAAAACATCATATATATAATGTTCCTATCGATAAGTTTTTCCAATCGAGTTGAAAAATTGTTCCCATTAACAAGTAATAAAAATTTCACAGCTAACATTTCATCCTCGTTCAATACATTTATTTGTTCGTTATGTTTGTTTAATAATCACAACAAGTTTTTGTTTTCATTTATTTTATTCATCTTAAAAAAAAATCAATAAACTGAATCAAAACATTTTTCACAATATATAAATGAACAACTTTCCCCATCAGAATATCTATATTCATCACACTCTTCACAATCGTTTAAATAATGTTTACAATTTTCAATTTCTACACATTTTTCTTTTACATGATTTAATAAATCTTCTTTAGATGTCATTTTGAAAAATTCAAAAAAACTTTCAAAATTTAAATAAACATGATAATGTATTTTAATATATTGAAAGACCATCAAAATCAATATATGAGGTATTTTTATCATTTCTTCATTGAAAAATCCATCCCACTTGGAATAGCAATTCCATTGACAATGATGACATAAAATTTGTCTTGAAGTAATCACATTCATTCGAATTTCTTCCAAAGTAGCTGGGTGAACTTGATTGAATTTGTATATGCTTTCCATCAAAAAATCCAAATCATTTTCTGTTAATTCCATTTTTATTATGTAATCTAAAAAAAATAATATTGTTAAAAAAGTAAAATAAAGAAAGCAGATGATTACTTTATTTAATGAATCCATCGATAAACCAAAAGTTTTTTAAATTTACAATCATCACACATTTGTTCCAAAACACAATTACAACTAGCTAAATCACGTATTTCGTATTTATGAATATGAAAAGTTTTGTTTAATAAATCTGTCGATAAACCAAGCTTATTAGAAGCTTTTACTATTGTATTGTAAAATTCTTTTACTGTATCCACAGAATAACCACAACACAAACAAAGAAAATTATAATCGTCGTATTTTTGACATTGACATTCTGACAAAAAATCAATCCTTTTTTTTTGAATTTCATAAATTTCCAAGAAGTTGCTCTTTAGTTAAATCCATTTTTTTTGAAGCTTTCAATATAATGTCATCTAGTTTCATTTCCATTTTTTTATTATGTAATCTATAAATGTACAATAAAAAATTATTAACAAAATATAAAAAAATGTTTCTTTTATGTAATCTAAAAAAAAATTTTTTTCAAAATTTTAGCCATTCATCATAAAAAATAGAGCGATGCAATCCAATAAGATCTTAATTCTTTTGACAATTTAAACACATGTTGTTCCTTGTACATGGACACGATGACAAACTCAAAATTTGACTTCTAGTCCATCCTAAACTTTCTATTAACCTATATTCTGGCACACCCAATTTATATGCTACCGACTTTGTATCAATTCTCGTTGTATTTATTTTTATTGTATTAGTTTCCATTTTTTTATGTAATCTAAAAAAATATACAAAAAAATGTATACAAAATTTAAACAAAATTCAATATAAAAAAATTTAATATAAAAAATATAAATAAATTTTTTTTTATTCTTTAAATAATTTGAACATAATATGATAATTACAATTAAATATCCATATATAAAAATGTTTATATATTCTTTCATAGTCATTATGTTCCGAACATATAATTTCTAATCTAATCTTTTCACAATTCGAACACATATCGATCGGCTCGCAAGGACACAAACTCAAATAGTTAATTCCATCTTTATGATAGCTAAAAGTCTTTTTCATTAAAATTTCGCTCAATCCCAATTTTTTACAAGCCAACATTATATTATTTTGCATTTTTATTATGTAATCTAAAAAAAATATTTTTAAAAAATATAAAATTTACAGTTATTTTGTAGTTTCCATTTGAAATTTGTTTACAAAATCGTTGACGTAGGGTAAAGTGAGGTTAACTGGGTATAGGTGTTAACTGGGCCACTGGCTGTTCATACTTTCGCAGTTTGAATACACCGCTTTTATTGATGTTTCCCAAACGATCCACTAGGTGGCACTACTTGCTGCTGACTTTGAATGCAAATGGCAGCCATTTTAAAATTTTATTAAGCATTTGTTGTTCTTGGAAGTCACATGTATTGTTTTACTGCAGCGTTAGAAAGTTGATAGAATCTGTGTTTATCAAGTTTTGTGAGTTTTAATAACTGATTTCTGAACTTTAATATAGTGCCTATTTGAATAATTATCACCAATTACGCAAATATTTAAAATACTGGTAAGTTTTTGTAAAAATATGAATTTTGATATAGTGGGGTTAAGTGGGCCGGCTATTCATGTGGTTATATGGGACGGCCCACTTAACCCCAACAATGAAAAATTAATTTAATATAATCATTTAATTAACATTTATATCAACTAATTATGTTTTTTTTTTATTCCAGTTTATAAATAAATTAAATTAAAATGCCCCGTCAACGTCAACGTACCACAACGCACAGATCGTATTCCATTGATGCTTTAAAAACGGCAACTGAAAAAATTATAAAAGGAGAACTATCGATAAGAAAAGCAGCGGCCAGTCATCAGATACCAAAAAATACATTAGCCAGGTATGTGCTCAAAGTTAAAAATACACCTGATGGAGTTAAGGTTAATTTTCGACCATCAAATGAACATTTACTCGTTTTCAACTCAAGTGAAGAATTGCTATTGAAAAAATATATTCAAGATGCAGTCAACATGCACCATGGACTTTCATTTACCCAAGTTCGTTGCTTAGCTTTTGAGTTTGCCATAGCAAATAACAAAAACGTGAAATGTAATTGGACAGAAGAAAAAATGGCTGGAATAGAATGGCTGCATTCATTTATGAGACGACAGAGTTTGGCGCTAAGAACCCCCGAACAAACTAGTCTTAGCCGTTGCACTAGTTTCAATAAAACTAATGTTGGAGCATTTTTTTCAAATTTAGAAGGTGTTATTACCCGATTTAATCAACAAGCACAAGACATTTTTAACTTAGATAAGACTGGTCTCACAAGTGTACATAAACCAGTAAAAGTTTTGGCTTTAAAAGGGCAAAAGCAAGTTGGCCAGGCAACATCAGCTGAACGAGGTGTCTTGGTTACAGAACAATGGAATAATTGGAAAAATCGAATTGAAAGGAATATAAATTGGCAAATCGTCCCGTTTCTCCGTGAAATAAAGGAGTTGGCAATTTTCGAACAATATCGGATGCAGGAACGAAGGTCAGCTCCTCATCTGTAATATAAAATTTTGTTGTCCTATTTTGATTTTTCAGCCACTTAACGCTAAATCCATCTTGCGTTTTCGAAATTATTTTGGCAATATAGTGCCTGCTATACTTTTTCTTAGCTCCGTGCACCATAGCAAGCACGAAATCATCGACGGTTATGGGCTGCTTAAAATCATCCGTATCTTCTCCAGAAGATAATTCTGAAATATCCAATGAAGAATCGGCATACTCTACTTCTGATGATCCTTCATCACTGGACTCTATTAATATTTTACGCTTTTTTTTTCTTGGGGCAATGGACTTCGGCTTAGATTTATTTGCACGCATTTGTGCAGCTTCTTCCAATTGCCGTTTGACTGGAGTATCCGTTAAAACAGCAGACTTTCCTTTCTGCTTTGGTTTTCTGTTATTTTTACGCATTCCGGCTTTAAGGAATGGTCGTATTTGTTCCGGAGAAATAAGTTGACAGTCAGTTAGTGAGGTTGGTATTTCTATAGTGGTTGATACTGATGTTGAGGGAAATGTTGTCGATTCAATGGTTGTATCTGAAACAGTTGGATCTGGTCTATCTGTAACTGTTGCAGCTAAAAAATCTTCCTCTGTAAATATTTGGGAATCAAATGGATAGATTCCTGCTGCTTTGAACCCTTGGGAAATATTCCTTGGCGTAAATGCTAACGGAAAAGCAGTCCCCAGTAATTCTCCTATGTCATAAATTGTGATTGGAGTCGCAGGATGGTTTGTCACCCAATCATTGCAGGCTCTGTTGTAGTGTTTTTTTAAGGGACCGAATACGCTCACATCCAGAGGCTGCAACTTATGGCTGCAGTGCGGAGGGAAGGTCAGCAACATTATGCCATTAGTCTTTGCATAATTCAACGCAGCAATACTTAATTGGCTCTCGTGGTTGTCTAATAATATCAACTTTGGACTGTCTGTTATAGGTCTTACGTGATCGACAAAATGTTTGAGAACATCAATAAAAATATCTGAAATCATCCATCCAGATTTTGTTGCTGCACCTTTTGTTCCAACAGGTGCGCCTTTATTCATGTGTTCCTTAAAAAACATTCTGGGAAACAGCAAATATGGAGGTATTGAACTTCCTGTAGCTCCAACAATACAACATCGAAGGTGTATTTTTTCACTAATTTGTGTTTTTTTTATTGTATAATTTTATTGTTATCACGGTTATTTTGTTTATTAATTCTATCTTTCTTAACTAAATATATTATCAAAATAAAAACTAATATTATTGTAGTTTCACTAGTATGTACCCAGTCAACCCCATAGGGTGGCCCAGTTAAACCCGTCACTGTGGTTAACTGGGCCACGGGACACATGTCTAAAAAATGCAATATTCACAAGGCCACAGCATATAATAACTAATTCATTTGAATTTATTAGATGGAATATTAATATTCTCATAGTTATGAACAGAAAAAATATTGAAAAGCAGTAATTTGTTACAATTAGATCACCCAAAAAAAAACTGTACCCAGTTAACCTCACTTTACCCTATATATATTTTTTTAAATTTTCATGCATCTCTCGACAACCAGCACATGCTTGAAAATCAACAAGTTGTCGAAGAGTCTCACATGGAATAGAATCACAGTCGTCTGTTGAAAGCATTTTTCTTTTTAATTCACCACTTGGATCAAAATTTGCAACATATTCTAAAAAATCATCAAAATCGAGATCTTTATTGACTACTTCTCTAACAATATCAAATTCTTCCAAAGTTCTAACATAATCATCACTGTAACTTATAACAAATTTTTTGATGGCAGCATATTCAACAAAATCTTTACTTGAATCGAAATTTTTCAAGGTTGACATTTTTTATTATGTAATCTAAAAAAAATACATTTTTAAAAAATTCTACTAAAAAAATAATAACCAAAAATTCTTCTTAATTCAACATAAATGTGACAAGCATTTAAATTACAAAATACACAATGAGGTGAACATTCACATTGAGCTATTTTACATAAGGCATCATAAACAAAATCACGTTTTTCACAAATCACTTTGAGTAATGTTTTTGTAATTTCTATTTTTTTTGATTTTTCACACATTTCAAAATCCTTTTCACTTAACCACCAACCTAAAAATAACAATTCACCAAAACTTTCTAATAAAAGTTCTTTTACCCTTTTAAAAATTTTTCCTTCTGAATATTTTTTCAGTTTTTCAGGTTTGATTTGTCGCACTTGTTTTACAAATTCGTCAAATTCTTCTTGAGACATTTCTTCTTTCATAAAAAAATCTTTAGAATTCAAATAAGTTAGTCTTGTAAAATCTTGAAGAACATTGCTGTAACGAACAACATTGTTGTCATGATCAATATCTTCAATAATGCCAAAGCTTCCATCTTTGTTTTTAACAATTTAAAATTCAAAATCACAAACCACATCCATTTTTTTATTATGTAACCTAAAAATTGACAAAAAAATAACTACAAAAAAATTTAGAATAAAGTATAATTTTCAAACATTTCAAGCACAGTTTTTTTTATATTTTCTTCATGAATATAACGTCGCACAAATTCGTATGTTTCTTTGCAAGATTCACAAGTACTTAAGCCTCTACAAGTTTCTTTCGGACAAGATTCTGCTTCATCCAATAACCTCCTTATCGTTTGACTTTGATCGTGAATAACAGCTGTTGATAATAAAAGTTTTGTGATAAGATTATTGACTTGAAAATTAAAAGACATTTTTTATTATGTAATCTAAAAAAAATACAATAAAAATTATAAAGGTTTTTTCTTTGGTTCGTTCATTACATACATCACATAGTTCTATATAACGTGATGTAGTAACAACAGGTGTCATAAAACTATTAGTTGCTCGTAATGTTAATTTTACTATTTTTTTATTATGTAATCTTAAGAAAAAATACAAAAATTTAATCAAAAAAAGTACTCAAATATTCCATTGTTTTTAAAAATGAACGTTGTAATTCTTCGCGAATACGTATTGTTTTTTCAGTCTTATTGACAAAAGAAAAATTATTATGTCTTTGCGAAATTCAGGGACATTTTTTTCAATATACTCAAACATAGCCACATCTCTTTCTTTTTGTTTTTTTTATCTACTGCTATTTCTCTTTTAAGCCATGCAATATTTTCTTGATTTGTCGTAAATAATTTGTACATGGCTTGCATATACAGTTGCAAAGTTTTTAATCTGTCTATAAAACCATCTTTCTCAGCATCTTCTCGTATTAATTTATTCAATTCATCTATTGCTTCATTTAAAATGTTGTCGTGAAAATTTTGAACAAAATATATAAAATCTTCACCGTATTTAACAAAATATTTTACTATTTTATATTGGTCAGCAACATCTGCATTAAGTTTATCCAACTTTTTGTATTTATGAGATATGTATTTTCCATTTAAATTCCATTTTAATTCTTGAAGAAAATCCATTTTTTATTAGTTTACCTAAAAAATACAAAGTTTTAAAGTACAAAAAAAAATTAAAAAAAAATAGGTTACTCGTTAAAAATATTTATAAGAGTAGCCATAAAATAATTTTTAATTGGTTTTTTAGCAATAATCTTTCTTCGTGCTTTGAAATATAATGAAAATTTTTCATGTCCACGTTTGATTTCATATAAGAGAACATGACTTCATCTCTTCTTGCAAATTCTTCCTTTTCTTTTGTTACAATAAATTCGTCTTCTTCAATTGCAACATTGCAAATGACAATCATGAAATTGAGCAATTCCATTAAAAAATGACGTATAATGAGATGATTTTTGATCGTTAATTTTATTTATAATTTCTGTTATTTTTTCAAATTGAGCCAATATTTCATCTTGATGATCATCTTTGGTTAAAAATTCTTCAAGGATAACAAAATGAAAATAAAATACAGGTGATAATAATTCCAAATTATTCCACAATTCCTTTTCAGAATAATGCAGTTTACAACTTTTGTCAAACCATTGAATGCGATCTTCAGACCATTTTTCATTATCCATGTTTCTTATTAGTTAATCTAAAAAAAATTATACAGTTAATTGATTAAATTTATATAATAAATCTTGTTTACATACAATATGTTTTTAAGCAAAAGTTATTAATTCTAAAAAACTTTTTCTATAAATTTCACATCTGTTAAATATTTTTCTATACTATAATCCTCATCTATTATACTAAATGATGATAACATGTTTTTAATTTGATTTTCTGTAATTTTACATTGATGATAAATATTTTCAAAAACAACCAAATATAAATTTAATGAAATAGTTTGATGAATAGTTCCAAACGTTTGATAAAATTTCATTTTCATTCCAATCATATTATTAAGTGCTTCACTAAATAAAATAACTTGACAGTCTTCTATAAACGCTAATATGATTTTTAAACGAGTATGTTGATCGGAATCTAATTTTCTAATGTCATTCCAAGCGTTCCAAAGAACGTATTGTTTATTCATTTTTTAATTAGTTATCTAAAAAAAATTATGAAAAAATTATACAGATAAATGTTTAAAATGATATTGTAAATCGTGATAACATTCAATATGTTTATAACTCAAAGTTAACAATTCTGAAAAAATTTCTGCAATGGTTTGTAAACTCAATATATAATTATAAATACAACTATTCTTTTCCATTTTTATAGAATCCATAAATAATTTTTCTCTACTACCACAATCAAGCTGAATTTTAGAAAAAATATCCAAATAACAATCTAGTTTATTTAAATTCATAACTTGAATTACTTGCATAAAAAACTCTTCATATCATTTACATCTTTGAGCACATTACTAAATGAGTCTGTTTGATAGATGTTAACATAAGCGATTATTCTTGATAAACGTCCACATTGTTTTTCATCATGTTGAAAAATAGTATCCCAAGCAAAGCGTGTAGGCCAACCCATTTTTATTAGTTTTCTAAAAAAATTTACTAATATAACAAAAATATTTTTAAAAAATTACTTAATTTTACATTTATTATACAAATTATTTTCAATAAAATAATCGTTAATGTCTGCTGTTTTTATAAAGTTACAACATCCATAACCAACATTTTCTTGATTTTTGACTGGACGTTGAAAAGACACATTGTTTTCAGTCGAAAAACTTTTTTTTATTTGTTTACCATGAGGACCACATATTTTAAAAGTAATAACACGATTGATAAAAGGCCGTTTTAATATTACATCATAAGGTTTAGATCGCATCATTATATATAAATCAATTTCTTCTTCTTCATGATTATCGCATTTCATATTGATACTCAATTTCATTAAAAATTGATAATTTTTATAATAAAAAGGAACACTATAATAAGCCTTGCTTTCATCTTTTAACTGCTCTTTAAAATTTTCAAAAATCCATATTTTAGAACCATGACCATTATTATGATGCATTTCTTCCAACATGGATAGTCGAAAATCTAAATTCTTTATTTTGTCAATACATAATCCATTGAATAAAAAACTCGGTTTGTCAGTGTAAATAAATGAAGCCATAATTTTTACTAATCTGAAAAATAAAAAAAATATTAAATAAAAAATTTAATTTCCAGTAGAGCTAAAACCACCCTTTCTTTCTACGTCTTTAATCATTGTCATTTTCACTCCACGACAACAACACCCATCAAATTCTATTACATTTTTTACAGCTTTAAACATTTTCACAAATCCCATTTGAGCAATAGCATCTCCACGTTTAATAACATAATTTTCTTCAGAATGATTCATCAATAAGACTTTAATTTCCTCTTTATAATCAGCGTCTACTATTCCTGGAGCATTAAACACTACCACACCACTTTCGTAAGCTATACCTGATTTTGAATATATCTGTCCTGCTAAATTTGAATCGATTTTATCGATATACACTCCAGTACTTACTAAAACACGTTGGTATGGTTGAAATATAACATCCTTTGTGCTTCTTAGATCAAAACAAGCACTCTCTTTTGTTTTATAAAAAGACCATTCATGAATATCTGTAATTTCGAGTGATTTAAACTCTTTTACTTCGTAAAGAGACCATTGATCCTCTTTTATTTTAATCATCTAAAAAAAAATTTAAATACATACATTATGCTTTTTTTCTAAAGAATAAACTACATGTTCTCTTTTTTCCTTATGACCAACAATACAATTTTTACAAAAACTTAATTTACAAAAATAACAATTAAAACAAAACAAATATTTTTTTTCACAAAGTTCATAATGACCAAACCAATAATAATAAACTTCAAATTGTTCCAAATCGTTTTTGTTTAAAGGTCTATTAAATAGTTCATTAATATAAGGTAATAACGGTACACCTGTATTTACTTCAGTATCTATCCACATATTTAAAAATAAATCATCTAATTTTTTAACTAATTCTCTATCGTGTTCTTATACAACTAAAGACTTTTCTAATTGAATATTACCATTAAAATGTTTGTATTTTAACTTTACAATTTTCATTCTTGTGTTTTCATAATAACTATTTTCTTCCTTTTCCATTTTATAATTCAAACACATTTTTATCTATAATGCTGTCTTGACCAAAAGATGATTTGAACAAGTTTTTTTTTCACTCTTTTTATATCCAATGGTAGTCATAACAACATTATCTCTATCATTAAAATAGATTTAAAAGTATCAAAGTACAAAGTTTAAAGTACATCACACCACATTGAACTTTAGACTCTAGATTGGGAATTAACATTTTTTTTTTAAACCTTGTTTAGTACTTGTTTTTTTTAATCTCTATTTTCAACTTAAACAGTATAAAAAGAGTTCATTTTCATTTAAAAATTCATTCACAACACAACGAAACAAAAAAAATGGCAGAGTTTGAAACTGTTTACTGCAACGATAACACCTATGTTAAATTTAGCAGCTGCTACTTTGTGGCTTATTGAATTTAAAGAAGAAAAAATATAAAAGATAAACAATATTCTACTATTCCTCTAAAACCATTGGCACAATTTAACTTCAATAAAAAAGAATTGATTTACAAACAAAAAAATGAGGGCTGTGAAATCTTGTTACTATGGAAATATAGGGAAATGTGCGATCTCAACAAAACAAATTATTTGTTTAGAAGTGAACTGAAATTAACTAAAGATGACAACAAATTTAAAATGAACAAAGGTGAACTCACTAACAATGTGGTGTTTAAATTTAATCATAACAAAATGACCAAAAAAGTATTGGAAAGTTTGATGATGACTATGCAAGAAGCCCAAAACAAATCCTATATGACAGTGGCTTACCCTAGAACTCACATATTAAAAACGATCGATTTTAGCAATTTTAATATACGTGTGGCAAAAGAAGAGGACGAAATTCATGTTACAGAATACGAAAGATTGTTAGCTGTAGAACCGACTTTTCAGAACACGTTGATTAAAAATGGTGTTTCTCGAAATTTGAATCAAAATTTGAAGAGAGCTTATGGCGAGCTTGCTGAAAGCGAAACTAAAAAAGCTAAAGTCGAACCAGAAGTACCAAAAGAAGACGAAGAATAATTTTTTTTTGTAATTTTTTAAATTAAAAATTTTTTGTAATTTTTGAATTAAAAAAAACCTGTTTTAACAATAAAAAACTTGTTTTTTTCTGATCTCTATTTCCTATATAAAGGGTAAAAAAAATTAATGCTAGTTCATTTTTGAAAGAGAAAATGACTAGCAAACAACTCGACGAAAGTCTCATCAAAGCTGTTCAACTTTATTATCCAGATAATGAATTACATCCTATGTTGTTTGAATTTCACCATTTAAATAACTCGTATGAAGAATGGCAAGACATTATCTTTACTTATTTAAAAAATTTTAACTTGGAGTTGAACTTGGAAGAAGAAAAATACAAGGATTTGTATTATATTTTTATAGCTAAAGACTATGAAAATAGGCTTCATTTGTTTGAAAAACCTTCTCGTCGTTATATGAATTTTGCAGAACAATCACCATCATGGAGAACGAGCATGCTAGAAGTATGTCGCATGATAAATAATGATTTTTTAAATGTAACCAAAACAACTGTAGAAAAACAACACGAAGAATTAAAAAGACAACTAGAAGAGTTTATTAAAGTATATAAACTTTATTACAAATCAAAAAAAATAGGAAAAGAAATGTACTTCGTGGAAAAGCAAACTTAAACCGACTTTAAAGTATTATTTTTTGTTTCCTTATCTATCTAACAAATGGGAGTATGATAACTTGAAAAAAAATTGTAAAATATTAAATTACGTTTATCCAGCTTGGATGTACCAACCGCCTTGCTTTTCGTTTGACGATAAAGTTTTTCATAATGCCTATTACACCCTATATACACCAAATTCTATTTATGAATATTTTATACAAAAAAAGTACATCAAGAAGGAGATAAAGTGTACATTTACAAAGCCTTTGAACGTTGCAATTTTCACGAAAAAAGTTTAATAGAAATGTTCCCCACTGCTCAATAGTTTTTTTTCTTTAAAAGAAACTTTAACATTTCAATGGTATTATACAGAAAAGAGGACGAAGTTTATAATTACAATACTAACGAAATAGTATCGAAACAACCTATACACAAAAACACTAATTATACCAAATATTATGTGACTGCGGAAGAAGGATTATAAACAAGACAATTTTTTTATTTTTGTATTTTTTTTTCCTTATCAAAAAGTTGATATACAAGATTATTTATTTTAAATATATTTTCAAAACATTCACAAGTGTCTTTTTTAAATATGTAAATACATTTGATATTGTCTTTTATAAATTTAATAAAATTCGAGTATTCTTCAACATTTAATTCTGTATAATCTTGCACGACGATATTTTCTATAAACCCGTTCGCAAAATCTTCTAAATAGTGCGCAAACATAAATGTTTCATATTTAGGACAATGTTCGTGGGTATGATTTTTCGTATAGTTATGTTGATAATGTTCTAAACACAAACTTTTAAAGTTAAAATAGTAAGGCAATTTACACAATTTGGGAAACAATAATTTATTTAAATCGAATGTAACTATTTTTTGCTCATTTATTGTAGCCAACACATCTTTTTCCATGTTTCCACCTTTATAAAATACGACATATTCGAATTTCGAAAATATAGTCTTTAAGTAATCCACTTCGGAGCAGCAAAATATAATTTCTCCAGTATATTTGAAAGACGGATAATACTCTAGCCCATGAATATTCTTTAAGCAGTATAAAAATACTTTTTTATCCTTCTCATCCAAATGTTCAAACTTTTCACATGGTATAACTTGTACGTGAAAAAACTTTTTATCAACAAGTGATCGCAAACATAATTCTCTAATGCAGTTTCTTCCCCACCTGTGAATCTCTTTATTGGTTATAAATTCAAAATCTAACAACCACAACTAGAAAAAAAAAATGCATTTTTATCAAAAAAAGAAGCGTATTCTTTTAATAAACTGAATAAAAAAGTATAAAAAATCAAATTTTTTGAAAATATTTTTTACATTTTTGTAATTAAAAAATGAATCGCGTTGATAGCATCATTAAAAAAATTCACAACAATTGCGCAGTGTGCGCGCTTAATGAAGTATCTAAAAGATATAATCATTACGAACTCAAGTCTGGAAATTCTTCACCTTCATCTGATCACGTAGAAGAAGAACATTTTACAGATAAAAGTTCATTTGAATTTTTACAAAATGTACTCGATTCTAAGAGGATAACATTTAATTCTTATAGTATTGAAAAAAACAGCCAATTTAATAATTTACTCGAAAATCCTCAACTTTGCCCTTTTCATCTCAACCGCTTCAATGATTTGAAAGAGCAACACTTAGCTGAACTGTATAAAGCCAAGCTTACTGTTTTGCTATTAGACAGAGATAACAAACCACCTATGGATCTAACAGAGGGTGATCAAACTGACGGTTTCGTGGATACGTTTACTTCAAAAGTAATACATACCGTCTCTTCTTTGAAAGAAAAACTAGATGGTGCTTTAAAAAAGAAATCAGTTAAAAGAAACATTGAAGGAATTATAAAGGAAGGAACCAGCGATAAAAAAACTTTATTTGTTAATATATTACACGCTATTGAAACACTATTTATTGCGAGTTTTTTTAATTTAGAAAAAGAAGAATAAAAAAATGGTTACTGATGATTCTTTGTCTCGTTTTTTTAAAAATTCAGAATTTAAAATTTATTTTATAGGAATATATGCTTTTGACGAACTAAGTCAAACAAAAACTCATATTCATATTATTCAACAAATGAAAAAAAATGGCTCCTTTATCGTTTACAACAATGAAACTTCAAAAGAAGCAGGTCAACATTGGAGAGTGTTGATGAAAATAGACAAATGTCATTTTTTTTGTTTTGATAGTCTAGGTGAAGAAAGTGTATTGCAACAAATTCCAAAACATTTAAGATTTAATAAATATTTGTTTGAAGCAGTAGAGGAAGTCAATAGCAATATACAAATCAACACTATTAACATTAACTACAACGAAATTGAAATTAATTCTTATATACGTCAATCGAATCATTTTCCTACAGAATGGACAGCAGAAAATCGTGAATTTTATTGGTTTACCAAATTTATTTAAAAATATAGCGAAATCACTGGCAATCAAAACGTATTTTTTTCATACAATAAATTTCCTTTTCAATGGAATGATAGTAGTTTATGTGGAGCATTTGCCGCTTATTTTGTAGCTCTAGTCTTTCGCAGTGAAAATGTATTATATACAGATCAAATATATTTACCTTCGTTGTGCAGACTGTTAAACCATTATTTTTATGAAGTAACAACGCTTCATGCCTCTTCACTAGTTCAGATGAATCTTTATTCATTTTTTCAATTTATTAAACAAGGGCTCTTTCAACACCTTGATAACACTGCTAAACAACTGTTTGAAAAAGACATGCAGTTGCATTTATATATGAAAAAACAGGAAAATCTGGAACGTGATTTATTGTCTATGAAAAACAAAACAAATTCCTTTGCATTATGATATTTATGAAAAACAAATATTAGCTCAAAATGCTATTAAAAGATTTTTAAAAGATGCAGGATTATTAAGAACAAATTATGAAACTACATGGGATAAATTATCCCTATTGGATATTCAAGCTATTCCATCTGTGATGAACGAGGGAAATATTTATTATATGATTCAAAATGAAATGGATAGAATTTATGCAAACAATTACACTCGTTTAAAGACTGCCAATCAATTTTTAGATGAACCTATTGATGATGTCATGACTAAAAAAGAAATAATAAGGCAGATTGCTCTGAATTTAATATAAACAGAATCATGAAGAGAACAGCACACACATTACTAGAAGAAATTATCGAAGAAAAATGTGCTACGTGTAATGGCTATGGCGAACTCTATTTTCTCGTATTAAAAGATAAAAAAAATGATGTTTTATTAAAAAATTGCACAATTCACGTAATAAATAACGAAGTGTGGATATTTAACAGCGTTACTAAAAGAGCGGCCAAAATACATCTTCACAAGACGCAGTGTTTAACTTGTAAAGGAAAAAAAATATTGACCATCGAACGATACAAAAAGAAAAAAGAACAACAAAAAACAAACACTGTTTTATTTGTACATATTTATTCTTTAAATGAAAGAATATAATATTTTCTTTACAACTGTTTTTTAATATACTTCAAACACTTTATCTGGAGGCATATAAGGGTTGACGGGTTTTGTAACGACAGGAACAGGAGCCGTTTTTGATTTTTTGCCTTTCCACGCTTTTTTTATACCGTATAACAGCGAACCCACTTGCAATGCGTTGGTTACATTTTTAGGAGTTATAAAATCAGCCAATCCTCTTCCTCGTCGCACTCTACCTCGCTTAGATCTTTAATGTCTTCGCTTAGATCTATGTCTCTTTTGCTTTTTTCGATAAATCATTTTTGAGAATTGGCCACATACAATAAAATATGTTTCAATGAAATTTCAAAAGAATGTTCTTTTCCATCTTCATATGTAAACAATATAGTGAGATGTTCATTAGAACGAGTTACTTTAATAATTTGTCCCTGTTTTAACCAATGTGACAAGGAAAAATCTCCCTTTGCTTTACTGTTTGCTTTAAATAGCGAAATATAAAAATTTCGTAATTGCGGAAACGGAAAGCAAATCTCTGCATAAACTTCAAAACTCATTTTTTATGTCTGCTTCTTCGAGTAGCCAAACGTTAAATGACTCTTTAATAACATCAACAAAGTCTTTATAACCCATTTCAAATTCGTGTTTGTTTTCACCATAAATTAAAACAATATGGGCTTTATTATTCACACGACTTACTTTGATCTGTTTTAACCAGTTTTAAACTCCTTTTTTTTTTTGTTTATTTCAAATGAATTTTTTTTCTTCAAATGAATTTTTTATTTCAAAAAAAACCAAATTTATAGTACTTTTACAAAAAAAAAACAAAAAAAACACTATTAAATATTTTTTTTATCAATATATTTTTGGTATTTTATTACCTACATAAAAAACACCGTCATTAATATGCAAAATACAATATAGTTTATTTATAATGTCTAAATCCATAATAAAACCACCAAAAAACGTAGAAATTTTTGTGTGACCAGTATCTTTATTACCACTGATGATTTCGGCAATGCCATTTTCGTACTTATAAGTTAAAATACACTCTCCTCGCGAGCTTGTATCTGTTC
The DNA here is from genome assembly GCF_038396675.1 of Hydra vulgaris. Taxonomy (NCBI): domain Eukaryota; kingdom Metazoa; phylum Cnidaria; class Hydrozoa; order Anthoathecata; family Hydridae; genus Hydra; species Hydra vulgaris. The sequence continues at coordinate 1,365,654 of NC_088927.1, forward strand.
TTAAATTTTTTAACTTGTCGTTGTGTTTTTTCAAGTCTTTTATTAACCATAAAATTTCTTTAGAATTTTCTTCAACATATCGTCGAAATTTTTGTACGAAACATTTGTCGCAATACTTTTTTATATGTGTTTTTCAGTTTGCATGTTTGCATATTTTTGAATTCATTTTTGTAAATAAACGTTTTACAGAGTTGAGCTTTTTTATACATGTTTTTTAATCCGATTAAAATATAGTTTTAAATACACTACCAATTAAGGGAATACCTTCTAATAGGTTACCAAGGATACCTTCACCACGTTTTTTAAGTATACGTTTTCGTTCTTTACAGATTAAAGAATGATAAGGTCTAGGATGAGCTCTCGATTTTCGATGAACAAAAATATATCTTCTAGCATTTCTATGACCTCTATGTCTTCTATGTCTCATTTTTAAAGAAAAAAATAGATCTTTGTTTATCTTTATTATTTATAGTGTTTATTTTTTAGATTTTTTCAATAACTCAACAGTGTTTTTTTTACAAATTTAACTGTTTCTCTTTTTTTTCAATAACCACCTAATTTCAAAATGGATTTCCATGTTTCCAAACGAGACTTTACCATAAAGATCTGCTACAGGTCCTCTTCCGCGTTTTTTTCTTCCTCTTTTTGATTTTTTACGATAATATTTTTTTTTATAATATTTCATTTCTTTATTTATTACGATCCACTTTTGTTAAAACAAAACGATATATCGGTTTTCCTACTCGATTCATTTCGCGAGTTTGTTTATTATTTATATACTTGCTTTTCGTTTTTCGATAACACATCAGTGCTTTTCTACAATATTGACGCTTTTTTTTTTTCAAATTTTTCTTAACTCTTCTACGTCTTAGAGTTCTTAGTTCTGTATTATTGGGATCGGTTAACTCGTTTTCATCAAAGGAGGTCCTATCAAAAAATTCAAAAAAAGCATCCCTATGAAAAGGCCATTTTCCATCTACTGTATATTTGGGTAATTTAGATGTATATTTAGGTCTTAAATTGCTTTTATATGAAGGTGTTGAAAATAAATTCCGTCTTACAATCATACGAGAAAAATCAATATCATTTGCAGCCATTTTTTGACTCTTACTTTTTTTTTGACTTTTTTGACTTTAACTTTTTTTTTGACTTGTATTTTTTTTACATCTTTTTTTTACAAGATAAAAAACAGTGTCACCCTGACACAACCTTACTTAATCTGTCTTTACTTTATCTTAGTAGGCCTACTTACTTGTGTTTTTTCTTACAGTCTTTATTTTTTATACGGCCGTATTTTTTTCTTACTTACTTACTTAGTCCTTACTTAACTTACTTAATCCTGCCTTAATCCTTAGCCTGCTTAATCACACACTCGTGCGCTCACTCGTTCTCACACGCTCAGACATCACTCATCAGGTATTTCTACCCAACGCTTTAACATATAACTTTCTAGACATCACTAATCAGGTATTTCTACCCAACGCTTTAACATATAACTTTCTAGACATCACTCATCAGGTATTTCTACCCAACGCTTTAACATATAACTTCCTAGACATCACTCATCAGGTATTTCTACCCAACACTTTAACATATAACTTCCTAGACATTACTCATCAGGTATTTCTACTCAACTCTTTAACATATAACTTTCTAAACTTTCTAAACTTTCTACTACCTTCACCGAGAGTCGAACCCACAACGGTCTAATGACATGGCGTTCAAAACATAATGCGGCGAGCGAATACACTATGCTACGTCGACGTGTTGGTTTATAAAATTTTGAATTTATTTAAAATAATATTTTAACACTTTACGCAGAGTTTTTTTCTTCGCAGTGTTTTTAAAAAGTTGTTTATTCCGTATTTTAATCTCTTTAATCTTGTTCATAAAAGCGGTATTAAAAGTTTTTAAATTTAACTAGCATGACACAGCATTTTCTTTTCATTGCATAAAGTTGCATCACTTTAGCTTTTATTTCACGTTAATCTGTAGAGATTAAATTTTATACATAAAAAGAGTGCTTTTTGTTAACAAAATCAAAAATGACAAAAACATTTAGTAAACGCTCTGTGAAAAAAACACAGTATTTTATGGATGAAGAACTTGTGGGGAAAGAGATAGATTTTTCTGAGGACGAAGTTGAAATAAGTGACGACGAACAACCTGAAGTTATAGTAAAAGAAGATGATCCTGATTTAAATTTTCCTGATTTGAATATTTTTAATGGTGATGGAATTGATTTTGCGATTATAAATAATAATATTATAAAAGAAACAAATACAGAAAACGAACCAAACAAAAACGAACCAAACGAACCACCGTTAGAATTTGTGAAAGAAACTCAACCACTACCTCAACAAAACAATATTTTGAAAAAAAAAGTAAGTTATTTTTTAAATTATTATTTATAAATAAAAAATTACATTTTTTAAGAATTTTTATTTTTCTATTTTAGAAAAAAAAAAACGAATACAAATACAGGAGACAACATTTGCGAAAATTAAAATATGATATAAAGAGAGTTTTTTATTTAAATTTATAAATTTTTTTTATATATAAAATACATTACTATTTATTTCTGTTTTTTCGTCGTATGTTTGCTTCATTTAATTGATGTTTAATATCGACATAGGATTCGGCAGTATGAACCCAGCGTTTTATTATTTTACCAACTCTTCCAAGTTTACGATTTGTTTTATTATCTTTATATCTGTTATTTGTTCTTCGTAAACATGATAATATTATTTTACAATTGCTCGGGAAATACTGATTTTCAGTTTGTGTCGATGTTGAACTTTGTTTTGTACTCGTTTGTGTTTGAACTGCTTTTTTTGTTCTAGGAACTGTTGTTTTTGTACGAGTCATATTGACAGTCTTTAATGATCTAGGAGTATATCTTATTTTAGGTATTTTTATAAAAAAATATTATTTTTATATTTATAACTATATACAAAAAAAAACAACATGATATTTTTATATAAAAAGTACTCCTATTTTTTAGTAAATAATGAAATACATAATCATTAATAAAACTCGATATGAAGTGTTTCACGATGGGTTTTTTAAAAACCATTTTATATTTCAAAATGGAAAAAAAATCTCCTTCACACATGTACAACCTTACTCAGCTGCATTAGGTAATTTTTTTATATTATTTTTATAAAAATAATCAATTCTTTTTTTTATAAAAAAACTTTTTTTATTATAGATAAAAACATGGAAATTCTGAATCAATTTCTCGAGCGTGTTCAAGAAAGACACATAATTACACGCGATAGAGAAGTCGGTCCCTCGCACTGGGACTATTCTCCTCGTAAGTTAAACTTGTTCCTTTTTTTTATTTATAAAAAAATATAAATGATTTTTTAATATTCTGTCTTTTTTTTAGAAAGTCCAGATCCGGAAAATTTATAATTATACACGAACAGTTGGAATAAAATAACTTTGTAAATATTGTATCATTTTTATAGTATATAATTTTTTTTAGAGATTTATAAATGTAGTATCATATCGAACCATAAAAAGAACAGTTGGAATAAAATAAGTTTGTAAAATATTGTATCATTTTTTTGTGTATTTTTTTTTAGAGAAAATAAATTTTTTTGAAGTCTTTTTTTTTTTTTGTGATTATATTAATTTTGTTTATATTTTTTTTAAAATTTTATGATAACTTTTTTTTAATAGAATAAAAAAATGATCAAACCAATTATTAATATAATCTCAAAAGAATTAAATCAACATTGGAAACCATTGGCAATCAATCTAAGCTTTAAAAGAAACGATATTAAGAAAATCAATCAAGATTACATTAAAAACTTTGACAAAATAAAAAAATTTTAATTCTTTTTGTATTCCAATATAGAGACAAAAAAAGAGCAATAAATCATATATATGCAATTTTATCATACTGGGAAATTGATATTTCATAACTTCTTGATTATGTTTAATATGACAATCAATTAAATTTAATTTCTCTAATAGTTGTTTTTTTTCTAAATTGAGCAAAGTCAGTTGAACAAGGATCTTTGTTTGGTCATCTTGCAACGCTTTCATGTTCATTAATGACATTATGTAATATTTAAAAAAAATCTAGGATATAAAAAAAAAATTGAAAAAAGTTATAGCAAACAATATTATAAGAAATATTATAATATATAAAAAATTGACACGTTTAATTATTTATCAAAATATAATGACATTAAAAATATTATTAAATAAAAAATAAAAAAAACACACATGAATATAATTTAAAAAATTGCTTCGTTTAGTTTGATAATATAAGATACAATATTTCTAGTGGCGATACAACAATTGCAGTCTTTATTGGAATTATACAAATCATATAAATCTTTAGTGCAATATTTACATTCCAGTTCAATATCGTTAAAATATTTTTCATATATTTCGCGTAATTTTATTTTTTCGGAATATTTTCATGTCTTCCATTTGGCTTGAAATATCATTTTGTTTAACATGTTTATTATTGATTTATAATTATTCTCCATATCGTGTTTTTCTTGTTCCATGTAATCAATTAGTACTTTGAAATTTTCTTCCATCATTGCGGACATATTTATATTATTTATTCTAAAAAATAAATTTGTTATATTATTATTTTATTATATATATATTATTTTTTCTAAAAAATAAATTTATTCTAAAAAAAAACAATTTGCACTGTTATTATCAAATTTTATATATTGGGATAATGTTTGTTTCATTTCATGTGTAAGTTCCATATCGCTTGCAAAATCTTTTAAAATCTTTGAAAGCTCTTCCTTTTTTCTTTCATAAACTTCATTTTTTTGTGGAAATTGTTTATTTTCAAAATAAGTTAATAATGCTTCAATTATCTTTACATAATTATTTGATAGAGCAAATTCAAAATAAACGCCTTGTTTAAAAAAAACGTCTACATCATTAAAAAAGTTTAAAATTTCTAGTATTCGTATTGGGTCATCCCAACAAAAATAATAATATAAAATTTCTGAACTCATATTTTGCTAATTTAATTCTTTAAGTTCTCATGACGATTTATATTTCGATATTCATTCTTATTTTATATGAAATCTAAAAAAAAACAAGATTTGTTAAAAAGCAAATAATTTATGTAAAAGCGGCAATTATCAAATATTATAATAATATTGTCGGTTTTATGTGATGTATGTGTATAAGCAAATAATTTAAAAAACTTTTAGTTTCGATGTTTGAACACGCGTTGTTTGTGACAGGCGCTTTCTTTTGATGTAAGTACAACTTTAAATAATCATTGTACAATCAGTTTCGATGTTTGATTAATGTATTATATGAAAAAAAGTATAAGAAGCGTTATAAAAGAAATATAATCATTGCGTATAAAGTTAGTTTATATATTACGAGTAAAAAAATTATTAAAAAAAAATGGAGTACGTATGCGATTTTCATCGACACATTTTATGTTCTGTAATGTGTCGGGAAATAACGAACGTAGTCAAAATATTGTTGAATAGAAGAGGACATCGTATGGATGAGGTGGATATTCGCATGATTGTTGATAGAATTGTATTGTTAATTATGTCAAATGACAACTATAAAAGAATTTTGAGTACTCATGAGGACTTGGCAGATCAAGTGCTTCATTATTTTCTCGAATTGAGAGAACAAGAAGGTACGTTTTATATTTTAATTATATAATGATATTAGTGTATTATAAATATAAATATATTTAATGTATATTGTATAGATGAAACAAGTATAGATGACTATTTAAGTAGCGAAGCGGATTGTAATGTTGAAGAAACTGTTGTTGAAGAGAGAGGTTTTAAAATTATTACTTATAAATAATTATTAAGAAAAATTTGATTATAAGTCTTAATAATATTATTTTATATTATAGAGAACGAGATTGGAGAAATCATTAAAATAGAAAGTGAAAGTGAAAGTGAAAACGATATGGATGAAACAAAAAGATTGTTAAAGTTATGTCGCCCATGCGTGGTGGTGCTAGAAAATATTAAAATTGTATAATTAATTTTAATTTATTGTTAACAAATCTGTTTCTAATTTATTTTCGTGGTTCATATCAATTAAATTATCGTTGTTGGTATAAAAATGATAAACTGATTTAATAATGCGTATTTCGTTTATAAATTGTTTCTAAAATAATTTTTTTGTTATTAAAAATAAATTTTTTCCTTCGATAACTCGAGATAAGGCCACGTAAAATAAATGCGGAGTAAATTGTAAACTGTTTATGTAAATAACAACGTGTTTTAGTGTTAATCCTTGAACTCTATGAACAGTTAAACCGTAAGCAAGTATTAACGGGAATCCAACACATTAGGCTAATTTTTGTTGTTTGTTATCGAAAATAATTTCAGTAGCGGGTGACAATTCTATAATGCGTTTTTGAAAACTGACAACTATAATTTTATTATCTGCGCTGATTTCTTTTATTTTAACAATAAGTCAGTTGACTAAATCTTTATCGGGTAAATTTTTTGAAATCATAACTCTCGCACCAATTTTTAAGGTGACATAAGCGGGAATTTGAAATGGCCAGTCGGGTGGTAATTCATATTTATTAAAAGTTTTTATTTGTGAAGTAAGATAAACGGGTGGCTGATTAATTTCTTTGATTCTTTTAAAATTATAACCTTCTGTTTCTTTGTTTCTAAAAAATACACGTAAATAATTGTTTTTGAGTGTGTCTTCTTCTTGCGCTCTACTTTCCAAATAATTAAGCGTTTTTCTTGAAATATCTCCCTCGCGTATATCTGTTAAACACTGCTGAAATTCGTTATCGTTTTGTTGTCTATAGTTTTCTGTTAATTGCACGGTAACAAATTGAGCGCTCTTCCAAAATGGATGCTCAAACAAAAGTTTCATTTGTTCATTTTTAAAAATAGGAGGTAATTGAAAGAAATCACTCGCAAGTAGTATTCTTACCCCTCCAAATAAATCTAGATTTGATTTGGCGTGTTGCAATAATAAATGTACAATTTCTAAAGTTTCTCCTTTGAGCATACTGACTTCGTCGATAATAAGTAGATCTACACTTTTTAAACGGTCTAAAACTATGGGGGATAACTTATTGAGAATAATTTTAATATCTGTTTTAGTTGTTGGCAAACCGGCAAATGAATGTAAAGTCATACCGTTTTCATAGTTTCTTGAAGCGATTCCTGTTGTAGCAGTGATGTACACTTGTTTCTTGTTTTGTTGAAATTCTTTTTCAATTTCTTTAACCGTGTATGTTTTTCCGGTGCCTGCAGGCCCCGTGAGAAAAACATTGCGTTTCACTAACAACTCTCCAACTCGCTTTTGTTGTGTATTCATGACCTCCGGTTTTTTAATGTTTCTTCAAAGAAAAAATTAATTATTTTATAATAGAAACTAAATCCAAATATAGTAGCATACTTTGTTTCGATAAACATGCTATGTTATTTTAAAAACATGCTATGTTTTTTTAAAAACATGCTATGTTTTTAATAAACATGTTATGTTTTTTAATAAACATGCTATGTTTTTTAAAAAACATGCTATGTTTTTTAATAAACATGCCGTGTTTCTAAATTTCCGTAAATGGAATTGTGTTTCCATAAATGGAATTGAGTTTGTGTATAAATACGCTAAAGAAAAAAATATGTTATCATTCAATTTCTAATCGCAAATATTAAAAAAGCACTAAGAAAAAAAAAATGCAAGTTGCACATTCACCAGGAGAATATGAAAGATCGGTTGATAATGCGTGGTACACATTATATAAGTTGGTCGATGAAAGATCGGTAAATAATGGCAAATATTCAATTGTCAAGGCGTTTCCGATTGCTCAGTATTCAACATTACATGAACAATGGATTTTAATGCGGAAAAAAAAGATAAATTAGTTAGTTTTTTACTTTCTAATTCTCAATTTACATTTGGAACGGACACGTTTTTGGGGTATTATTTATATCGGGCTCATTATCCTGAGATCATGAAAAAGAACGCCAAATCAGATGAAGATCCAGCTTGTTTTGACGCGTTATTCTTCTATGAGGAGAAATATACAATAAACGCTTTTAAGCAATCGTTAGATTTAATTTATAAAGAACAAATAAAAGCATACGGTAAACATTCTAATATTAAAAAATTATATGAGCCTTTACTTGTCAGTCCATAATTTGCGGATTGTGAAAATGTAAAGTTTGCTAAAACAAACGATTTTGTGTACAATGAAAAAGATTATGAAAAGTTTAACAGTACGTGTTTGAGTCAGGTTATCATTAATGGAGAAATTAAGAATGCTACAGCAAATTTTGAAAAAATTGCGGCAATAATAAATGAAGATGATGAAGAAACTGCTTCTAAAAAATTAAAAATGTAATTTATTTTAAAAAAAAAAGAAAAAAAGTAACAAATAAATTGTTTTTTGTTTAACTTTGTTTTGTTTTTTGTATATGTAATTGAAAATATAAATATTTTTTACGAGAAAAAAATGTTATTTTATAGATGACAAAATTAAAAATACATGATAAATATTACAATACGTTATATGTAGAAATGGTAAATAAATAGGGTCATTGTGGGTTACCTTGTAATTATTACAATCATAATTATAACAATGAAGAACTAGAATACATAAATAAACTTAAAAAAATGTGTAAAAATATGAATGGTGGATATTTTTATGGTGAAGAAATGTATTCAATGTGTGATTGTACTTGTCATGTTTACATGTATTGCGTTTATGATTCAATTGGAATAAGTTCTTTAGATGAGTGTGAAGTTGTTCATGTCAATGTAGAGAACATTGTTATTAAAGATATTGTAAATAAAGAAATTGTAAATAAGAATGAATATTTAAACGAAAATAGTCATTGTAAAAATGTTATTGTATGTTAATTTTTTTATGTTTTTTTAGAATGTTAAATAATAGATTGATGAGAACGGTTAGAATGGAAGCAAAGAAATATAAAGAAATTGAAGTTATTACGCTGCTAGACATTATAATTGATAACTTTAAAAATGATTCGCATTATTTGGAAAAAAAATGTCCTTCAGAACCATATGATGTATGTTCGCAATTTGAAAATTATGATTATTGTGTGAAACAATGTAAATGTTTTGATGGGCTAATGTTTTTTATATGGAGTTGGTTCATTGTCGAATTTAAGTAGAAAAGAACTTTATGAAGAAGTGAAATCAAAATTAATATTTATTAAAAAAAATCGAAGATCAAATATATATAATTGTTAATTTGATGATATTGTAAATAATTTACTATAGAAAATAAATTTTTTTTAGATGGAATTAGTACAATTAAGAAATACATTACAATTTCATGTTGGAAGATACAAACAATTAAGTTTATCGGGGTGTTTTGTTTCTTTGGATTCTTTATATACGTGTGAGTTTTGTGGTGAAATGCTTTATAGTTGGCTTAATGAATACTGTCAATTGTGTAAGTTGAAGGATTGCCCTCAAAAAGTTTAATTATCAATATGCACGGTTGGCGAGAGAACAATTTGTTGTGAATGTTATAGTTTTCAACAAGGACAAACGCAAGAAGAAATATATTCAAGTGAAATTCATAATTTGATGGTCATAAAAAGACGTTATAAAACTCTTTTAAAAAAAACACACACTATAAATATGAAAAATGTGAAGAGTGTAAAGAAATATATTATGATTGTGTAAATAAAAACGGTTTAGCTTATAATATTGATGTTGGTCCGTGTATATATTTGTATAAAAAATTTGTGTGTTTTATGTAAAACAAAACATGTTTGTAAATATTTAAATAAAAATTTTTCAAGTTTGCCAAATCTTTTAGGTGTTTAAATATGTTGTGTTTTGAATTAAAATGTGAATTAGAAATAATTTTTAAAAATATTCAAAGTTTAAAAAAAGAATCTAAAGCTAAAGGTTATATGAAAAAATTGTTGAACTTTTCAAATCAATGTTTTCATCATATTTGTAATCATTTAAATTGTGAGTGTGGTAGTGGAATAGATAATGTATTGTTTGTTAACATGAGAAAAATATGTAACGAATCAAAAATGTTAGCTTGTAATAATTATGAATTGTTATTATTAAATGAAAATATGGAATTCATTTTAGACGATATAAAAAAATGGATAATCGAGCAAAATTAAGTTCAATGCATGTGGAATATTACGATGAATTATTGCCCGAAGAACATACCAAATTAAAAATGAAGAAACAAGTGGAAAAATTAATGAAGATATGTTTTAAATATTTTCAAGAAGCTGTTAAAGAAAATGCACGAGAGTATTATAGGATAATTCCTTCAAGACAGAAAACTTATTATAATTACTTTATTGTAGTTGATTTCAAAATAATGTGGAAATTTTTTCGATTATTTTATAATGATTGGGATGAAGTTTGTGATCGATTTATGGGTGACGATTATTTTAAAACTAAATCGTTAATGGTATGTAATCCTGGTGGACCATATCAAATGATAGATATATTATTATTATTGGTAAATATAACAGAAATTCTTTTCTTAAAATTAAATTATAATCAATTCGGTACTGAATATGAATATTTTGATTTTTTAAATTATTCACGAGAGCCAATTGATCAGTTTGAATAAATCATATTTGGTAAATATCATATTAAACAACAAACTTCATGTGGGGGTCTATTATGTGGAAGATTTCGTCCTTGTAGACTTGTAGACAAATTGCAAATATAGAAAGAAAAATAAAGTTTGGAATCAGTATTGTTCATGTCGTATGGTGGAAGATTATTTGTTAGAAATAAAAACTAAAAAATTTGGATTATGTAAATTATCAAAATTGAAAATATTAAAGATGTTCCGACAGGTTATTGGTCTTTTAACTTTATGCCGAATTATTCATTTTTATTGATATGGGTAACAATGATTTTGAAAGATATAGGTGAAAAAATAAGTCATCATCGTATGTTGATTTTCTCTTCAAAGTGTATGAATTCGAAACATTATTTAGAAAGTAAGTTACAGTGGCACGAAATAAAACAAAGAAAAGCACTTTTAAATGGATCACATCCGCGTCAAATTGATTTTTATAAATGTCCTTCATGCGCAATCGGTTTATTTCATCGGGATTTTATTCAAATTCTCTCTGAAATTGAAGCGGAATTTAAACAGACGCAATCTGAATTGGTAGACAGAACATTTAGAAATATCGCTGAATTTCTTAGAAATAATGGCTGGAAATCAAAGGATATAAACGGTTTTTGTAATTATAAAACTTCTTTTTATGATAGTATTCATGAAGGACAATTTTGAACAAATTTATTTAAAAAATTATATTTTTAAATTAAAAAAATTACAATTCATAATTGTCAATTAAACGTTGTATTTCTTTCGATTCGTTTCGTTCGCTCAGCGGAATATTTTGAAATTGATTTAAATTGCGAAGTTCTTTATATTTTCGATTATAATATCGTAACTTATCGTCATATTTAAGCCGTTCAACATCATTAGCCAGTAAAACATCAGTAATGATTTGTAATTCTTCATTTGTCACTATAGAATCACTGGAATATTTAACGCGTAGTAAATCGAGCGATGTTAAATAATCTAAAAAGGCATTATTTTTTTTAATAGATTTTGCGTGAATATCATAGTTTGGATAATAAATTTCTTCTTTTTCTTGATAAAATGCAAAAATTTCATTGTCTTGTATATCTTTTAAGTGAAACACATCAAAATCTTTGGAAAATAAATTTTTAGCCACATTGTCCAAGTAAATCCAGAGATCATTTTTGATAAAATCATGCAAGGGTTTTACATGCGCTCTAGCGACATTATTTTCAAAATGTTCTTGCGTGTCGTGAAAATAGACATCTAATATTGTGTTGATTGTGTCGGTGGAAATGATTTCCCAAAACAGTGTGTCATTTTTAATAAAAAGTAAATGTAAAAAATAACATATCCATGCTCCACATAAACTTGAACTTTCTTCTTGATAACATTTTGTGTTAAATATTAATCATATTTGAATGGCATTATTATTTTTTGTAAATTCGCGGCAAAAATTTAAAAACCATTTCTCTTGACTGTCTTTTAATTTTAAATTCCTTATGCCTGCTGTGTAGTCGTAATCGTTGTAATTGATTGACATTTGATTAAGATTTGATTTTAATGCGGTTTTGTATGCATATTCTAGAAGTTGTGTATTATGTTGAATAATATTCGGTACCTGCGTTGAAAAATTTTTTCTGCCAAAGCTATCAAAACAAAATACGCAATCACGAATAATTCTCATCATCATTCGCCAATGTGTTCCATCTTTGCGACTTGAATCGCTGTTATAAATAAAAAATTCCCTTTTATTAATATTTTGATTAAAAATATGATCAATTTTGTCAAAAGGAAAGACACCTTTAAATCTTGTAAATTGTTTGCAATATTGTGTTAAACTTTCAGCTGTTGCCATTTAAGTAAAAAGAATTTTATTACCGTCACCATCAATACTGTTTTCAAAACTTTTGTGTATAATAGAATAAATACATAAAATAATTTCTTTATAAAAGTTTTTGTGGGATTCAACTTTTAATTCGCCGTCGTTAGTGCGTTTAGTAAAACCAGTTTGAATCATGCATTCTAGTGCTTTGATCAATTTTTCGATGATGGGTCTGCATATCCGAATGACATCTTTAAATCCGTCAACGTTATCTTCAATCGGTTCTGCTTCCTTTAAACCATTTTTAATAGTATAAAAAGATTTAGTTACATCGCCCAGGTAACTATTTATATTTTTGAGTTCCTTTTTGGCTTGAGCAAATTTCTCGTTTTCATTATGAAATAAATTTTTATGATTTTCGCAAATCATGGGCGACAAATCTTCTTCTTCGATCATTTTTTAAAGATCAACATGAATTTGATCCCAAAATTTTTTTGATTTTTTTTCTTTTGTTTCGCATGTGAGTATGGTTTTTAAAACCGCACTACCTGCCGTTCTTGAATCCAGTGTATTCCATGTGTGAATATTTTTAATGTTTGTCATTATATATTCGACATTGCAATATAAACATTTCTCGCTTGTTTCTTCCATTTTTTTTTAATAAAAAAATGATGATGCACCATTATGTTTTTTCATCCTATTTATGCTTTTTTGAAAAAATGAAAAAAATATTTTTTTTAAAATCAGCACGTTAGAAAAAATAAAAAGTTGAAAGACAAAATTTTTTTTTTTCCCATTAAAAAAAATTTTACAAAAAAATATTTTAAATAAATGTTTTTCATCGCCTTTTTTTTCTTCCATTTCCCGATTGCGATTCGTAAAGAGTTCGTTTCACAACCATGGGACGTAATAAAGGTCTACCAGTTCCACTTTGCCGCCATTCATTTCGTCTCGTTGTCATAGGGGGTAAAGCAACATTTCCTTTTCCTCGAGTTGCGGCTTGTAGAGCTTTCGTAACTGCAAAACCTGAAGCGCCTGTAACAGCTCCAACTGCGGCAGCTTTAGCAGCAGCAATGCCTGCAGCTATAAGAGCGGGAATGAAAACAAATCCTCCTCTTTGTCGTTTTCGATTTTTATTATGGCGATTTTTATTATGGCGATTATGATTTCGTTTCATCCTAATCTATTTTGATAATCCACAAGTCTGCCTACTTGTTCTCTTCCGAGTTTGGATGTTAATGCGGCGTCAATTACTTTTTTTGCAATTCTTTTTAAAAAGTCAAGTTTAGCACCTCTTCCTCGATGACCTCTTCTCCTTTTGTGGTGTTTTTTATGAGAACTTCTTTTGTGCTTCAATTTAGATAAATTAAATTTTTTATTTAAAAAATAAGTCCATATAATATGTGAAATGTTCTTTTTATGATTGTAATAATATCATTTTTTATTAATATACTATGTTAAAAAAGCTTGCTTTTTTGTTAAATTTAACAAATCTTTTCTTTTTTGCACCGCTGCGAATGCGTCTTTAATACCTTTTATTTTGTTGATAAAATTATTAAATCCTTTTGCGGCTTTTTTATGTTGTTCTTCTGAAAGTAAAACTCCTCTCCCTCTTCTCTAATTTTTTCTTTTTATCCTTCTCTTTCGATATTTCATTGTTGAATGATTAACGAAAAAAGAAACTTAAGTATTTCTAATAGACGGTGGGAATAAATTAAAATTTTCGGTCCGGTTAGTACCGCTACTTTGATAGGTAAACGGGTGTAATAATTCGATAACAACAACGGAATTTTCAATGGGTTGATTAAACTCCAACTCAATGGATCCCGTACTATTGCCGAGGATGTATGCGGCGGTTAAATCTTGAATTATATTCAAATCGCATGTTAAATCAAAAACTAAAGGTTCGTCATAAGATAACCTCCAATATTCGTCACTTGTATTTGACCATTCATACCAAAAATTGCTATCATATTTATTTATTTGATATCTTTTATCATAATGAGAAGGAGATCCATTGTTATGATAAGACACATATTGTTGATAAAGTTGTTCTTTAACTGCAGCATCAGTTAAATTGAATTCAAAAGTTTGCCCTGCACTGTCGGCAAAATTTCTTCTTATATTATTAAATTTAACTCTGTTAACTATAGCCTGAATTAAATTTCTTGGTGGTAGACAATAAAAATGAGTGTGTTTAAATTGATCTTTGGCGTATATTGATAATTTTACACAATGCGGTGTCAAATTTTCAATTTTAAATGAATTTAATTCGATTCTAAAATTGGTGACTCCTCCATTAATATCTTGTTTTCTCCGCTCCCAAAAATTACCGCGATATTGAACATAATCTTCATTTGGACGAGACTTTGTAAATTTACTTCTTTCAATGACATAGGTGTCTGATAATCTCACCATATTACAAAACAATTTTGCTTGGGTGACTGTAAATCCTATTTTATTTATAAAAGACATATCTTCTCCAGCTGTAAATGGTCTTGAAATTTCAAAAATATCCTAATTTTTTTGCGCAATGTCAATTTGAATTTGCATTTTTTTACCTTTACCCCAATAATCTGAAATATCAAAACATTTATCTAAAATGTATAAAGGAACGTTAATTATATAGCCATCTTGCACCATAGTAGCAGTGTTAAGACCAGTCGAATTAAAAACAACTCTATCTTGTAATGCCTTTGTAAAATTAGGCTTTGTAGTGTTATCTGAAACAATTGGAACATAACCTGTAGCACCGGGCACAATAGTTGGACCATTAATGTACAATAGAGTTTGTGCACGTGATGGAAGTTTTGTCAAATCTTCACGTGTGGCGGTGTAAGCATCAAAGGTCATTATTGAATTTTTTGAGTCTATTCGATAACTATTCATTGTTGGATTATAATAACTGTTGAGATAAAGAGAAGGTAATTGTGTTCGTTCGCAATATTCATCAAAGTGATTTTTTTCAACGGCGTTGCTGTAATAATTTGAACAATTTTGACTTTCTAAAATGTAATTAGGAAAATATTTGAGGGCTGGAAAGAATTTTCGATTAAAGTTATTACAAATAGATAGATTATCAAGTAAAAGTAGATCAGCGGACTGTTCTGCCACATTAAATTTTGTGCCAACTCCACTGCTGTCAATGGATTTGTATACATTAATTTTTGCTTGGAGTGTGAAAGATCTTAAATGAAGATATTCGGCTGGTTCAATAGTAAAAACAATTTTGTATGCGTCAGTATTTGGATCTGGATAATATACTTGTTGAGAGTTGAATATAACTTCTGATTGATAAAGCGGTTGTTTGAAACCGTCCCATTTTTCTTCGTATATTCGTTGCTCTGCAAGTGATAAATTTTTTGTAACATCGGCAAGAGTTTGCTGTTCCATTTTTTTTTTAAATAATTAAAAAAATTTTTAGCGTGATTTTTATTTAAATGGAGTAAAACAATAAAAAAATAATAAAATAAAAAGGGTGTAATACAAGAAAAAAACAAGTTATGTAAAAGTAAAAAATAATTTATTCATAAATTTACAAATTATTCGTCGTCATTAATATATTTTTTTTTTTAAGTTCGTTATACGCTTTTTTATAACCTCGTTCCATGTACCTTCTTTTTTTCTTTTTTGGTATTTCCATCTTTTGTTGAAATACAATTTCTTGTCTTAAACAATTTTGACAGAAGCCGTGAATTTTGTCGACGGCTTCAACAATTGCAAAACATTGTCTGCATACAATGTTGTCTTTATTGAATTGAAAATGAGAAGTTGGTTTTTCAAATTCGCGATAAGGTTTTTGATAATCTACGTCCATTTTTTTTTCGGGTTTCTGAATTTCTCTCGGTGTTTCCTCTTTTTTTTGAGATTTTTCTTCTTTTTGCTTCTGCAAAAGAATGTTTAAATCTTCTAATCGCTTATTTGATTCTTGAAACGTTTGTTGGGATTTTGAATCGAGTCCTCTTATTTGATCTTGTAAATGTAATAAATTTTCTTTTAATGTTTTATTTTCGTTTGCAAGATGAACGTTATTATATATCGCCATTGTTTGTGCTGGTACTTGATACAATGTTGCCAATCGACTTTCATTTCTATTTACAAGACAGCGGTTATACCTTCCTTTCAGCATTTTTGTAATAAAATGAAAATTTTTTTTAATTTAAGACTTGAATATAAAAGGTGATTGAGGGATTATTAAACTCAACGCTCTCGTCAAATTTCAAAAGAACATGGTAAGAATTATAAAATGAAATATTTAATTTTGCAAAGTCATCTGAACCGTTAATGATAAAAGTTTTATACATACCATCAAATGAAGGATTGATTAAAGTTTCAAAATTAATATTGATAGACGAATCACCAGTGGCAATAAACGGCGCCATATCAAAAGAACCAGCAACGTTATCCATAATTTGATTATTAGTAAATACTTCAGCATTTTGTATTCCATCAATAGTTATCCAAACATTTTAATCGAAAGTATTAAAATTGGTAATTTTAGTTGACATGTTATTAATTTGAGCAATGACGCATAAAAATTTCTTTTTTCCTTTGGCAAATTGATTTAAACTCATTATGTTTGCAGGCGACAACATGAATGAATATGGATTTTTTTCATAATCAAAAGCTCTTTGATCTCTGGCCGGAATCATAGTTAGTCGTAGAGTTGAGTTAGCCATGGGTTCGTATATAGATAACTTTAAATTTCGTATGGGTTTGCTTTTCGTCCAATTGGTGATTAGTTTTCCTTCAGAGTCAACTTGATAAAGTGTTTCACCTGTAAGTGTTGTTGTGTAAACGTTTAAACGATTTAGTGATCTCGCATTTAAATATGATTAGTTAGAATTTTTATAAGTGTAATAATCAAGATCAGTGGTTTTTCGTTTTCTTTTTAAATACCAGGTTGAATTTAACGGTACTTGTATATCGTTACTTAATATATTTTCACTTTCACTCATGTAAAAAAGCATTTCAATGGCGGGATCTGTGTCATCATTTGGATTCTGTTTTAATAGATTTAAATTATTTGTTAAAGCAAATAAATCTTTTGGAATTTGAGGTGGTGGATTAGTTGTTATAATTGGATATGTATATTGCGGATTCAAAAATATTTTTAGAATATTGTCAATTGCCGCGGGTTTTATTTCATTGTTTATACCGTCACATAATGTTGGTAAAGACCAAAAATTCTGTTTATAATTGTTTGAATGTTGTAAAGTTACGGGTGCATTAATTTGATCTAAAGGGTAAGGGGGATAAATTGGAAATTAATTTTTCATCTCCTTGAGTTGAATCCCGTTGAATAAAAAATCAGGAGCTAAAAATTGATAATCTTTCCACACTGTTTCTCTGCTACGAAAATAAGGTATTGGTAATGTCTCAATTTGCATTTTGTATTGAGTATATCGATATGTTGTGGTGTGCGGTTTGGTTCGATCTACTGGAAAATAAATTTGACTCATGAGAAAAAGAAAATGATGTGGGAGGAATAGTGGTTTTCCTGACGAGTTCAAAAGTAAATTGACAGAATTTATTGATTGCGCTTTCAAATAGTTTGAAACGGAATTTTGAAGATATCCATTCAAATTGTCAATATTATTTAGGGCGGTATCATTAGTTGGAAAAGGAAAGATGGATGAATCAATACATGTTTCGTAAACACTTGAAATAGTTGGAGTAAACGTTGATGGTCTATAATTAGGCCATTCATTAGGTAGAATTTCTTCTTTAATTGTAGATGGACTATTGATAAAATTGTCCAATGTAAAAGCAATATTCCACGGAACAAATTGTTTATAGAGTAAACCAATTTGCGGTATTGTGGTGGACGGAATTTCGTTTACCATATTTTGAAGGTAGACACTCATATACACTTCTGGATTCGCAATATATTTATTTGTGATAGAATCATATACCCCTGTATCTGGAACATAACCAATCATAATTATGATTTTTTTTTTAGAAGATGATTTTAAAGCAATTCCAAAATATTCAGGAGTGATTAAAGACAATATTTCTTTACTTGTATTACTCGGATGTTCTACAAAAACAGCAAAAGGCAAATTGTCTATTTCCGCTAATGGTTTGTCTTGCCATGTACCAGTTGGCAATATATTTTGATAAAAACATCGGCTCCATGTATACAACTCTTCATATCTACACTTGAATTGTGGAAATTGTTTTAAATCAAAGGCAGAAAAGGGACCAACGTCGCTCACGTTCATTTGTCCGTATGTATTTCCATATTTTCCAGAACATATTAAATCAGGCAAGGCGAGTTGTCTTGATATATGATACTGCATGGGAAACCAAGGATTGTTAAAATGCCACTCTTCTATCCCTTGTAAGGGAGGTGTATAATCCCATAATCTTCGTCCATACCATAAGAAAACACTATCGAAACATCCGCTGTTATATTTTAAACTTTTACCATTGTCAATAGTGGATCAGAATTTAATTTTATTAATGTGTCGTCTTCGCCTTGAACCATATACCAATAATAAGTATCATAACTATTAGAAATATTATTTGGAAGTAGCAAAATAGCATTTTGATATTTTTCGGGTATATAAAATGGATGAATGTCAAAAAATAAATTTTTTCTTTTTACAACATCATTTTCTTCATATGTAGTATATTTGACCAGGGGTTTTTTAAACCATTTATCAATTACAAGATCTGGATTTGTTGTTTCTGTTAAGATATTGTAGACATAACGAAGAGTACGATTTGTTGTAATTCCTGTAGACTGTAAATCTTTTACTATATTTATTTGTTTAGTAAATGCAAGTAAACCTGACCCATAATCAATATATAAAGAAATTTGCGACAATTGCAACGTCCTTTTAATTTCTGTATTCATAATAGTCGACATGGATCCTTTTTCAAATATACCAGCTTTTTCAGTTGGAATCATTCTTTCAAGATAACTTAAAAATGATGTTAACAAACTATTTTGTTTTGCCGAAAGCGAAAGAAGATTACTTGGTAACGTCATTTCTTTCAAGTGAATTATACTATCCGCTTTAAATTGTAATGGTGGATCAATGTTGCGTGTTAACGGAATCTCGATTTCATTAATAGAGTTAAATGATATATTTGACGCTTCACTTTTTATTTCCACAAAAAAAAACTCATGATTTACATAATTCTTTTTATAAATATCTTCTAAATATAAGTTTTTCTCCATTTTTTTTTTACAATTTCAATTTATCATAAAAGTTACTTTCATATTCTTTTAAATTGTTATAATAAATGCCACTCTCTTTCCGTTTTAAAGGATACATTTCTTCTCTTCGCAGAATAAACGTGGTAAAAGGTTCTTGCAAACCTTTAACCGTATACAATTTTAGTGGCACGTAAAATTGATTCGCTATATTATTCGTCGTTTTCACTTTGACAATTTCAAACACTTTTGTCGTGTTCCATTCCGATATTAAATTAGTTGTGGCTTTTGCAAATTTCAATCGTTTGTCAGTTATATTTTGGTAAATAAACTTGCATGCCAACACTCAGCGGTTTTAAAATGGGGAGTTTTTGTTTTTTTTTTTCGCTTTCAACACGCGATAAATTTTGATATTTAAACGTGTTTTCCATTTTTCTTTGCGTTTGAAACAAGTCGAGCATCCGTAAAGCTTCACCTTTTTCATCGGGTAAATTCAGTTCATTGGGTGTTATTTTTGAGACACTTCTTTCTTGATTATTTAGACGGTCTTCTACGTCGGGTAACGCTGTTACCCAATCTTTTAATTTTCCTTGCAAACGAAGTTTTTGATACTTCTTTGATACTTCGAATAACGCGTTCTGCAATATATGCCTTTTTTAAATTTTTTGACGCGAAATGTTGTATATTTTCTATGCGACACCATTCAGCAAAATCATTATTAAAAACTCCCCCCCGCTGTCTGTTTGTAAATAAACAGTTTTTTGTCGTGAAATGTGTTGAAAAAGATATTGCAAACCGGATAAAATTTCTTGAGCGTTTTTATGTCGGCTCGCTCGTAAATATACCTTATTTGATACACCGTCTACTAAAACAATTCAATAATTTCTTCTTACCTTTTTACGGTCTAAATTAAACACTTTCATATCGGCCAAATCACATTGAAAATAAAGTCCTGGTTTATCGTAGCTTTGTTTATGTGTTTGAAAACTGTACGGTGGTCTAACTTTTTCTTCGAGAGTAGTACCAACTTGAAATAAACGACTTTCTTTACTCCATCGTTTAATAAAAGACGGATAGGATTCGTCGTCATTTTGAAATTTTTTTAACTGTTTTTTAATTTTTTGATCTTCGTCATTTAAACGTTTATTTTGAAAACTTAAAAGTTCTTTTTTCACATTCGTAATACTAGTTAAACCAAATAATCGGCTTGAAATTGTATTTATTCCATTTTGAATTATGACGTCCACGCTCATTGTCTTTCGATAGATACGTCTTGCACCTCGTCAATAATATTTTCGTCCACTTTGACAACTTTATTTTCTTCAGTTTTTTCTTCCTTTTCTTTTACCACTGGCAATTCAACTTGACTTTCATCTAAATTATATTGAGTTGGTCGTTCAATTTGAGAAGTTTCAGGTGTGAAAAAAAAACCGTATTTATTTGGTGTAGATGTTATTGGAACTGTACTGCGAGTAATTCTACCAGCTGTTATTGGTTTAGTTATAGTGGCAAAATCTTGGTTGTTCGGAAATTTTATAAATTCTTCATAATACTGTGCAAACTTATCTACTGGCAGTTCCCCATTAAATACATCTATGAAATTATCTATCATTTTATCTAATAATTGAATTTTATTAGAGTATAAAACACTTAATATTAAAACAGTTTCTATACGAGCTTGCATTCAAGTTAATTTTCCCGCTGCTCCAGTTGATAAGAATGTCATATAAGGTATTTGCTCATTCATACTTTTACGAAACTCCATTTCTGCCTCGACTGCTGTATCCTGTTGATCTCGCAACCATTGACTTTCGCCATACACTCCAAAATCGGGGAGGACAATTTTTGGATCTACATTTTCAGGAGTTGTATTTACTTCTTGTTGCTGTTGCTCTTCGATCATAGTATCATGTTGTTCTTTGTACAGCGCAAAACGATTTTTTTTAACGCCTTTTAATACTCTATCATATAATTGATCAACATTAAAAACACTTGTTTTATAAGGATGATACATTTTTTTTTCACATATATTGTTTACAATAATAACTTCTTACTCTATTTGTTATATTATAAGTTGGCGCTTTAAATAAAAAAGCATATATAGGTCCTACAAATAAATTTAACATATTTATATACTGTTTAAAATCGTCCAAATTGAAATAATCATGTAATTCTTTAAAATGTTCGTTAACGCATTGCCACGTAAGTGCTTGTTTTTCTTCTTTTTTGAAAGTATTTTTTATCAGTTTACCTTTTTTACCAATTTCTGAAAACGGATAAATCATTTCCATAACAAATTGTTTTACAGTTGCACAAACATAATTTTTTAAAGGCGAATTTAATATTGTGACGATCTTCATCCGATAAAAAATCAACAGCTAATAAAGTTTTTGGATTGAGCCATTTTATAAAATAACTCAAATAAATATAAATTTCATAAGAATCAAGTTCTTTTCTTTGCGTTATTCCAGGAATAAAAATATTATTTCGTAAATCAATTGCTTTCCGTCGAAGTTTCTTTTTTTGTTTATCGTCTTCTGTATTTCCTCGTTTTCTTTTTTTACATTGTAATTCCGTTTCTTTATACGAAGTTACAACAGGATTTTGCGCTTCAATGATGGCTATTAATTGTTGTTCTTCTTCTTTGACTTTATCATCATAATTTCCAAAGGTTTGCATCAACCATTCATCAAATTCAGTCTGATTCATCACTCGATAAACTTGATTCGCTTTCACTGCTGTCACTACTAAACATGTTATATCGTCTCATAAAAAAATTTTTTTGAAACTTTTTTCGGGGTGGTTCATTAAATATAAGTTCATCTTCGGGGGGTTCATCTTTTTTAACAAGGGGGTCTTTTTTTTTCAAAGCAGAAACTCCTTCCAATTGAAAAAGATTTGTGTTGGCGCCAACTTGAATATACTTATACGGTACAAATGTAGTCCAATTTTGATTTTCGTAATTTGTACTTGAATATTTAAAATCTGGGGCGCCATTTAGAAGTAATGGTATATAAACAATTTGCTCGTTTACGTTATCAATTTGACTTCTTAATTTAGCAAGACTTATTTTAAACAAAGCAAAATGTTGATATTTTTCACTTGTCACATCTTTCAATTTTTGAATCACTGAATTTTTACTTTTGTTCATTGGAAGCGATGCTTTAAATAAAGAATTTATTTCTTCACTGTCGTTAAATGCAATAACTAAATTAAAATTACTTTTAATTTTACTCCATACTTTTCCTTCACTTGTGGGTACCGAATGAAATAGAGTCATAGTTGCAATTCCATGATGAGAACCACTACAAATCAAATCGGCATATTGAGGACAAGTCATGCAATCTTCTTGTAGGTCGTCAAATAAATATATGGTATTAAAAATTCTTTTGTTGCTGTTCTGAACATTTGTATCTTTTGCCACCGCATTTAAAGAATCAATCAGAATTCCTAATTTTTGTGCGTTGTCTACCGGATGAAACCAAACTTTTTTAATTTGACAAAAATTATTTTTGCATATTAATACCCATTCATTTTTTTGAGAGTGATTCATTTCACGTTTTTGAATAACGTGTAAATAATGCCCATTTCTGTATTTTCCGTTTCCAATTAACTTTCGCGACAAATAACTTTTGCCAGATTGAATTTGACCAACAATAAGTGTATTTTCAGGATAGTCGTCCGAAGTCGGTCGAAATATATCGCATTTCTCTTCGTCTGTTTCTCCTTTTTTTGGAATACTTTTTTTGGTTAAAGGTATTCCGAGTCCCCTTTGTTCAATGAGGGCGCTATACGGATCCATTTTTTTCCTTTGCTAATATTGGAAGGACAAATTCTTTCATGTAACAATATCGTCTGGTTAAATCTTTGCATTGATTTATCATTTCTTTTTCCAATTGAAAACATTTATAGATGTGCTCGTCTGAACAAAATATTTTCATATCGGTTAAAGCTTGTCTATTTAATGCGTGTATTTTTTGCAATCTTTCATCATCTCGAATAAGTCGCAATCCTGAATCACAAATATAATATTTTGAATTTATGTTTTTCATAAACATGAGTTTACGTTGAATTTGATCAATTCCATCGGCTGAAAAGGCAAGTCTATTTGTTTTAAACTCTGACGCGTTTCGTTTTAAACAAGGAACATCGGGATTAAAATAATTTTCCAAAACAAATAAATCCACTCCATTTAAATTCTGTTGCGGAAAACCTTTGTTTCGCATCTTTACAGAATCAGAAATTTTGGTTTTTGAAATTAGATAGCATTTCGGCGCTAGCGCAATCACACCGTCTAAGTGACAATCGGGAAACTCATCTTGGAAATGATTTGGTAACTTTTGTTTTTCAGTTGAATAAAAAGAATGAGTTTTTGGATAATTTGAGTAGTCAAGAAGTTGATCAAAAGAAGAATCACTTTTTAATGCTTGATCAATACGTTCATTAAATTGTTCACCTTCTCCGTATATGACAACCAACAAAGAATCAGTGTCTGTCATCACTAATTGATAAGTTAAATTATACTTTTGAAGCGCGTTGCGCAAAGAAAATGCAAAATTAGAAATGCTTTTTTTGGCGTGTCCTAAAATGTGGCAAGCCACTAAACGGAGACTTGAATTGAATATATTTCTTTTTGGTTTCATCACAACAACAGGGTAATCAATGTCCGATTCTTCGGTAATAATGGAATGGATAATTTCAATTCCATTTAGATTTGGAAAAGACATGACGCTTTGCGTATCATAATGAAAAATTTGTTGTAGTATGTTACTTTTGTGTATGGAATTGAAAATATCTTCACCTTCAAAACGAATTCTTTTCTCGTTTATATCTACATAAAGTGTGTGTTGATCGAAAGAATTTAAAAGCCATTTTCGATATGGACCAGGCAGATACATTTGCAATTCAGTCTTTGACATGGTATGAAGTAATTCTTCGCACGCATTTTTTAAATAATTAAAACAAATTCTCATTTCATTTTGAGCGTTCACATGATAATGATACACTTTATGTTTTTGAGGATCTTTTGCTGTCCATCCGTAATGCCCATTAATCATTAATTTAAATAAATGATCGCTTACTTTGTCTCCTTTAATATTTGCCTGTCTCCTTTTTTCAGACAAATAAGAAACAAAACTTTCAGCCATTTTTGTAACGATAACTCCAAATACTCTTTTTATAGAAATAATTTCAACATCTTGTGTTTGTATAAGCCATATTAAACGGTCTAAAGTTTCCACAGTTTCGTGTTCGCCATATTTATAAACTAATTTAGCGTTATTGGCAATATTCAATTTGTATTCTTTTTTATTTTTTTGTCTTTAATCAAAAATTTTAAATGGGGAAAGCTCTTCCATTTTAATTTTTTCACGTGTCACGAGCGGGGAAAAACCATTTAAACTGGCATGCGCTTCTTTTTTAATTCTTAAAATACAATGAATCATTGCACTTCTTTTAAATGTTACCTCTTGATGATAATATCTTTCTATAATTTGCGACCAGTTCATAGTTGAATGAATTTGAGACTTCATTGAGACACCTAGTTGTTTTAATTGCGCCGCACCGTATTGTCCATTTTCATCCCACATTTTGATTTTTGGTTTTCATGACGCAGTTTTCGCTTTCATTTGAAATGACAATCGGTTGCGAACCGTTAGTGGACATTCCTCCTTTCATACACATCTCAATCATGTCGTGGTGAGGTTTACTCACAATATGTTGAACGCAAATATTTCCCACATACGAATTGTATTTACTTGCAAATGAAAAAAATGGAGTGAAAAGGAAAAATGTGAAAACCTAACTCTTGAAATATTCTATTATCAAAATCGTATAAGACAAAAGAAAGAGATATAGTATCTATGATATTATAAATATGTAGTAACTGACCATAATTTTTTAAATTTAATAAATTCCACATTTTCATAATATTATCAAATGGCACTTGTAATTGCTTGCGTTCGTTTTGTTCATCTTTGGCTTACTCAAAAATTTCCTAAAAAATCATTAATGTGAGGTGTACGCAATATATTCAAATCCATTTTGTTGATTTTTGCATAAGGAAAACAACTTTTTCCAGTAAAAAAATTGGGTGGAAGATGGATTTAAAGTGCAATCCGTGTACTGTTCAAAACTAATCCATTTTAGTAAAAATAAATAATCAAATATGCTCGTTTTCAGTTTGTCTTTTATTTCCTCGTTTAGATTTTTTGTTGCGTCTTCCAGTTTACAATTTAATAATTTCAAACTGTCTAAAAATTTTACGTGTTTGTAAGAAACAGTTTTTAATTTTCCTAAACTGTTTGCAATACAAAATAATTCAGACATGTCATGACTTGAAAAAAGTTGTTGAAATTCTTGTTTTTCATTATGCATTTGCATCCACGGATAACGCGTCAATTCAGACATGTATTTTGTAATCATCACCAAAATATCAAATGAGGCGTTATGTGCATATATGTTTACTTGAGGTGGTTTAATTCGACCATACTGTAAATTGCAATAGTTGTGAGCTAGACCCAATACTTTTCCTGTCCAATGATCATGATCAATCACCGCGTGATCAAAATACCTCAAACAAATAAATTTTAAATATTTTATACATTCTTCTTGTTTTGTCATCATTGTATCAAGAACGGGTACAGAATAAATTTCCTTTTGCACCTCGACAAGCATGACTCGTTGCCATAGATTTCCAATTATAAGTAATTTTGCAACATAATCCAAATAACGTATATATGAATTTTCAAATAATGGATTATTTTCATATAAAATGGCAATATGTTCTATGATATTTTTAAAACAATCATAAAATAAATAGTCGTCCATCATCATGTTGTCATGCGAATATAATTCCCCTCCAACAACATTGAGAATATCAAGCAATTCATTATTTGACAAAAAAAAATAATGGCAAAATTTTCCGTTACGACTTCTTCCACGTTTTTGAAATTCGATTAAAATGATATAAATTTTATATAACTTTAATAAATCATTTTCTATGCCATCTCTTTGTGTATTTCTCAAATAATCAACACAATATTGATCTAATTGAAAATGATCAATTTGAGACACATTTTGAAACAAAATGTATTTCATAACTTCATGCTTTGCACTTTCATATTGATACACATTATGATTTTCAATTAAGCGATGATTTGATTTAATTCTATCAACATATAAATTACAAATTGTGCATTGATTTTGAGAAGATTGCCAAATCATTTGTCTTTCTTCACCAGTTAAATTTAGTTCTGTATGTTTTTTTTTTCGATTTCGGCAAAATCGACAATATATTGAGCAATAACCAACAAATCAAATACTCTTAAAGCATTTAAACCTTCAAAGTCATGATCATGATTGTATTTTTGAAATCTTTGTTTGCGAATTGTTTTTAAAATGGGATTTATGTTATTGATAAGTGGAGGAAGTTTTTCAAAACAATGCGTCATACTTTCAAAAGTATTTTCAAAGTAAAGAGTCCACTGCAGACGTGTATTGCCCATTTCATCTAATCCAAAAACTTTTCTAGCCATGCCATCATCAATACAAAATATGGTTATGCTATGACAATAATATACTAAACGGTCATTTATTACTTCTGTTTCACAATCAAAAGTCATAAAAAAAGCAAAATTATTTCTTGATTTCACTTGAACATTTCTGAATTTCACTTGAACTCTTTTAGTTTTTACAAGTAAATTATAAACAACAATGTTAAATTTGGAAAACATTTTTGATATTACATTTAATAGTTCTGCCAATTCATGCCATCTAATTTTAAACGAATGCTCTTTTATATATTGTAATTGCTCTTCGTATTCTTTACATTTAAGTAAACATTTTTCTAACGACACATTTTCCAATTCTTCGTGGGAAAACTTTTTTTTAATACATTGATAAAGACCAATTAAGAAACTAGCATAAAAACAATAGCCAGAAGGAAAACAGTGAGAAAAATTAAACAACGTTGTTTTCATTTGATGTGGTGTAAATGTCTTTAAAAGTATATTAGATTCACTTGCTGCATTGTTTTCTTTTTCTAAATATTTTTTAACTTTTTTCAAAGTTATTTTGTGTAGAGGATTTTGAGACATAAGGTAATTTTTTATATCGCAAAGATGCACTTTAATTCTTTTTAAAAATCGAATTACTTTTTTAATTGTTTTTGGATGAAGTGCATTTCGACAATAAAAATCATTATTTGTTTGCCATCTTGCACCAATAATTGAATCTCTTAACATAACAAATTTATTTAAACTCTACTTAAAACCATACTTTCAAATTGCGACAAACTGTGTAAAATCCGACCACTTTCTTCGTGATTTGAATGACGGGCGCCTTCTAAATTGGAACTTACAATTTCTTCTAATTTTGTTTCTGCCTCCAACGGTTTAACGAAATGAACAACAGATCTATAAATTGATTTAATTAAACGGTATTGCTCACCTTCTTCTCTGTAATACATAACCACAGATACAAACGCAACAAGAAATTGTCGCTCTTCTATTGGCATATCCATTGTACGTTCCAGTTCTTTTAAAACAGTTAAATTTGTTCGTTTAGCAATAAAACGTTCCATATCATTCCATGTCATTTTGTGCTGTAACAACTTTTCCAAATTATCTTCATAACTTTCGTCATTATAACGACGTATTGTCCACAAATTTTTTGTAAACAAAACCTTATCATTAAAATATTTTTCTTTTTTTTCAAACTTTATTCTATAAATAAAAAAACAAATAAAAATATAATAATATTTATCCAATTTATATAAATTTTACATCTTTTTTTATTAACTAATACAGGTTATATCCATTATATCGTCGCTGACGTCGCTTGAACCAAATCGACCTTTATTTCTTTGTGTTTCGTCAAGTTCTTTTTCGCAAATTAGAGGTACCGGTAACATTTCTTTCTTTTTCAAAATCATCTGAGCTATTGCCTTCTCTTTCGACCAAAAAATTGTTTCATTTGTTAAATTACAAATTAATATTTTGATATCGTCTCTATAGTCGGGATCAATGATACCAGGATGCAATAACAAACTATTTGTAAATGTGCTTGATCGTGGTGCTATTTGAAAATAATACGAATCAGGAGGAGAAACCACAACGCCAGTATCAATAATAGTTAAAAAATGCGGGGTAATTTCGACATCTTTTAAAGGATACAAATCATATCCAATACTCGCTGATGTTCCTAAAGTTGGACACTTGGCTCCTTCACGTAATGCAATTTTTATCATTTTTTTTCTCTAAAAAATACAAAAAACAGGTTTTTAAAAAAATGTATAAATATTAAAAGAAAACAATTCCCGTTCTTTTCATAATATCGCAATTTACATTTGCTAAAGAATCACTCGAATTAAAAAAACATGGTTTATTTAAAAGTTGATCTTTTATATTCGCCGACAAATATTTAATTGATTTAAAAAGCGACACAAATTCAATCATCACTTTTGTATACTCCTCTTTATGAGATATTAATTCTTTATATTTTAAATCCAAAATTTTTCGAGTTAATTCGTCGTTATCGTCTTGTATTCGCAATATTATATCAAACATATTTCTGTCTGTTGTTGTTTGTCTTAAAGGGCAATTTTTATCGGTTTCAACTACCTGCCTTAAAAGCCAAAATATAAACCCATAAAATTGATATTTAAAAAGACTATTTAAAAAAGGTTTCTTTCCATCAACACTTATAAAAGCATTACAAACTGCAAGATTTTCTCCAAATGATTGCGTTTTTAAAAAAAAAAATGAGCTAATGCTTTTGGACAGAGAGAAGACTCACACATTGAACAAGTCGGATGAATATGAACTTTTAATAAATGTCGAAGATATGCATAAATTCCAGAATGTGTAGTTGAATTTTGATAAAAAATCATCATTTCTCGACGATCATCCGTAAGATTATGTAGTTTTTCCATTTGCCAATATCGTAATATTGATTGCGATATTAATTCTTTTATTAAAGGGGTTGCTTCTTCCTTTGACAGTCCTTGCGTAATTTTAAAAAACACATGATTTAACTTAAATTTAATTTTTTTAAATTGTTTGATAACATTTTTTCACCAACAAAATGCAATGCTTGAACGAAATCATCCAATTTATCTCCATTACTAAAATAATCTTTAAAGAGTTGTTCCACTAATTCGTCTCCATATTTAATATTTTCATATTTACATGGGGGTAATTCCATAACATATTTTATTTGTCTGACACTTAATTGAATGAGATGGTCGCCAATTTCTTTCAATTTATTTTTTATCTAAAAAAAATTCTTTCCTTACAACTAAAATATTCTTTTTTTTTTCAAATAAAAAATTAAACTACCATCAATTTTAAAAATACAAATTTATTAAAAGTTTTAAAATTGGAAATTTCTTCTCGAGAAAAAAATTTTTGAAATCCAACTCCGTTATTGTTTTGATTCATTAATGGTTTACAAAAACTTTCATGATAATTGTCGCCTGTGCAAAAATTTTTTTTACGATAACTTCTACCTGCCGATTTTAATATTTCGACCGATATTTCTTTTTGTAAAGGCAAAACGTCGTCAAAGTTACCAGAACATAAAATAAAAGAAATACCATAATCATTTTTATTGCTATACAAATGCCAAAAAAATACGTAGCCAAATTTTTCCGTTTTGCAATAAGCACTTCTCAATGATTCGCCTTCTTTCATTTTTTCTAAACTATCCACTTCAATTCTCCATATATAAATTCCGTTATCGGTGACAAATGTTTTAGCGTTTTCCAATAAACCACGCTGATACTGAATTGATTGTTCTTTCATCACCTGCTCCACAGCATTAACTCGGATGTTTATTTGATCAATTTCACTCTGCTGACAAGTTAGTACTTCTCTAATACTTTCAAAATCATTGTCTTTTTTTAATTCGTTAAATTTTTTTGCATAATATTTAATATTATCTTCAATCTTTTTAATATCATCTTTAAACACCTGAGGTAGTAATTGTGGAATATTAGAATGACCCGTTAAAACATCACATTTACTTGAAATGACTGAAATGTCTTCATCGTTTTCATTGATGATACAATCATGATTTTTATCCGAATACATTGAACAAAACATACATTTTTCCAATTTCTCCTTGCAAACTTTTAAATGTGATTGAATGTTATTCAATTCTCCGGATGTAGAACATAGAGTAACACACTCCACATATTTTTTGACGATCTTTTGATGTTTTTTATCATCTTGATAAAAAGAATAACATTTACATGCAAACTTTATACAATCTATGCAACAATTAGCAATTTGAACGCAAGGACAATTTTTTGATGTTGCCACATGTGGAAAATACAATAACCCATGACAAAAATCGCATATTTCGTCTTCTTTAACTTTATCGTGAACACGTGTAAACAAAATCAGTTTAGCATTACTTGATATGGCGTCACAATGATACTGAACATTTTTAATATGATTTAACGATTCTAACTGTTCTGGATTTAATAAATCAACATTTTTATGCCTATAAGGGCAAAATTTAATTTTGGGATTATCAACTGCAAATTTTATAATGTTAACATACAATAAATCATTTTTTAAACAAAACCATAAAGGACCGTCCTCAACAATTTTTTTATATTCATGCGTATTCATCTAAGCAGAAAAATTTATTATTTTTTATTTACATTTTCTTTAAAATTAATTTAACTTAAAATAATTAATATTATTTCTATATTAAAAAATCATATTTTTATAAACATAAATTTTTTTCCAAAAAAAAAAATTAAAATAACCTATGTACATTTTAAAAATTTTCATATAATTGTTCAAAATTAACAAATACAAAATCTCGATTACTTTGTAAAACTTTTTCAATTATATCTTTCATAATGTCAATAAAAATGGACATGTTTATTTTATTTTTTATGTAATTGTCTAATGGTGTAAGTCGAATAGGGTTGATCGTACACTATATTATTGTATATATTTCGAATTTCTTCGACAGATATGTTTCCAACTTTTTTAAAATCTTTTCTTTTAGTCATTTTTTTTTATTCTTAAAAAAAAGATAACAATAAAACATTTTAATAAAAATTTATAGCACAAAAAATTTTTTTAAAAAAACAAATACATTATAAAAAAAATTTATTCATCTTAAAACTATTTATCTGTATAACGAACACCATATAATTATAAAATAAACGAGGATTTATCGCAAACCCACGTGCATAACAATAATTTATATTGTCAATAACATATGCTAGTCTTTCGATCGCATATATGAAAAATTTCAACACGATATCAATTTTCTCAGTGTGTGAAGGAAATGGTAATACACTCTCTAATTGTTTTTTAGTAACGAAAACAAACATAACTTTAATATAAATTTCCATGAAAAATTATTATTCGCATCGAACATTAAAACATTAACATCGAACTTTAAAGAACGACAGCAAAAAATTGAAAATCAACTATGAAATTGCTAATCTACACAATATAATCGATCTAACGGTGGAAGAGATGATAAGGTATAAAAATAAATTAAAAAGAGTAAATCGTAGAGAAACTACAAAACAAGCTGCAAGTAGGAAGAAAAGCTTAAAAAATATCTTCGACTGTATGAGAAAATTTCAAGCCGCGCAAGGTTTTTCTTAATTTTTTTAAAAAAAAATATATATTGTATATAACTTTTATTTATTTATTTTTTTTTTTTGTTAAGAACTACTCAAAGAAAATAAATATCATGAAAAAAAGGAATCAAAAAATAAATCTCCTATTGACGTTCCAATGTGCTTTTTGTGCTTTTTTATAATGCACTTTTTTATGAGCTTTCTTACGCATTTTTTTTAAAAATTAAAATAATAATATTTTTTTTTAACGTTACTTATATGATGTTTTTTTTAATTCATTATATAACGTTTACTTAATGATTTACATGACTATTTTATTTTTCAAGATTAATTTTTTTTTTAAAAAAGAATGTCTGATTCAGAAACAGAAATATTAGATATTAAATATAACAACGGAAGAGAATACGAAAAAAAGATACGCATTAGAAACAACAAAAAGAAACTGTCAAAGACCCATTTAAAAATTATTAAAAAGGAAGAATCGAAATGCGAATAAGAAAAAACAACAGAAACAAAATTAACGAAATGGAGATCACAAATTGTAAACGAAATAAAAAAATGCACACAATTTCAAGACATTTGATTGAAATAAAGTTTAATTTTGTACACAAACCTTCACTTCCATTTATTGTTATTATCATATTATTATTGTTGACAATCATATTTTTTATAAAATTGTTTCTATTTTTTTTTTGTATTTTATTTAAAAATATATAAATTTAGTTTTATTTAGATGGATAATAAAACAAAAATATTTATAAATAATAAATTGTCGTCAGAATGGAGAAAATTGGCGCAATACTTAAATTTTACTTCAAACGAAATTGCCGTTATTGAACACGATAACAGACATGAAGGTGATCGGTGTTATCAAGTGTAAGTCAAATTGTATTAACGTAAACCCGACGAAATCAACGTAATATTATTAAAAACACTTCGCAAATGGTTAAATGACATTAAAAACTCAAATGATAATGTAATAATTATTAATAAAGAACTTATAAGCAGTCTCGAAAATTGTATCGATTATTTGCAGGCATTGTTCTTTTGATTTTTTTTTGTAATAAACTCTTATTTTCAAATAATACAGTTTTTTTTTTGGATGGATTACAAATTTAAAATATTAATAATAAATAAACATTTGACCGCAGAAGTATTGAATAAAATTAAGTATGTACTCAAGGATGAGATTGGAGAAGGCGAATTAGAAAAATGTAAAACCTTTTTAGATTTGGCGCTTGTTATGGAAAGATTGAATATTATATCGCAAAATAATATGGAACATTTATTAAACATTTTAGGATTTCTTAATAAACAAGACATAATAGATTTAATTGAGAACCCGCTCCTTCAAAGGCAAGGATAACAGGCAAAAGAATTTTCTTAATTCGCTGATCGTATTGGTTCGCAATGGAGTCGGTTTGCAAGATATTGCGGACTTGATGAGTCATGTATTGATGTTATTGATAGTGATTATAGATATGTACAAGCTAAAGCAATGCAAACATTTAAAGTGTGGGTCGAACGAAATGGAACAAGAACATGGTCTCATTTAAAAACAATTCTATTCGAAATGGATAAGCGTGATTTAATTGGCGACTATGAAAGACAATTAAGTTGTATTATATGAAAAAAAAGTACATTTTTTTATATTTAAAAAAATTTATTTCTTTAATACATATTTTCTACATTTTTTTTTATATTGGCAGCATTAAAGCGGATATACTGCAAACAGCAAGGGATGACACCATTGTCGAAGCCATGATTTCATAATTTGCTAATCGTTGCACCAATGGATTTATAACAAACGTATTTACAGGTTCAGGTAAAGGTGTTACCAAAGCAGGATCTGCAGCAACGCCCAAAGCAGCTTGATAGGCAGCAATCGCCAAATTTAAATCAGTAAAATTTTCAACAGCACCTTGCGCAACTAGAGCATTATTTAAAGCCAATAATCGGGCATTTACATTGGTTTGCCATAATTGATGCGCGGCATTAAAGTTTTGAGTTGCGACATTTTTTTTTTCCAATTCACTCTCAAAAATTCTTAAAAAACGAGTTTGTAAATCAGTTATTGTTGCTTCCATTTTTATATAATTTTTTTTCTTTTCATACAAAAAAACAATATATTATAGAAAAATACATCTTAATATATATGACTTTACATTATATTTTTAAATTATAACCCTTAATTTTCTTATGATATGCTATGTGAATTTTTTAAATAAATTTTTTTTAGATTAAAAAAAACTTCAATAAACAATATTATGCAAGATTTGATATTAATAAAAATAGATAGAAGATATAGAATAGAATTTGAAATTAATGAAAATAGATGTTTCAAACAAAATTGGACAAACGAAAATCAATCAACGTTGGATGATTATATGTACTATTTTAGAAACTATAACGTAAGCATAGTGACGAATTACGATAGCGGATACGAAGAAGAGTAAGGAAAAAAATGGAAATAAATTTGTACGACATTAAAGATGTTTGTAAAATGTTAAAACGTTATAACAAACAACAAAGCGATACTTTAAAAAATATACGTTGTCATGGAATAACATTTTATTATTCTCTTTGCAATCGATGCAAATGGCAATATTTTCGATATTATTTATTTTGGAAAGAAATGAAACAATTTACGCATTACTTAAATTTAAATTTTAATCATTTTTATACGTTATATAAACTAACAAATAACTTTTATTTTCGCAATATCATTCAAAAAATCAACAAAATAAATTTTTTTATTAAATATAAATCTGTTGCTGTAAATAAGAATATAAAGCATATTTTTCAATTGTCAACTGGAATTTATTGTCCTTCTTTATATTGTATTTAATCTTTTTAAATTTTTTTTTTAGATGATAGAAATAATTAAAGCTAGTCGAATATTAAACCTGGACGTATATACAACATATATACAACGTATATACACTTTTAAACGAAATACAATGAACTACATTATTACACATTGCGATGGAACATGTGATGATAGCTATGTTATTGAAAAAAAAGAAAAAAATCAAAAAAAGAGAGAAAAGTTTCTTATATAATAATATATCAGTTACCCCCCTCATAATTCGGGGATTCTGATTGGGATTCGGTATTCTGATGGTGATTCTGATGGGGATTCTGATTTGGGATTCTGATGGGGATTCTGATTGGGATTCTGATCGGGATTCGGGATTCTGATATGATTTGGATAAATAAATACAATATATAAAATTGACAAAAAAATATAGTGTAAAAAATTATCAAATACAATAAGTAAGGTAATATAAAAAGATAATTCATCGTCTTTTTCGATTTTGATTTTCCTTTTTTTTTTGCTGTATTTATATATGTTGCTTCTTCTTGGTATGCTGCTTCTTTGATATGATGTCCGATTAAATTTAATTTATTTAATAGCTCCTTTTTTTCTAAATTTAGCAAAGTCAGTTGAACAAGTATTTTTGTTTGTTCATCTTGCAACGCTTTTATGTTCATTAGTGACATTATGTAATATTTAAGAAAAAATCTAGGATATAAAAAAAAATTGTCAATAAAGTTATAACATATAAGTTATAAAAAAAAGTTATACATTTTATTATCATAATATAACGAAATTTTATTATCATAATATAACGACATTAAAAAATAAAAATAAACACATGAATATAATTTAAAAAATTGCTTCGTTTAGTTTGATAATATAAGATACAATATTTCTAGTAGCGATACAACAATTGCAGTCTTTATTACAATTATACATTTCATATAAATCCTTGGTGCAATATTTACATTCCAGTTCAATATCGTTATAATATTTTTTATATATTTCGCGTAATTTTCTTTTTTCGGAATATCTTCTTGTTTTTGCTTGAAATATCATTTTGTTTAACATGTATATTATTGATTTATAATTATCCTCCATATCGTGTTTTTCTTGTTCCATGTAATCAATTAGTACTTTGAAATTTTCTTCCATCATTGTGGACATATTTATATTATTTATTCTAAAAAATAAATTTGTTATATTATTATTTTATTATATATTATTTTTTCTAAAAAATAAATTTATTCTAAAAAAAACAATTTGCGCTGTTATTATCAAATTTTATATATTGGGATAATGTTTGTTTCATTTCATGTGTAAGTTCCATATCGCTTGCAAAATCTTTTAAAATCTTTGAAAGCTCTTCCTTTTTTCTTTCATAAACTTCATTTTTTGTGGAAATTGTTTATTTTCAAAAAAAGTTATTAATGCTTCAATTATCTTTACATAATTATTTGATAGAGCAAATTCAAAATAAACGCCTTGTTTAAAAAAAACGTCTACATCATTAAAAAAGTTTAAAATTTCTAGTATTCGTATTGGGTCATCCCAACAAAAATAATAATATAAAATTTCTGAACTCATATTTCGCTAATTTAATTCTTTAAGTTCTCATGACGATTTATATTTCGATATTCATTCTTATTTTATATGAAATCTAAATAAAACAAGATTTGTTAAAAAGCAAATAATTTATGTAAAAGCGGCAAACATCACATATTATAAAAATATTGTTGGTTTTATTTGATGTATGTGTAAAAGCAAATAATTTAAAAAACTTTTAGTTTCGATGTTTGAACACGCGTTGTTGGTGACAGGCGGTTTCTTTTGATGTAAGTACAACTTTAAATAATCATTGTAAAATCAGTTTCGATGTTTGATTAATGTATTATATGAAAAAAAAGTATAAGAAGTGTTGTAAAAAAAAATAATCATTGCGTATAAAGTTAGTTTATGTATAACGAGTAAAAAAAATATTAAAAATATGGAGTACGTATGTGATTTTCACCGACACATTTTATGTTCTGTAATGTGTCGGGAAATAATAGATGTGATGGGAATATTGTTGAATAGAAGAGGGCTTCGTATGGACGAGGTAGATGTTCGTATGATTGTCGACAAAATTGTATTGATGATAATGTCAAATGATAATTATAAAAGAATATTGTGCACGCATGAGGACTTGGCGGATCAAGTCTTAAATTATTTTTTTGAATGGAGATAACAAGAAGGTAAGTTTTTTTTTATTTTTTAATTTATAATGATATTTTATGGGTTATTATAAATATATATTTATAAAATATATATATTATTTATAGAAGAAGGCAATTCTGACAGCAGTATTGACGAATATTTAAGAAGCGAGGATGATGAAACTGTTGGAGATCGAGGTTCTTTTTTTCTTAATTATACTTAAAATAAAAGTATAAAAAAAAATTTGATATTTTAATATTATTTTTATATTATAGAAAATAGGGATAATATGAGCGTGGAAATTGTGGATGTAAATGAAACTATTGAAGCGTCAGGTTTCTTTTCTCTCAGTATTACTTAAAAAAAATATTATAAAAAAAAATTTAATTTTCATAAATATAATTTTTTACATTGTAGAAGTTAAAGAAGAAGAAGTTATGATAGAAAGTGAAAACGAGACGGAAACAAAAAGATTGTTAAAGTTATGCCGATCTTGTTTCGTGGTTGTAGAAAAAATATGTTAATATATTGTTAAACAATTGTTAATAAATCAGCTTCTAATTTTTTATCGCGGTTCATATCAATTAAATTTTCGTTGTTAGTATAAAATTGATAAACTGATTTAATAATGCGTATTTCGTTTATAAATTGTTTCAAAAATAATTTTTTTGTTAATAAAAATAAATTTTTTCCTTCGGTTACTCGAGATAAAGCTACGTAAAATAAATGCGGAGTAAATTGTAAACTGTTTATGTAAATAACAACGTGTTTTAGTGTTAATCCTTGAACTCTATGAACAGTTAATCAGTACGCGAGTATTAACGGGAAACCAACACAATCAGCTAACTTTTGTTGTTTGTTATCGAAAATAATTTCAGTGGTGGGTGATAATTCTATAATGCGTTTTTGAAAACTGACAACTATAATTTTATTATCTGCGCTGATTTCTCTTATTTTAACAATATGACCGTTGACTAAATCTTTATCGGGTAAATTTTTTGAAATCATAACTCTCGCACCAATTTTTAAGGTGACATAAGCGGGAATTTGAAATGGCCAATCGGGTGGTAGTTCATATTTATTAAAAGTTTTTATTTGTGAAGTAAGATAAACGGGTGGCTGATTAATTTCTTTGATTCTTTTAAAATTATAACCTTCTGTTTCTTTGTTTGTAAAAAATACACGTAAATAATTGTTTTTGAGTGTGTCTTCTTCTTGCGCTCTACTTTCCAAATAATTAAGCGTTTTTCTTGAAATATCTCCCTCGCGTATATCTGTTAAACACTGCTGAAATTCGTTATCGTTTTGTTGTCTGTAGTTTTCTGTTAATTGCACGGTAACAAATTGAGCGCTCTTCCAAAATGGATGCTCAAACAAAAGTTTCATTTGTTCATTTTTAAAAATAGGAGGCAATTAAAAGAAATCACCCGCAAGAAGTATTCTCACCCCTCCAAATAAATCTTGACTTGATTTGGCGTGTTGCAATAATAAGTGTGCAATTTCTAAAGTTTCTCCTTTGAGCATACTGACTTCGTCGATAATAAGTAAATCTACATTTTTTAAACGGTCTAAAACAATGGGGGATAACTTATTGAGAATAATTTTAATGTCTGTGTTAGTTGTTGGCAAACCGGCAAATGAATGTAAAGTCATACCGTTTTCATAGTTTCTTGAAGCGATTCCTGTTGTTGCGGTGATGTACACTTGTTTCTTGTTTTGTTTAAATTCTTTTTTAATTTCTTTAACCGTGTATGTTTTTCCGGTGCCTGCAGGTCCCGTGAGAAAAACATTGCGTTTCACTAACAACTCTCCAACTCGCTTTTGTTGTGTATTCATGACCTCCGGTTTTTTAAATGTTTCTTAAAAGAAAAAATAAATTATTTTATAATAGAAACTAAATCCAAATATGGTAATATGCTTTGTTTCGATAAACATGCTATGTTATTTTAAAAACATGCTATGTTTTTTTAAAAACATGCTATGTTTTTTTAAAAACATGCTATGTTTTTTTAAAAACATGCTATGTTTTTAATAAACATGCTATGTTTTTAATAAACATGCTATGTTTTTTAATAAACATGCTATGTTTTTTAAAAAATAGGCTATATTTTTTAATTAACATGCTATGTTTCTAATTTGCCATATATGGAATTGTGTTTCCATAAATGGAATTGAGTTTGTGTATAAATACGCTAAAGAAAAAAAAATATTTTATCACTCAATTTCAAATCACTAATATTACAAAAAGCACAAAGAAAAAAAAAATGCAAGTTCCACATTCACCAGGAGAATATGAAAGATCGGTTGATAATGCGTGGTATACATTATATAAGTTGGTCGATGAAAGATCGGTAAATAATGGCAAATATTCAATTGTCAAGGCGTTCCCGATTGCTCAGTATTCAACATTACATGAACAATGGATTTTTAATGCGGAAAAAAAAGATAAATTAGTTAGTTTTTTACTTTCTAATTCTCAATTTACATTTGGAACGGACACGTTTTTGGGGTATTATTTATATCGGGCTCATTACCCTGAGATCATGAAAAAGAATGCCAAATCAGATGAAGATCCAGCTTGTTATGACGCGTTATTTTTTTATGAGGAGAAATATACAATAAACGCTTTTAAGCAATCGTTAGATTTAATTTATAAAGAACAAATGAAAGCCTATGCTAAACATGCTAATATTAAAAAATTATATGAGCCTTTACTTGTCAGTCCAAAATTTGCGGATTGTGAAAATGTAAAGTTTGCTAAAATAAACGATTTTGTGTACAATAAAAAAGATTATGAAAAGTTTAACAGCACGTGTTTGAGTCAGGTTATTATTAATGGAGAAATTAAGAATGCTACAGCAAATTTTGAAAAAATTGCGGTAATAATTAATGAAGATGATGAAGAAACTGCTTCTAAAAAATTAAAAATGTAATTTATTTTAAAAGAAAAAAAAGTAACAAATATATTGTTTTTTTTGTTTAACATTTTTTTTTTCATTTATATGTATTTGAAAAATATAAATATTTTTTTACGGTAAAAAATTTTTTTTATAGATGTCAAATTTAAAAAAACATGATAAATATTACAATACGTTATATGTAGAAATGGTAAATAAATGTGGTCATTGCGGGCTACCTTGTAATTATTACAATCATAATTATAATAATGAAGAACTAGAATATATAAATAACTTAAAAACATGTGTAAAAATATGAATGGTGGATATTTTTATAGTGAAGAAATGTATTCAATGTGCGATTGTACTTGTCATGTATACATGTATTGCGTTTATGATTCAATTGGAATAAATTCTTTAGATGAGTGTGAAGTTGTTCAAGTCAACATAGAGAACATTATTAATAAAGATATTGTAAATAAATATATTGTAAATAAAGAAATTGTAAATAAGAATGAATTTATAAACGAAAATAGTCATTGTAAAAATGTTATTGTATGTTAATTTTTTTTCATAATTTTTTTTAGAATGTTTAATAATAGAATGATGAGAAAGGTTAGAATGGAAGCAAAGAAATATAAAGAAATTGAAGTTATTACGCTGCTAGACATTATAATTGAAAACTTAAAAAATGATTCGCATTATTTGGAAAAAAAATGTCCTTCAGAACCATATGATGTTTGCTCGCAATTTGAAAATTATGATTATTGTGTGAAACAATGTAAATGTTTTGATGGGCTTATGTTTTTTATATGGAATTGGTTTGTTGTCGAATTGGAGAATTTAAGTAGAAAAGAACTTTATGAAGAAGTGAAATCAAAAATAACATTTATTAAAGAAAATCGAAGATCAAATATATATAGTTGTTTATTTGATGATATTGTAAATAATTTACTATAGAAAATAAATTTTTTTTTAGATGGAATTAGTACAATTAAAAAATACATTACAATTTCATGTTGGAAGATACAAACAATTAATTTTATCGGGATGTTTTGTTTCTTTGGATTCTTTATACACGTGTGAGTTTTGTGGTGAGATGTTTTATAGTTGGCTTAATGAATATTGTCAATTGTGTAAGTTGAAGGATTGCCCTCAAAAAGTTCAATTATCAATATGCACGATTGGTGAGAGGACAATTTGTTGTGAATGTTATAGTTTTCAACAAGGACAAACGCAAGAAGAAATATATTCAAGTGAAATTCATAATTTGATGGTCATAAAAAGACGTTATAAAACTCTTTTAAAAAAAAACACACACTATAAATATGAAAAATGTGAAGAGTGTAAAGAAATATATTATGATTGTGTAAATAAAAACGGTTTAGCTTATAATATTGATGTTGGTCCGTGTATATATTGTATAAAAAATTTGTGTGTTTTATGTAAAACAAAACATGTTTGTAAATATTTAAATAAAAATTTTTCAAGTTTGCTAAATCTTTTAGGTGTTTAAATATGTCGTGTTTTGAATTGAAATGTGAACTAGAAATAATTTTTAAAAATATTCAAAGTTTACAAAAAGAATCTAAAGCTAAAGGTTATATAAAAAAATTGCTGAACTTTTCAAATCAATGTTTTCATCATATTTGTAATCATTTAAATTGTGAGTGTGGTAGTGGATTAGACAATGTATTGTTTGTTTATATGAGAAAAATATGTAACGAGTCAAAAATGTTAGCTTGTAATAATTATGAATTGTTATTATTAAATGAAAATATGGAATTCATTTTAGACGATATAAAAAAATGGATAATCGAGCAAAATTAAGTTCATTGCATGTGGAATATTACGATGAATTATTGCCCGAAGAACATACCAAATTAAAAATGAAGAAACAAGTGCAACAATTAATGAAGATATGTTTTCAATATTTTCAAGAAGCTGTTAAAGATAATGCTCGAGAGTATTATCGGATAATTCCTGCGAGACAGAGGGCTTATTATAATTTCTTTATTGTAGTTGATTTCAAATTAATGTGGAAATTTTTTCGATTATTTTATAATGATTGGGATGAAGTTTGTGATCGTTATATGGGTGACGATTATTTTAAAACTAAATCGTTAATGGTATGTAATCCTGGTGGTCCATATCAAATGATAGAAATATTATTATTATTGGTAAATATAACAGAAATTCTTTTTTTAAAATTAAATTATAATCATTATGGCACTGAATATGTATATTTTGATTTTATAAATTATTCAAGAGAGCCAATCGATCAGTTTGAAGAAATCATATTTGGTAAATATCATATTAAACAACAAACTTCATGTGGGGGTCTATTATGCACACGATTTCGCCCTTGCAGACTTGCAAATTGCAAATATAAAAAGAAAAATAAAGTTTGGAATCAGTATTGTTCATGTCGTATGCTAGAAGATTATTTTTTAGAAATAAAAACTAAAAAATTTGGATTGTGTAAATTATCAAAATTAAAAACATATATTGAAGATGTTCCTCCAAGTTATTGGCCCTTTCATTATATGCCAAATTATTCATTTTTATTGATATGGGTAACCATGATTTTAAAAGATATAGGCGAGAAAATTAGTCATCATCGCATGTTGATTTTCTCTTCAAAGTGTATGAATACAAAACATTATTTAGAAAGTAAGTTACAGTGGCACGAAATAAAACAAAGAAAAGCACTTATAAATGGATCACATCCGCGTCAAATTGATTTTTATAAATGTCCTTCATGTGCAATTGGTTTATTTCATCGGGATTATATTCAAATACTCTATGAAATTGAAGGGGAATTTAAACAGACACAGTCTGAATTGGAAGACAGAACATTTAGAAATATCAGTCATCTTAGAAATAAAGGTTGGAAAACAAAGGATATAAACGGATTTTGTAATTATAAAACTTCATTTCATGAAAGTATTCATGAAGGACAATTTTGAACAAATTTATTTAAAAATTTATTTTTAAATTAAAAAAATTACAATTCATAATTGTCAATTAAACGTTATATTTCTTTTGATTCATTTCGTTCGCTCAGCGGAATATTTTGAAATTGATTTATATTGCGAAGTTCTTTATATTTTCGATTATAATATCGCATTTTATCGTCATATTTAAGTCGTTCAACATCATTAGATAGTAATACATCAGGAATGATTTGTTACCATAGAATCACTGGAATATTTAACGCCTAGTAAATCGAGCGACGTTAAATAATCTAAAATTGCATTATTTTTTTCAATAGCTTTTGCGTAAACATCAAAGTTTGGATAATGAATCTCTTCTT
Organism: Hydra vulgaris; assembly: GCF_038396675.1. Taxonomy (NCBI): domain Eukaryota; kingdom Metazoa; phylum Cnidaria; class Hydrozoa; order Anthoathecata; family Hydridae; genus Hydra; species Hydra vulgaris. Next base: position 1,409,045 of record NC_088927.1, read on the forward strand.
TTTGTTGATAAAATTCAACCATTTGATTTTCTTGTAAATCTTTCAGGTAAAACACTTCAAAATCTTTGGAAAATAATTTTTTAGCCACATCGTCCTAGTAAATCCAAAGATCACTTTTGATAAAATCATGCAGCGGTTTTACATGCGCTCTAACGACATTATTTTCAAAATGTTCTTGCGCATCGTGAAAATAGACATCTAATATCGAGTTGATTGTGTCGGTGGAAATGATTTCCCAAAACAGTGTGTCATTTTTATTAAAAAGTAAATGTAAAAAATAACATATCCATGCGCCACATAAACTTGAACTTTCTTCTTGATAACATTTTGTGTTAAATATTAATCCCATTTGGATGGAATTATTAGTTTTTGTAAATTCACGACAAAAATTTAAAAACCATTTCTCTTGACTGTCTTTTAATTTTAAATTTCTTATGCCTGCCGTGTAGTCGTAATCGTTGTAATTGATTGACATTTGATTAAGATTTGATTTTAATGCGGTTTCGTATGCATACTCTAAAAGTTGTGTATTATGTTGAATAATATTTGGTACTTGTGTTAAAAATTTTTTTCTACCAAAGCTATCAAAACAAAATACGCAATCGCGATTAATTCTCATCATCATTCGCCAATGTGTTCCATCTTTGTGACTTGAATCGCTGTTATATATGAAAAATTCTCCATTATTAATGTTTTGATTAAAAATATGATAAATTTTGTCAAAAGGAAAAACTCCTTTAAATCTTTTGAATTGTTTGCAATATTGAGTTAAACTATCAGCTGTTGCCATTTAAGTAAATTGAATTTTTTTACCGTCACCATCAATACTGTTTTCAAAACTTTTATGTATAATTGAATAAATACATAAAATAATTTCTTTATGAAAGTTTTTGTGGGTTTCAACTTTTAATTCGCCGTCGTTAGTGCGTTTAGTAAAACCAGTTTGAATCATGCATTCTAGCGCTTTGATCAATTTTTCAATAATAGGTCTGCATATGCGAATGACATCTTTAAATCCATCAACGTTATCTTCAATCGGTTCTGCTTCTTTTAGACCATTTTTAACAATATAAAAAGATTTAGTTACATCGCATAGGTAACTGTTGATATTTTTGAGTTCTTTTTTAGCTTGTGTAAATTCCTCGTTTTCACTATGAAATAAATTTTTATGATTTTCACAAATCATGGGAGATAAATCTTCTTCTTCGATCATCTTTTCAAGATCAACATGAATTTGATCCCAAAATTTTTTTGATTTTTTTTCTTTTGTTTCGCATGCGAGTATAGTTTTTAAAACTGCACTACCTGCCGTTCTTGAATCCAATGTATTCCGTGTGTGAATATTTTTAATATTTGTCATAATATATTCGACATTGCAATATAAGCATTTTTCGCTTGTTTCTTCCATTTTTTTTTAAAAAAAAAATGATGATGGATTGTTATGTTTTACATCCTATTTATGCTTTTTTAAAGTGAAAAAAAATTTTTTTTAAAAATCACGTTAGAAAAAATAAAAAGTTGAAAGACAAAATATATATTTTTTTTTCAATTAAAAACTTTTTTTACAAAAAAAAATGTAATAAATGTTTTTTTTTATCGCTTTCTTTTTCTTCCATTACCCGATTGTGATTCGTAAAGAGTTCGTTTCACTACCATGGGTCGTAATAAAGGTTTACCAGTTCCACTTTGTCGCCATTCATTTCGTCTTGCTGTCATTGGGGGCAAAGCTACATTTCCTTTTCCTCGAGTTGCGGCTTGTAGAGCTTTTGTAACTGCAAAACCTGAAGCGCCTGTAACAGCCCCAACTGCTGCAGCTTTAGCAGCAGCAATTCCTGCAGCTATAAGTGCCGGAATAAAAACAAATCCTCCTCTTTGCCGTTTTCGATTTTTATGGTGATTTCGATTTTTATTATGGTGATTTCGTTTCATCCTAATCTATTTTGATATTCTACAAGTCTACCTACTTGCTCTCTTCCGAGTTTGGATGTTAATGCTGCGTCAATTACTTTTTTCCAATTCTTTTTAAAAAGTCAAGTTTAGCACCTCTTCCTCGATGACCTCTTCTCTTTTTGTGGTGCTTTTTATGAGACCTTCTTTTGTGCTTCATCTTAGATAAATTAAATTTTTTATTTGAAAAATAAGTCCATATAATATGCAGAATGTTCTTTTTATTATTGTAATAATATCTTTTTTTATTAATATACTATGTTAAAAAAGCTTGCTTTTTTGCTAAATTTAATAATTCTTGTCTTTTTTGTACTGCTGCAAATGCGTCTTTAATACCTTTTATTTTGTTGATAAAATTATTAAATCCTTCCGCTGCTTTTTTATGTTGTTCATCTGAAAGTAAAACTCCTTTTTCTCTCCTCAGTCTTTTTCTTTTTATCCTTCTCCTTCGATATTTCATTGTTGAATGATAACAAAAAAACAAAATATTTAAGTATTTCTAATTGACGGTGGGAATAAATTAAAATTTTCGGTGCGGTTAGTACCGCTACTTTGATAGGTAAACGGGTGTAATAATTTGATAACAACAACGCAATTTTTAATGGGTTGATTAAATTCCAACTCAATGGATCCCGTACTATTGCCGAGGATGTAAGCGGCGGTTAAATCCTGAATTATATTTAAATCACATGTTAAATCAAAAACTAAAGGTTCGTCATATGATAACCCCCAATATTCGTCGCTTGTATTCGACCATTCATACCAAAAATTGCTATTATATTTATTTATTTAATATCTTTTATCGTAATGAGAAGGAGATCCATTGTTATGATAAGAGACATATTGTTGATAAAGTTGTTCTTTAACTGCGGCATCAGTTAAATTAAATTCAAAAGTTTGTCCTGCACTGTCGGCGAAATTTCTTCTTATATTATTAAATTTCACTCTGTTCACTATAGCTTGTATTAAATTTCTTGGCGGTAGACAATAAAAGTGAGTGTGTTCAAATTGATCTTTGGCATATATTGATAATTTTACACAATGCGGTGTCAAATTTTCAATTTTAAATGAATTTAATTCTATTCTAAAATTGGTGACTCCACCATTAATATCTTGTTTTCTTCGTTCCCAAAAATCACCGCGATATTGAACATAATCCTCGTTTGGACGAGACTTTGTAAATCTACTTCTTTCAATGACGTAGGTGTCTGATAATCTCACCATATTACAAAACAATTTTGCTTGGGTGACTGTAAACCCTATTCTATTTATAAAAGTCATATCTTTTCCAGTTGTAATGGGTCTTGAAATTTCAAAAATATCTTCATTTTTTCGCGCAATGTCAATTTGAATTTGCATTTTTTTACCTTTACCCCAATAATCTGAAATATCAAAAACTTTATCTAAGATATATAAAGGAACGTTAATTATATAGCCATCTTGCACCATTGTGGCGTTTGTAGCGCTAGTTGTATTAAAAACAACTCTTTGTTGTAAAGCTGTTTGGTAATTAGGCTTTGCGGTTCCATTTGCGACAACTGGGATATATCCAATTGCAGTGGGCACTAAAGTGGGTCCATTAGTGTGATCGATAGTTGATTGGCGTGATGGAAGTTTTGACATATCTTCACTATTTGTACCATAAGCATCAAAAATCATGATGGAATTTCTCGACTCTAATCTATAGCTATTCATTGTTGGATTATAATAACTGTTGAGATAAAGAGAAGGTAATTGTGTTCGTTCACAATATTCATCAAAATGATTTTTTTCAACTGCATTGCTGTAATAATTTGAACAATTTTGACTTTCAACAGAGTAGTTAGGAAAAAATTTGAGAGCTGGAAAGAATTTTCGATTAAAGTTGTTGCAAACGCTTAAATTATCAAGTAGAAGTAGATCAGCTGAACCGGTAGTTGTAGAAAATTTCGTTCCAACTCCACTGCTGTCAATGGACTTGTATAAATTAATTTTTGCTTGGAGTGTGAAAGATCTTAAATGAAGATATTCGGCTGGCTCAATAGTAAAAACAATTTTGTATGCGTCAGTATTTGGATCTGGATAATAAACTTGTTGAGAGTTGAATATAACTTCTGATTGATAAAGCGGTTGTTTGAAACCGTCCCATTTTTCTTCGTATATTCGTTGTTCTTCTCGTGATAAACTTTTTGTAACATCGGCAAGAGTTTGCTGTTCCATTTTTTTTAATAATTAAAAAAAAAATTTTCAGAGAGATTTTTATTTAAATGGACTAAAACAATAAAAAATAAGAAAAATAGAAAGGGTGTAATACAAGAAAAAAACAAGTTATATAAAAGTAAAAAATATTTATTCGTAAAATTATCTACAATTTAATCATCGTCATCCATATATTCTTTTTTTTTAGTTCGTTATACGCTTTTTTATAGCCTCGCTCCATGTATCTTCTTTTTTTCTTTTTAGGTATTTCCATTTTTTGTTGAAATAAAATTTCTTGTCTTAAACAATTTTGACAAAAGCCATGAATTTTGTCAACAGCTTCAACAATTAAAAAACATTGTCTGCATACGATATTGTCTTTATTGAATTGAAAATGAGAAGTTGGTTTTTCAAAATAAGGTTTTTGATGATCAACGTCCATTTTTATTTCTGGCTTTTGAACTTCTTTTGGTATTTCCTCTTTTTTTTGAGATTTTTCTTCTTTTTGTTTCTGCAAAAGAATGTTCAAATCTTCTAATCGCTTATTGGATTCCTGAAACGTTTGTTGAGATTTCGAGTCTAGACCTTTAATTTGATCTTGTAAATGTAATAAATTTTCTTTTAATCTTTTATTTTCGTTTACAAGATGAACATTATTATATATCGCCATTGTTTGGGTTGGTACTTGATACATAGTTGCCAATCGACTTTCATCTCTATTAACAAGGCAGCGGTTATATCTTCCTTTCAGCATTTTTGTAAGAAAATGAAAATTTTTTTAGTTTACAACTTGAATATAAAAGGTGATTGAAGGATTATTAAACTCAACGCTCTCGTCAAATTTCAAAAGAACATGGTTAGAATTATAAAATGAAATATTTAATTTTGCAAAGTCATCTGAATCGTTAATGATAAAAGTTTTATACATGCCATCAAATGAAGGATTGAATAAAGTTTCAAAATTAATATTGATAGACGAATCACCAGTGGCAATAAACGGTGCCATATCGAAAGAACCAGCAACGTTATCCATAATTTGACTATTTGTAAATACTTGAGCATTTTGTATTCCATCAATAGTTATCCAAACGTTTTTATCCAAACTATTAAAATTAGTAATTTTAGTTGACATGTTTTTAATTTGCGCAATGACGCATAAAAATTTCTTTTTCCCTTTAGCAAATTGATTTAAAGTCATTATGTTTGCAGGCGACAACATGAATGAATATGGAATTTTTTCATAATCAAAAGCTCTTTGATCTCTGGCCAGAATCATAGTGAGTCGTAGAGTTGAGTTTGCCATCGGTTCGTATATGGATAACTTTAAATTTCGTATGGGTTTGCTATTCACCCAGTTGGTGATTAGTTTACCTGTAGAGTCAACTTGATAAAGTGTTTCACCTGTCAATGTTGTTGTGTAAACGTTCAAACGATTTAATGATCTCGTTTTTAAATAGGATTTGTTTGAATTTTTATAAGTGTAATAATTAAGATCGGTGGTTTTTCTTTTTCTTTTTAAATACCAGGTTGAATTTAACGGTACTTGTATATCGTTACTTAGTGTATTTTCACTCTCACTCATGTAAAAAAGCATTTCAATGGCGGGATCTGTGTCATCATTTGGATTCTGTTTTAATAGATTTAAATTATTAGTTAAAGTAATTAAATCTTTTGGAATTTGAGGTGGAGGATTGGTTGTTATAATTGGGTATGTAAATTGAGGATTCAAAAATATTTTAAGAATATTATCAATTGCTGTGGGTTTTATTTCATTAATTATACCGTCACATAACGTCGGTAAAGACCAAAAATTCTGTTGATAATTGCTTGAATGTTGTAAAGTTGTGGGTGCATTAATTTGATCTAAAGGGTAGGGCGACAAATTGGAAACAAATTTTTCATCTTCTTTAAAAGTGTTAAATAGAAAATCAGGAGCTATATATTGATAATCTTTCCACACTGTTTCTCTGCTGCGAAAATAAGGTATGGGTAATGACTCAATTTGCATTTTGTATTGAGTATATCGATATGTTGTAGTGTGTGGTTTGGTTCGATCTACTGGAAAATAAATTTGACTCATGAGAAAAAGAAAATGATGTGGTGGGAATAGTGGTTTTCCTGTTGAGTTTAAAAGTAAATTAGCAGAACTTATTGATTGCGCTTTCAAATAGTTTGAAACGGAATTTTGAAGAAATCCATTCAAATTGTCTATATTATTTAGAGCGGTAACAGTAGTTGGAAAAGGAAAGATGGATGAATCTATACATGTTTCGTAAACACTTAAATTGTTGGAGTAAACGTTGAAGGTCTATAATTGGGCCATTCATTGGGTAATATTTCTTCTTTAATTGTTAATGGGTTATTTATAAAATTATCTAATGTAAAAGCAATATTCCACGGTACAAATTGTTTATAGAGTAAACCCATTTGCGGTATTGTGGTGGACGGAATTTCGTTTACCATATTTTGAAGGTAAACACTCATATAAATTTCTGGATTCGCAGTAAATTCATTTGTAGTTGAATCATATATTCCTGTATCTGGATTATAACGGATCATAATTATGATTTTTTTTTTAGAAGACGAATTTAAAGCAAATCCATAAAATTCAGGCACGATTAAAGACAATATCTCTTTACTTAAGTTACTCGGATGTTCTACAAAAACAACAAAAGGCAAATTATCTATTTCTGCTAACGATTTGTCTTGCCATTTGCCAGTTGGTAAAATATTTTGATAAAAACATCGACTCCACGTATATAACTCTTCATATCGACACTTGAATTTTGGAAATTGTTTTAAATCAAAACAAGAAAAGTTGCCAACGTCGCTTACATTCATTTGATCATATGTATTGCCATATTTTCCTGCACATATAAGGTCGGGCAAGGCGAGTTGTCTTGATATATGATTTTGCATGGGAAACCATGGATTATTAAAACGCCACTCTTCTATCCCTAATAGGGGTGGTATATAATCCCATAATCTTCGTCCATACCATAAGAAAACACTATCGAAACTCCCACTGTTATATTTTAAACTTCTACCATTGTTAATAGTCCAACTAAGATTTGGATTTGAATTTAATCTCAATAGTTCATCGCCTTCACCTTGAACCATATACCAGTAAGTAGTATCAAAACTATTAGTAATATCATTTGGAAGTAACAAAATGGCATTTGGATATTTTTCGGGTATATAAAACGGATGAATGTCAAAAAATAAATTTTTTCTTTTTACAACCTTATTTTCTTCATACGTAGTATATTTGATCAGTGGTTTTTTAAACCATTTATCAATAACTGCATCTGGATTTGTTGTTTCTGTTAAGATATTGTAGACATAATGAAGAGTGCGATTTGTCGCAATTCCTGTCGTCAATAAATCTTTGACAATATTAATCTGTTTTGTAAATGTGAGTAATCCTGCTCCATAATCAATATAAAAGGAAATTTGTGACAATTGTAACGCCATTTTAATTTCCGTATTCAAAATAGTCGCCATTGATCCTTTTTCAAATATGCCAGGTCTTTCAGTTGGAATCATTCTTTCAAGATAACTTGGAAACGATGTCAACAAACTATTTTGCCTTGCTGAAAGCGAAAGAAGATTACTTGGTAAGGTCATTTCTTTCAAGTGAATTATACTATCAACCTTAAATTGTAAAGGTGGATCAATATTGCGTGTTAAAGGTATTTCAAATTCATTAATAGAATTGAACGCTTTATTTGGCGCTTCACTTTTTATTTCCGAAAAAAAAAACTCATGATTTACATAATTCTTTTTATAAATATCTTCTAAATATAAATTTTTCTCCATACTTTACAATTTTAATTTATCATAAAAATTACTCTCGTATTCTTTTAAACTATTATAATAAATGTTACTTTCTTTTCGTTTTAAAGGGTACATTTCTTCTCTTCGCAAAATAAACGTGGTAAAAGGCTCTTGCAAACCTTTAACCGTATACAATTTTGGTGGAACGTAAAATTGATTGGCTATATTATTCGTTGTTTTTACTTTGATAATTTTAAACACTTTTGTCGTGTCCCATTCCGATATTAAATTTGTTGTGGCTTTTGGAAATTTTAATCGTTTGTCAGTTTTATATTTTGGTAAATAAACTTGCATGCCTACAGTCAGCGGTTTTAAAATGGGGAGTTTTTGTTTTCTTTTTTCGCTTTCGACCCGTGATAAATTTTGATTTTTAAAAGTATTTTCCATTTTTCGTTGTGTTTGAAATAAATCGAGCATGCGTAAAGCTTCACCTTTTTCATCGGTTAAATTTAATTCGTTGGGTGTTATTTTTGAGACACTTCTTTCTTGATTATTTAGACGCTCTTCAACGTCTGGTAACGCTGTTACCCAATCTTTTAATTTTCCTTGCAAGCGAAGTTTTTGATAAATTTCTTTGATGCTTCGAATAACACGTTCTGCAATATATGCTTTTTTTATATTTTTTGATGCGAAATGTTGTATGTTTTCTTCGCGACACCATTCAGCAAAATCATTATTAAAAAATTCCCCTCCGCTGTCTGTTTGTAAATGAACAGTTTCTTGTCGTGAAATGTGTTGAAAAAGATATTGCAAACCGGATAAAATTTCTTGTGCGTTTTTATGTCGGCTCGCTCGTAAATATACCTAATTTGATACGCCGTCTACTAAAACAATACAATAATTTCTTCTTACTTTTTTACGGTCTAAATTAAACACTTTCATATCGGCCAAATCGCATTGAAAATAAAGTCCTGGTTTATCGCAGCTTTGTTTATGTGTTTGAAAACTGTACGGTGGTCTAACTTTTTCTTCGAGAGTAGTACCAACTTGAAATAAACGACTTTCTTTACTCCATCGTTTAATAAAAGACGGATAGGATTCGTCGTCATTTTGAAATTTTTTAAATTGTTTTTTAACTTTTTGATCGTCATCATTCAAACGTTTATTTTGAAAACTTAAAAGTTCTTTCTTGACACTAGTAATACTCGTTAAACCAAATAGTCGACTTGAAATTGTATTTATTCCATTTTGAATTATATCGTCCACGCTCATTATCTTACGATGTTTCTTGCATAATATTTTCATCAACTTTTATAACTTTATTTTCTTGAGTTTTTTCTTCAGTTTTTTCTTCCTTTTCTTTTACCACTGGCAATTCAACTTGACTTTCATCTAAATTATATTGAGTTGGTCGTTCAATTTGAGAAGTTTCAGGTGTGAAAAAAGAACCGTATTTATTTGGTGTAGATGTTATTGGAACTGTACTGCGAGTAATTCTACCAGCTGTTATTGGTTTAGTTATAGTGGCAAAATCTTGGTTGTTCGGAAATTTTATAAATTCTTCATAATACTGTGCAAACTTATCTACTGACAGTTCCCCATTAAATACATCTATGTAATTATCTATCATTTTATCTAATAATTGAATTTTATTAGAGTATAAAACACTTAATATTAAATCAGTTTCTATACGAGCTTGCATACAAACGTTTTGAGTTTCATTAAAGATATTTTCAATGTTGTCGACAATATGTTGAAGAAACGTTTGTTCGCTAATACGAGTTTTTAAATTCTCATAATATCGGACAGATTCTTTATAAGCATAAAACGGCAGTCTATGATCAACAAAAAACATTCGAGCTACCATATAAACAAGTAACCATCCTGTTCTTGTTTCAAATTTGACATCATTAAAGGTATAATACAATCCTTCAAATTCCTCCGTCAAAAGAGGGTTTACTTTATCTTCTTTAGCTGCCAAAATCTCAGTGATATCTCGACTTGCTCCTCCATAACCAATTGCAACTCGCTCAACCCAACGATCTAATGCATATTCTGTTAAATTTATCAATTCTTGCGCCACTTTTGAATCATAATTTGCATCAAATTCAAGTAAAGGACTTGCAGTTGCGTATGCGGTGCTAATTGAAAAAATGGGCGCTTCTTTTTTTTGAATTTGATCTAGAGTTACTTTATCCCATTTTGTGGTGTCTCGAAATTTCATATTACCACCAATGCCAACATTTAAAATTTTTGAAAAGGGTAAATATACCAAATTTAATTTTTCAAAAAACGCCACTTTTCCGGGGTCACTTATGTGCGAGTTGAGAAGTGAAAACATGTTGTTTGCTTCTTGCATCACTATGGGACCATCGTCAATTGGCGGCAGGTTATTATTTGTTAAATTTGAAATAATCATATCGACAGTTTCTCCGGTGTTAAAAGTAAAATTTTTATATTGTAAAAACAATTGAATTTGTGCGGCGTTTGGTTTTGTAATGCCTTTCTGATATGCAAACGTTAATTTATATTTATTGCCACCTGGACCGAGTCCTTGATAACCTTTAAGCGCCTCTTCAATCCATATTTGAGCTGTACGGTTTTGAATGAGTCTTGAATCGGTCACCATACTTTGAATAACAATAGGCGACATTTTTTCATAATAAAGTTCAAAATCTTTATCGGATATAGGTTTGATGTCGTGACGCGCAGGCAATGTTGGTGGTTTATAATTTGAATTTAAAATTTGACTTCTTAAAAATTGACTGCTCCCAGCTTCACGTTGCGCGCGATTATACGCCCCCAGCATCATGGCATCGTATTGAGAATTAAATTTAGCGACTTCATTTTTTTCAATAACAGGGACAAATTGTTGCATATCTTGAGGGCCAATTGCGGTATAGGTTTTCCAAACGCCTGGAAAATCCTCAGTTAATTTTCCCGCTGCTCCTGTTGATAAGAATGTCATATAGGGTATTTGCTCATTCATACTTTTACGAAACTCCATTTCTGCTTCGACTGCTGTGTCCTGTTGATCTCGCAACCATTGATTTTCGCCATACACTCCAAAATCGGGGAGAACAAATTTTGGATCTACATTTTCAGAAGTTGTATTTCCTTCTTGTTGTTGTTGCTGCTGTTCGAGCATAACATCATGTTGTTCTTTGTACAACGCAAAACGATTTTTTTTAACGCCTTTTATTGCTCTATCATATAATTGATCAACATTAAAAACACTTTTTTAATATGGATGATACATTTTTTTTTCACATATATTGTTTACAATAATAACTTCTTACTCTATTTGTTATATTATAAGTTGGCGCTTTAAATAAAAAAGCATATATAGGTCCTACAAATAAATTTAACATATTTATATACTGTTTAAAATCGTCCGAATTGAAATAATCATGTAATTCTTTAAAATGTTCGTTAACGCATTGCCACGTGAGTGCTTGTTTTTCATCTTTTTTAAACGTTTTCTGAATGAGTTTCCCTTTTTTACCAATTTCTGAGAACGGATATATCATTTCCATAACAAATTGCTTTACAGTCGCGCAAACATAATTTTTAAAGGCAAATTTAATATTATGACGACCTTCATCCGATAAAAAATCAACAGCTAATAAAGTTTTTGGATTGAGCCATTTTATAAAATAACTCAAATAAATATAAATTTCGTAAGAATCAAGTTCTTTTCTTTGCGTTAATCCAGGAATAAAAATCTTATTTCTTAAATCAATCGCTTTCCGTCGAAGTTTTTTTTTTTGTTTATCGTCTTCTGTATTTCCTCGTTTTCTTTTTTTACATTGTAATTCCGTTTCTTTATACGATGTTACAACAGGATCTTGCGCTTCAATGATGGCTATTAATTGTTGTTCTTCTTCTTTGACTTTATCATCATAATTTCCAAAGGTTTGCATCAACCATTCATCAAATTCAGTCTGATTCATCACTCGATAAACTTGATTCGCTTTCACTACTGTCACTACTAAACATGTTGTATCGTTTCATAAGAAAATTTTTTTGAAATTTTTTCGAGGTGGCTCATTAAATATAAGTTCATCTTCAGGGGGTTCGTCTTTTTTAACAAGGGGGTCTTTTTTTTTCATAGCGGACACTCCTTCCAATTGAAAAAGATTTGTGTTAGCGCCAACTCGAGCATACTTATACGGTACAAATGTAGTCCAATTTTGATTTTCGTAATTCGTACTCGAATATTTAAAATCGGGGGCCCCATTTGGAAGTAGTGGTATATAAACAATTTGCTCGTTGACGTTATCGATTTGACTTCTTAATTTAGCAAGACTTCTTTTAAACAAAGCAAAATGTTGATATTTTTCACTTGTCACAACTTTCAATTTTTGAATCACTGAATTTTTACTTTTGTTTATTGGAAGCGATGCTTTAAATAAAGAATTTATTTCTTCACTGTCGTTAAATGCAATAATTAAATTAAAATTACTCTTAATTTTACTCCATACTTTTCCTTTACTTGTGGGCACCGAATGAAATAGAGTCATAGTTGCAATTCCATAATGAGAACCACTGCAAATTAAATCGGCATATTGAGGGCAAGTCATGCAATCTTCTTGTAGATCGTCAAATAAATAAATGGTATTTAAAATTCTTTTGTTGCTGTTTTGAACATTTGTATCTTTTGCCACGGCATTTAAAGAATCAATCAGAATTCCTAATTTTTGCGCGTTGTCTACCGGATGAAACCAAACCTTTATAATTTGACAAAAATTATTTTTGCATATTAATACCCATTCATTTTTTTGAGAGTGATTCATTTTACGTTTTTGAATAACGTGTAAATAATGCCCATTTCTGTATTTTCCGTTTCCAATTAACTTTCGCGACAAATAACTTTTGCCAGATTGAATTTGACCAACAATAAGTGTATTTTCAGGATAGTCGTCGAAGTAGGTCGAAATATATCGCATTTCTCTTCCTCTGTCTCTTCTTTTTTAGGAATACTTTTTTTAGTTAAAGGTAATCCGAGTCCTCTTTGCTCGATGAGTGTGCTATACGGATCCATTTTTTTCCTTTGCTAATATTGGAAGGACAAATTCTTTCATGTAACAATATCGTCTGGTTAAATCTTTGCATTGATTTATCATTTCTTTTTCCAATTGAAAACATTTATAGATGTGCTCGTCTGAACAAAATATTTTCATATCGGTTAAAGCTTGTCTATTTAATGCGTGTATTTTTTGCAATCTTTCATCATCTCGAATAAGTCGCAATCCTGAATCACAAATATAATATTTTGAATTTATGTTTTTCATAAACATGAGTTTACGTTGAATTTGATCAATTCCATCGGCTGAAAAGGCAAGTCTATTTGTTTTAAACTCTGAGGCGTTTCGTTTTAAACAAGGAACATCGGGATTAAAATAATTTTCCAAAACAAATAAATCCACTCCATTTAAATTCTGTTGCGGAAAACCTTTGTTTCGCATCTTTACAGAATCAGAAATTTTGGTTTTTGAAATTAGATAGCATTTCGGCGCTAGCGCAATCACACCGTCTAAGTGACAATCGGGAAACTCATCTTGGAAATGATTTGGTAACTTTTGTTTTTCAGTTGAATAAAAAGAATGAGTTTTTGGATAATTTGAGTAGTCAAGAAGTTGATCAAAAGAAGAATCACTTTTTAATGCTTGATCAATACGTTCATTAAATTGTTCACCTTCTCCGTATATGACAACCAACAAAGAATCAGTGTCTGTCATCACTAATTGATAAGTTAAATTATACTTTTGAAGCGCGTTGCGCAAAGAAAATGCAAAATTAGAAATGCTTTTTTTGGCGTGTCCTAAAATGTGGCAAGCCACTAAACGGAGACTTGAATTGAATATATTTCTTTTTGGTTTCATCACAACAACAGGGTAATCAATGTCCGATTCTTCGGTAATAATGGAATGGATAATTTCAATTCCATTTAGATTTGGAAAAGACATGACGCTTTGCGTATCATAATGAAAAATTTGTTGTAGTATGTTACTTTTGTGTATGGAATTGAAAATATCTTCACCTTCAAAACGAATTCTTTTCTCGTTTATATCTACATAAAGTGTGTGTTGATCGAAAGAATTTAAAAGCCATTTTCGATATGGACCAGGCAGATACATTTGCAATTCAGTCTTTGACATGGTATGAAGTAATTCTTCGCACGCATTTTTTAAATAATTAAAACAAATTCTCATTTCATTTTGAGCGTTCACATGATAATGATACACTTTATGTTTTTGAGGATCTTTTGCTGTCCATCCGTAATGCCCATTAATCATTAATTTAAATAAATGATCGCTTACTTTGTCTCCTTTAATATTTGCCTGTCTCCTTTTTTCAGACAAATAAGAAACAAAACTTTCAGCCATTTTTGTAACGATAACTCCAAATACTCTTTTTATAGAAATAATTTCAACATCTTGTGTTTGTATAAGCCATATTAAACGGTCTAAAGTTTCCACAGTTTCGTGTTCGCCATATTTATAAACTAATTTAGCGTTATTGGCAATATTCAATTTGTATTCTTTTTTATTTTTTTGTCTTTAATCAAAAATTTTAAATGGGGAAAGCTCTTCCATTTTAATTTTTTCACGTGTCACGAGCGGGGAAAAACCATTTAAACTGGCATGCGCTTCTTTTTTAATTCTTAAAATACAATGAATCATTGCACTTCTTTTAAATGTTACCTCTTGATGATAATATCTTTCTATAATTTGCGACCAGTTCATAGTTGAATGAATTTGAGACTTCATTGAGACACCTAGTTGTTTTAATTGCGCCGCACCGTATTGTCCATTTTCATCCCACATTTTGATTTTTGGTTTTCGTGACGCTGTTTTCGCTTTCATTTGAAATGACAATCGGTTGCGAACCGTTAGTGGACATTCCTCCTTTCATACACATCTCAATCATGTCGTGGTGAGGTTTACTCACAATATGTTGAACGCAAATATTTCCCACATACGAATTGTATTTACTTGCAAATGAAAAAAATGGAGTGAAAAGGAAAAATGTGAAAACCTAACTCTTGAAATATTCTATTATCAAAATCGTATAAGACAAAAGAAAGAGATATAGTATCTATGATATTATAAATATGTAGTAACTGACCATAATTTTTTAAATTTAATAAATTCCACATTTTCATAATATTATCAAATGGCACTTGTAATTGCTTGCGTTCGTTTTGTTCATCTTTGGCTTACTCAAAAAATTTCCTAAAAAATCATTAATGTGAGGTGTACGAAATATATTCAAATCCATTTTGTTGATTTTTGCATAAGGAAAACAACTTTTTCCAGTAAAAAAATTGGGTGGAAGATGGATTTAAAGTGCAATCCGTGTACTGTTCAAAACTAATCCATTTTAGTAAAAATAAATAATCAAATATGCTCGTTTTCAGTTTGTCTTTTATTTCCTCGTTTAGATTTTTTGTTGCGTCTTCCAGTTT
Organism: Hydra vulgaris; assembly: GCF_038396675.1. Classification (NCBI taxonomy): domain Eukaryota; kingdom Metazoa; phylum Cnidaria; class Hydrozoa; order Anthoathecata; family Hydridae; genus Hydra; species Hydra vulgaris. Next base: position 1,424,418 of record NC_088927.1, read on the forward strand.
ACAATTCAATAATTTCAAACTGTCTAAAAATTTTACGTGTTTGTAAGAAACAGTTTTTAATTTTCCTAAACTGTTTGCAATACAAAATAATTCAGACATGTCATGACTGGCAAAAAGTTGTTGAAATGCTTGCTTTTCGTTATGCATTTGCATCCACGGATAACGTGTTAATTCGGACATGTATTTTGTAATCATCACCAAAATATCAAATGAGGCGTTATGTGCATATATGTTAACTTGAGGTGGTTTAATTCGCCCATACTGTAAATTGCAATAATTGAGAGCTAGCCCCAATACTTTCCCCGTCCAATGATCATGATCAATCACTGCGTGATCAAAATACCTCAAACAAATAAATTTTAAATATTTTATACATTCTTCTTGTTTTGTCATCATTGTATCAAGCACGGGTACAGAATAAATTTCCTTTTGCACCTCGACAAGCATGACTCGTTGCCATAGATTTCCAATTAAATTTAATTTTGCAACATAATCCAAATAGCGTATATATAAATTTTCAAATAAAGGATTATTTTCATACAAAATGGAAATACGCTCTATGATTTTTTTAAAACAATCATAAAATACATAGTCGTCCATCATCATTTCGTCATGCGAATATAATTCCCCTCTAACAGAATTGAGAATTTCAAGCATTTCATCGTTTGTCAAAAAAAAAAAGACAAAATTTTCCGTTACGACTTCTTCCACACTTTTGAAATTCGATTAAAATAATATAAATTTTGTATAACTTTAATAAATCATTTGCTATGTCATCTCTTTGTGTATTTCTCAAATAATCTACACAATACTGATCTAATTAAAAATGATCAATTTGAGTTACATTTTGAAATAAAATGTATTTCATAACTTCATGCTTTGCACTTTCATATTGATACACATTGTGATTATCAATTAGGCGATGATTTGATTTAATTCTATCAACATATAAATTACAAATCCTGCATTGATTTTGCGACGATTGCCAAATCATTTGTCGTTCTCTGCCAGTAAAATTCAATTCTGTATGTTTTTTTTTTCATTTTCAGCAAAATCAACAATACATTGAGCAATAACCAACAAATCAAATACTCTTAAAGCATTTAAACCTTTAAAGTCCTGAGCGTGATGGCATTCTTGAAATCTTTGTTTGCGAATTGTTTTTAAAATGGGATTTGATAAGTGGAGGGAGTTTTTCAAAACAATGCGTCATACTTTCAAAAGTATTTTCAAAGTAAAGAGTCCACTGCAGACGTGTATTGCCCATTTCATCTAATCCAAAAACTTTTCTAGCCATTTCAACATCAATACAAAATATGGTTATACTATGACAATAATACACTAAACGATCATTTATTACTTCTGTTTCACTATCAAAAGTCATAAAAAAAGGAAAATTATTTTTTGATTCATGGAAGAGAATATGTTGAGGTTTATAAAAAGATTTTGTCACATCGTATTTGACTCGACTTTCTCGATAAAATCCTTTACAATTTAAATGTTTTGCCGCGTTTCTATTAAATTGATGACATTGATCGCAAACGTGAAAATAATTATTAAATTTTAAAGGAATATATTGATGTTTTTTTGATAACAGTGAAACACAATAAAATTCATTATTTTTTGGAATAATTAAAATTTGAATTGTGTTTTCTCTTTTTAAACGATTGTTGTATAATGTTCGTTCTTCATCGCTTGCAAATTCTCTATATGGGTTACGTGATTCACTGGTGATCATTTGACTTTCGTAACATTTACTCATTGTTTTTATACACGTTTTTAAATTCATTTGTTTCTTGTCTCCATTCAAACGCGAATTTAATTTCACTTGAACTCTTTTTGTTTTTACAAGCAAATTATATACAACAATATTAAATTTGGAAAACATTTTTGATATCACAGTTAATAATTCCGCTAATTCATGCCATCTAATTTGAAATGAATGTTCTTTTATATATTGTAATTGCTCTTCGTATTCTTTACATTTAAGTAAACATTTTTCTATCGACACATCTTCCAATTTCTCGTGGGAAAATTTTTTTTAATACATTGATAAAGACCAATTAAGAAACTAGTTTAAAAACAATAGCCAGAAGGAAAACTGTGAGAAAAATCAAACATCGTTGTTTTCATTTGTTGTGGTGTAAATGTTTTTAAAAGTATATTAGATTCTGCATTGTTTTCTTTTTCTAAATATTTTTTAACTTTTTTCAAAGTTATTTTGTGTAGAGGATTATGAGACATAAAATAATTTTTTATATCGCAAAGATGCACTTTATTTCTTTTTAAAAATCGAATTACTTTTTGAATTGTTTTCGGATGGAGGGCATTTTGACAATAAAAATCATTATTTGTTTCCCATTTGGCGCCTATAATTGAATCTCTTAACATAACAAATTTATTTAAACTCACATAACTTAAAACCATACTTTCAAATTGCGATAAACTGTGTAAAATCCAACCGCTTTCTTCGTGATTTGAATGTCTAGCGCCTTCTAAATTGGAACTTACAATTTCTTCTAATTTTGGTTCTGCCTCTAACGGTTTAACAAAATGAACAACAGATCTATAAATTGATTTAATTAAACGATATTGCTCACCTTCTTCTCTGTAATACATAACCACAGATACAAACGCAACAAGAAATTGTCGCTCTACTACTGGCATATTCATTGTACGTTCCAGTTCTTTTAAAACAGTTAAATTAGTTTGTTTAGCAATAAAACGTTCGATATAATTCCATGTCATTTTGCGCTCTAACAACTTTTCCAAATTATCTTCATAACTTTCATCATTATAACGACGTATTGTCCACAAATTTTTTGTAAACAAAACTTTATCGTTAAAACATTTTTCTTTTTTTTCAAACTTCATTCTACAAAAAAACAAAATGAAAATATAATATTATTTATTCAATTTATATAAATTTTACATTTTTTTTTATTAATTAATACAGGTTATATTCATTATATCGTCGCTAGCGTCGGTTGAACCAAATCGACCTTTATTTCTTTGTGTTTCGTCAAGTTCTTTTTCGCAAATTAAAGTTACCGGTAACATTTCTTTCTTTTTCAAAATCATTTGAGCTATTGCCTTCTCTTTCGACCAAAAAATTGTTTCATTTGTAAGATTACAAATTAATATTTTGATATCATCTCGATAGTCGGGATCAATGATACCGGGATGCAATAACAAACTATTTGTAAATGTGCTTGATCTTGGCGCTATTTGTAAATAATACGACTTGGGAGGAGAAACCACAACGCCAGTATCAATAATGGTTAAAAAATGCGGGGTGATTTCGACATCTTTTAATGGATACAAATCATATCCAATACTCGTTGATGTTCCTAAAGTTGGACACTTGGCACCTTCACGTAACGCAATTTTTATCATTTTTTTTTCTCTAAAAAAAAATAAACATGTTTACAAATTTAAAAGAAAACAATTCCTGTTCTTTTTATTATATCGCATTTTACATTTGTTAAAAATCACTCGTAATAAAAAAACATACTCGTTTATTTAAAAGTTGATCTTTTATATTCGCCGACAAATATTTAATTGATTTAAAAAGCGACACAAATTCAATCATCACTTTTGTATACTCTTCTTTATTCGATAATAATTCTTCATATTTTAAAGCCAAAATGTTTCGAGTTAATTCGTCGTTATCGTCTTGTATTCGCAATATTATATCAAACATATTTCGGTCTGTTGTTGTTTGTCTTAAGGGGCAATCTTTATCGGGTTCAACTACTTGCCTTAAAAGCCAAAATATAAACCCATAAAATTGATATTTAAAAAGAATATTTAAAAAGGGTTTCTTTCCATCGATACTTATAAAAACATTACAAACTGCAAGATGTTCTTCAAATGATTTCGTTTTTAAAAAAAAATGAGCTAATGCTTTTGGACAGAGAGAAGAATCACCCATTGAACAAGTCGGATGAATATGAACTTTCAATAAATGTCGAAGATAAGCATAAATTCCTGATTGAGTCGTTGAATTTTGATAAAAAATTATCATTTCTTGCCGATCATCCGTTAAATAATGCTGTCTTTCCATTTGTACATATCTTAATAATGACTGTGATAGTAATGATTTTATTAAGGGATTTGCTTCTTCTCTTGACAGTCCTTGCGTAATTTTAAAAAAAAACATGATTTAACTTGCATTCATAACGACGTGTAGCATAAGGTCGATTAGTCGAACGGTAATGAAAATCATAACAAATATCAATCACATGCTGCATACATTGAGACATAACTTTATAATGGTCTTGTCTAAATCTGTCTTTTCTTTCATCAAAATATTGTATATATTCGAAAACACAAATATAATTATCGTTCATTAAATCATTGATTAAATTTATACTTTTTGAAAAATCGGCAAATTCCTTATAACTTTGATCTTCTAAAAAAAATCTCTTACGGTATAATAAGTACAACACTTGAAAAAGAGTTTTAAAATCCGCATTAGATATCAACACCTCCATAAATGAACGTGGCCCATCTTGTACTTCACATTTAAAGGCGCGAAAAAGTTCTTCAGGATTTTCAGTTAAATATTTTTTTAAGAGATTTTGCATTTTTTTTCTAAAAAAAAATTACAATTATTAATTAAAATAAAATTTTAAAAATATAATTTTTAACATTGCGCATTATATAAAACATTGTTATAAATGAAAAAAATGTTAAATCTTTTAATAAATCCAATTTATGAATTTTATGAAACATAAGTATTGTCAATGTTTTTTTCTCTTCTAAATTTACTTTCATATTGTTTATTGCATTATAAAATGCTATGCCACGAGCAAAATTTATAGGAACGATTTCAATTGCAGATTTCATTCCATTAAAATCGAGTTCATTATTATTAACCACATTTATAATTTCATTTCTTTGTTTATTCGTTAACAACATCAAATGCGGATCAAAAGTCAGCCGAGCTAAATAATACGTCATTTTTTTTTACATTTGTATTACCTAAAAATTTATAAAAAAAAATTAATTATCTTCATAAGGTATAAATGGTAAACATTGTTTATCTTGTTCTACAATACTGCGATATTCTATTAAAAATTTTTTTAATTCGTTTGACAACATGATTTCACCAATCGCATTTAATGTTTCTACAAATTTGTCCAAATTTTCACCAGTTATAAAATGTCTTTATACATTTGTTCAATTAATTCGTCTCCGTATTTAATATTTTCATATTTACAAGCAGGTAATCGCATATAAAATTTTACTTTTCTAACGCTACTTTGAATAAGATGATCGCCGATTTCTTTTAATTTGTTTAACATCTAAAAATTATATAAATTTTTTTTACAAAAAAAAATTAAACCACTATCAATTTTAAAAATACAAATTTATTAAATGTTTTAAAATTTGAAATTTCTTTTCGAGAAAAAAATTTTGTAAATCCAACACCATTATTATTTTGATTCATTAACGGTTTACAATAACTTTCATAATAGTTGTCTCCCATATTAAAATTTTTTTTTCGATAACTACCACCAGACGGTTTTAATATCTCGACAGATATTTCTTTCTTTAGAGGCCATTGCAGTACGTCATCATAATTCCCCGAACATAAAACAAAGGAAATTCCAAAATTATTTTTATTGCAATACAGATGCCAAAAAAATACATAACCAAATTTTTCCGTTTTGCAATAGGCACTTCTCACTGATTCACCCTCCTTCATTTTTTCTAAACAATTCACTTTAATTCTCCATACATAAATTCCGTTATCTGTGACAAATGTTTTGACATTCTCCACTAAACCACGCTGATACTGAATAGACTGTTCTTTCATCACCTGCTCCACAGCATTAATTCGGATATTTATTTTATCAATTTCATTCTGTTGACAATTTAGAACTTCTCTAAAACTTTCAAAATTATTATCTTTTTTTAATTCGTTAAATTTTTTTGCATAATATTTAATATTATCTTCAATCTTCTTAATATCATCTTTAAACACCTGCGATAGTAATTGTGGAATATTAGAATTTAGATTATTTGGTAAAACATCACATTTACTTGATATGACTGAGATGTCTTCATCGTTTTCATTGATGATGCAATCGTGATTTTTATCCGAATACTTTGAACAAAACATACATTTTTCCAATTTTTCTTTGCAAACTTTTAGATGTGATTGAATGTTATTTAATTCACCAGATATGGAACAAAGATTTACACACTCCACATATTTTTTGACAATCTTTTGATGTTTTTTATCATCTTGATAAAAAGAATAACATTTACATGCAAACTTTATACAGTCTATACAACAATTAGCAATTTGCACGCAAGTACAATTTTTTGATGTTGCCACATGTGGAAAATACAATAACCCATGACAAAAATCGCATATTTCGTCTTCTTTAATTTTATCGTGAACACGTGCAAACAAAATCAGTTTAGCATTACTTGAAACGGTGTCATAATGATACTGAACATTTTTAATATGATTTAAAGACTCTAACTGTTCTGGATTTAATATATCAACATTTTTATGCTTATAAGGGCAAAATTTAATTTTGGGATTATCAACTGCAAATTTTATAATATTAACATACAGTAAATTATTTTTTAAAGAAAACCATAAATGTCCTTCATCGACATACTTTTGATAATTATTCATTTTTTTTTCTAAAAAAAATTATTTTTTTAATACAATATAAAAAAATTTATAAAATATACTCATTTTTTTTTTAATCTAGAAAAAATAATTTACAAACTAAATAACACTCATATAAATTTTCAAAATCTTTAAATAAAAAATCCGGATTATTTTTTAGCACTGTTTCGCATATTTCTTTCATTAAATCAATAAATATCGTCATATGTATACGATTTTTTTTATATAATTCGTGAACTGTCTTTGATGAATATTCTTGATTATAAATTATATTATTATATATATCTTCAACTTCAAAATTCGTTATCTTTCTTCTATTTTTTGTTATCTTTTTCATTTTTTTTATTTCTTTAAAAAATATTCAACTTTTTTTTAAATTTCTATAAAAATTCTTAATTTACGTAATGAAGTAAACCAATTATTGAAAAATACAAATTTAACAATTAAAACAATTTTATTAATAAAAAAAAAATATCATTGAAAAAAACAACTCGTCATTAATCGTTGACAATGTAATAATATACTCATATAAAACTCAAATAAAGAAAAATCAATTAAAATTTTTTTTTCAATGCAATATTTGCATTTGTTATTAACAAGATATATTATTCGATCAAATGAAATTTTCATAAATTTTAGAAAAATATCTAAACTAAAGTTATGTTGATCTAATGGCAAAAATTCTTTTAATTGATTCACAACGTGCACAACTTTATCCTTTGCCCCTCTCATAATTTCTTCGTTATTAATGTACTCTGAATCAAGTATTCTTATTATTTCTTCGATCATTTCAAAAAACATCGAAATATGATGGCAATTTTGTTTTAAAAACAGAATTTTTTTATTTCTTTTCTCGTGAAAGCACTTTTCAAGCCATTAAAATTTTCATACCCATAAGTTTCATAAATCTGTGTCAAATTATTCATTGTCTTTGATTTTATATTATTAACAATAATTAAACTTTGATGTACATTTTCTTGTTCTCTTCTTTTCTTTTTTTTCGCTTTCGGTAATGTTAAAAAAATTTTCGCTATTTTTATAGCGAATTTTTATTCAAAAACACAGCATGTTTTTTTTAAAAAACATGACATATTTTTTTGAAAACGTAGCATGTTTTTTTTTAAAAAAAACAGCATGTATTTTAAAAAAACAAAGCATGTTTTTTAAAAAACATAGCATGTTTTTTTAATCTTCGAAACTGAACAAAGCGAAACTTAATTGTTCTTTGGAAAGCGAAACTAAATTTTATTTACCGAAACTAAACAAAACAAAAGAATAAATCGAAAGCAAAACAAACTTATCAAACTATTTTTAGTAACGAAACAAACATTATTTTTATATAAATTTCCATGAAAAATTATTATTCACATTGAACATTCAAGAATCAAAGAACAACATTAAAAAAATGAAAATCAGCTACGAAGTTACAAATTTGCACAGTATTATTGACATCGCAGTTGAAGAACTTATAAAATATAAAAGTAAATTAAAACGTTTACAAAGAAGAGAAACAACAAAGCAGGCACATAGCCGGAAGAAAAATTTGGAAAATATATATGACATTATGAGACAATTTCAAGCAGCTCAAGGTTTTAATTTTTTTCTTCTAAAAATATTTTTTGTATATAATTTTTTATTAATAATTTAATTTTTTTTAGATAAACTCAGAGATAATAAATATCATTTGAGATTAAAGACTGCGAAAGTTATTAGCGGTAACGAAATTTGCCAAATTGACGACTTACCCATTGTCAAAGTGTCAACGAGTAGCACAACACAAGGTTTGTTATTAACTTATGTTTTTATTCCTTTTCTTCAATTTTTTTTAATATTTTTTTTCAATTAATTTAACTTATAGAGACTAGCTATAAAGATCTTAGTATACCTCAAAGTAGTATCGATGAAGATGAGTGTGTACCGTCTGCAACGACTGTAAAAATGAGTGTATCTTAAGGTTTGTCTACTTTTTTATAATTTTTTTTTTGTTAATAAAAAACATTTGATTTTTTTTTATAATTTTTTTTATAAATTTTATCTTATAGATACAATCAATCAAATAAATGAAGAGTCAAAAAACGAAGATTTTTTAAGTTTTTTATGGGAAGTTCAGAATGATAATTTAAATTTTGTAGAATGATAATGTGAATAAAATATTTTTTTTAAACTCTCCTTATAATAACCCTCGATTATATAAATCAAGTTTTTGAGCCGCAGTTAAATTATCCTCTTTTACAATTGGTGGTGCAGTAGTTTGTATTGGTACTTTTTTGGCTTTTTTTCGTTTAAACCATCCGGCAACGGCTCCACCCAATTTTGAAATAGCGTCAGCATTTTGTACTGCAAATTTACCAAGAGCTTTTGCGTTATCAATTGTAACAAGGCTTTCCAATCCACGACCACGTTTTGTTCTTTTTTTATTTCTTTTATATTTTTTTTTATGATGTGCTTTTTTATAATGCACTTTTTTATGAGCTTTCTTACGCATTTTTTTTAAAAAATTAAAATAATATTTTTTTGACGTTGCTTATATGATGTTTTTTTAATTTATAATTTAACATTTACAATATGATTTACATGACCGTTTTATTTTTCAAGATTAATTTTTTTAAAAAAAAAGAATGTCTGATTCAGAAACAGAAATATTTGATATTAAATATAACAACGAAAGACAGTACGAAAAAAAGATACGCATTAGGAACAACAAAAAGAAACTTTTAAAGACCCATTAAAAATTATGTAAAAAGAAGAATCAAAATGCAAATAAGAAAAAACAACAGTATGAAGATCACGAATTCTAAACGAACACGATCATCACGAATTCTAAATGAAATAAAAAAAGAAACTTGCAATTTCAAGTTCGAATTTAATTGTGCACACAAACCTTTACATCCGTTTATTGTTATTATTATGTTATTATTGTTGACAATTATATTTCTTATAAAAATGTTTCTATTTTTTTTATATTTAAAAATTATTATTTAGATGGATAATAAAACAAAACTATTTATTAATAATAAATTATCATCAGAATGGAGAAAATTGGCACAATACTTAAAATTTACTTCAAACGAAATTGCCGTTATTGAACACGATAACAGATATGAAGGTGATCGATGTTATCAAGTGTTAGTCAAATTGTATCAGCGTAAACCCGACGAAATCAACATAATATTATTAAAAACACTTCGCAAATGGTTAAATGACATTAAAAACTCAAATGATAATATAATAATAATTAATAAAGAACTTATAAGCAGTCTCGAAAATTGTATTGAACATATGCAAACATTATTCTTTTTATTTTTTTTTGTAAAACTCTTATTTTTTAAATAATACAATTTTTTTTTAGATGGATTACAAATTTAAAATGTTAATAATAAATAAACATTTGACCACAGAAGTATTGAATAAAATTAAGTATGTACTCAAGGATGAGATTGGAGAAGGCGAATTAGAAAAATGTAAAACCTTTTTAGATTTGGCGCTTGTTATGGAAAGATTGAATATTATATCGCAAAATAATATGGAACGTTTATTAAACATTTTAGGATTTCTTAATAAACAAGACATTATAGATTTAATTGAGAACACGCACCTTCAAAGGCAAGGATTACAGGCAAAAGAATTTTCTTATTTTGCCGATCGTATTGGTTCGCAATGGAGTCGCTTCGCAAGATATTGCGGACTTGATGAGTCATGTATTGATGTTATTGATAGCGATAATAGATATGTGCAAGCTAAAGCAAAGCAAACAATTAAAGTATGGGTCGAACGAAATGGAACAAGAACATGGGCTGATTTAAAATCAATTCTATTCGAAATGGATAGGCGTGATTTAATTGGCGACTACGAAAGACAATAAAGTTGTATTATATGAAAAAAGTACATTTTTTTATATTTAATAAATTCATTTCTTTAATACATTTTTTTACATGTTTTTTTTATATTGGCAGCATTAAAGCGGATATACTGCAAACAGCAAGGGATGACACCATTGTCGAAGCCATGATTTCATAATTTGCTAGACGTTGCACCAATGGATTTATAACAAACGTATTTACAGGTTTAGGTAAAGGTGTCATCAAAGCAGGATCTGCAGCAACGCCCAAAGCAGCTTGATAGGCAGCAATCGCCAAATTTAAATCAGTAAAATTTCCAACAGCACCTTGCGCAACTAGAGCGTTATTTAAAGCCAAAAATCGTGCAGTTACATTGGTTTGCCATAATTGATGCGCTGCATTAAAGTTTTGAGTTGCGACATTTTTTTTTTCCAATTCACTCTCGATAATTCTTAAAAAACGAGTTTGTAAATCAGTTATTGTTGCTTCCATTTTTTTATATTTTTTTTCTTTTCATAAAAAATATATAAAAAAAACATCGTAATATATATGACTTCATATTATATTTTTATATTATAACCCTTAATTTTCTTATGATTTGCTATATGAATTTTTTTAAATAAATTTTTTTTTAGATTTGAAAAAACCTCATTAAACAATATAATGCGAGATTTGATATTAATAAAAATAGATAGAAGATATAGAATAGAATTTGAAATTAATGAAAATAGATGTTGCAAACAAAATTGGACAAACGAAAATCAATCAAAGTTGGATAATTATATGTAAAATCAATCAAAATTGGATAATTATAGAAACTATAACGTGAATTTAGTGACAAATTACGATAGCGGATACGAAGAAGAGTAAGGGGAAAAAATGGAAATAAATTTGTACGACATTGAAGAAGTTTTTAAAATGTTAAAACGATATAATAAACAACAAAGCGATACTTTAAAAAAATATACGTTTACAAGCAATCGCATTTTATCATTCTCTTTGCGATCGATGCAAATGGCAATATTTTCGATATTATTTATTTTGGAAAGAAATGTAACAATTTACGCACTATTTAGATTTAAATTTTCATCATTTTTATACGTTATATAAACTAACAAATAACTTTTATTTTCACGCTATCATACATAAAATTAACAAAAAAAAATTTTTAATTAAATCTAAATCTACCGCTGTAAATAAGAATATAAAGTATATTTTTCAATTGTCAACTGGAATTTATTGTCCTTCTTCATACTGTATTTATATTTTTTTTTAGATGATAGAAATAACAAAAGCTTCTCAAATATTAAAATTGGAAATAAACGATGTATTGGAAATTTACATTTACAAAAGAAATAAAATTAATTACATTGCAAAACATTGTGAAGGCACTTGCTCGAAATGTCAGCTCATCGTATTAGAAATTCAAAATATTGTTAATCACTTACTTCTCCAGTTTAAAAATAAATCCATATTTGAAAATAATAACTTAATCGATACAATGACAACGTTGCGAAATAAATGGCGAGATATTAACACACCTACAATATCTTATTTATTTGGATATGATTATAATATTCTTCCGTTACCAATGATTTTTTGTTACGATGAACCTTTTAACCCAAAAATCAACCATAATAAGTGTTTATCTTTACAAGAAACATGCAAAAGAAGATTGGCTGATGATAGAATTAGAAAAGAAATTAATTTAATGATCATATATTTCCAAAATTCATTGGAAATAAATATAATGGAGACTTACGCAACATGGGAGAGTAAGGAAGGTATTAATCTAGCAAGATATATCAATGGATTAAATTTTAATAAAATCCATAAAGATGAAATATTCTATCAACTTCATCATAGAGTAATATCTTTTCTATATAACAATTATGAACAACAATGCAAAGATATGAAGTATAATTATCGGATGTGGTTAAAACAATTTTGCAACTCCGATGTTTTAATCTGTCAAAAAAATGAATTTATTAATTTCGACAATTTTTTTGGTACTTTTGCTTCTCACTATATAAAATGGGCAAAAAAACAATTTGATATCATAACCAACAATATACCTATTACATTTCAAATATATAATGCATATTTATAAATAAGAATGAATATATATAAAATATTAAACCTGGATTGTCGCCAATGATATTCTTAATCTCTCGATCGCATCTATGAAAAAAATTTCAACCGATATCAATTTTTTCAGTGTGTGAAGGAAATGGTAATACACTGTCTAAATATTTTTTAACCTTCATAATTCAATGCCTTCTGAATACATTATTTTCACGTTTTAAAAAAGCAGTCAACAAAACCATTGTAACTTTCGTATTTGTAATATTTCTTAGACATTATTATTATACCGTCGCTTTTACAACAGTTTAAATAACATTACAACAGTTAAACAACTCCCTATAATAAAATTTTCAGATCGCATTTTTTCTAATTCGATAAACAGCAACTAAATTTAAAGCAGTTATCGTAAATTATCGCTTTTTTATTGAATAAAATATACATTAAACAACATTTTAAAAAATTAACATATTTTTAAATACATATAACATTCGCAACTTTTAATTAATTTTATTGTCTGACACACATTCAAGATATCGCATACAAAATTGTATAAACTTTTTAATGGACCGTATTTATAGTATGGCAAAATATTATATTCATATTTTAATGGATCGTATTTACAGTATGGCAAAATATTATATTCATATCCCAATGTTTTAAATAATGTTTATGGTTTCAAAAGTTAAATCGTGATTGAAAGTGTATTTCAATGTTATCTCATGGTTTTTTCTTGAATCCATTAAAATATCTTCCAATTCGAAAAGAAATTATTATGTTGCACTGTAGGACTAAAGGCATATTTTTAGCGTTAATTTTTTTTTTCATATCCCATTGAAAAAATTAATCCTTTACAACACATTTTCAAAAAAAATGCTTTCTTATTAAATACAGCCAGACTAAAAGAAATATTCACCAAAACACGTCTAATATTGTCACTTTCATTGCAATCGAACCAGTTTTGAAATTTTTATTACAAATTATTACAAAAAAATGCCTTCTTATAAAATACTGTCAGACCAAAGAAATATTCACCAAAACTCGCCGAATATAGTCACTTTCATTGCAATCCAACCAGTTTTGTAACTTTTATTCATTGTTTGTTACAACTTTTAGTTTTTTTTATCGTTTCAATTGCTTTTTTTATTAAATCCCACACAAAAAAATGGTTGTATATTAAACCCAAAATTTATTTTATCGACAATTATCACATTTTCTATTTAAATCGAAGTGACATCACCAAGAAAAAGAATTTTATTAACACTTCAATCTTATCTTTCGGTTAGCATCCTTTGAAATTATAATCAAAAGAGACAATATTGAAAAATTTTTTTATCCAGACTGAAAAATCTCGTACAACAAACATTGTTTCTTTCTTTAATTAATCGTTCATCGTGAAAAAACAAGTACTTCCTCCATATGCAATGCCATTTACTTTTTTTGTTTTTTATAACAAAATTGTATGACATGTTAATAAATTATATAAACAATATAATATATTTACCTTTAAGTACTTTTTGTTAGCACCCATTTATAAATAGGTTGTCCAGCACGTCCTTTTTTTATATTTGTTGCATTTCTTTTATAAGTTGAGTTTGTTTTACGCTTGCAATACAACATATTCTTACACTCCCTTGAATTAGCGATTGGATTTATTACAACTCGAGGATTCCATAAGTAATTTAACTGTCCCTGTAAACCTGCATCTGTTAAATGTCTCATCCCCATATTCGATTTTAACCGTAGGTCTCGTTCGCGTTGCCATTCGGGTGTATTTCTTCTAGCTGTCATTTCACGCAAACGCTTATCCAGATTTTTTTTTTTGTATTCGGCAGGAAGAAGTTTTGTTCTTGCCATTTTTTTTTTATTTTTTAAAATAATATTGTGATGAATAACTTTTTAAAAAAATTTTATTGCTATTTATTATATTATATAATTAAATTTTTTCTATATGATATTTTCACTTTAATTAACCTTATAACTATTTTTACTTTTTTAGCCAAATAATTAATAATGTCAATTCAAGTAAGTAAAGAAATTGTTGATCAAATTATGGAAAGAATTAATCTATATAATGAAGACCACAAACAAACATTGAATAAAATAAAAGAACACGCAATTACTTTTACTCAACATCTTTGCGCTGTTTGTATATGGATCTATCCAAATTATGATTGGGAAGAATTCTTCAATAAACAACTACGCGACTTGAATGTGCCGCATATGTACGTTATTATTTTACTGCATGTCTTAAACAAACAATATAAAAGTATGTCCGATAAAACCTTCGATATCATTTATCAAAAATATTTACACGACGACCATTTCGATATTGTACATATTTTGAATACAAAAATATCCGAAATACAATCGTGCCCATGTTATAATTTCAAAGACTGTTTTGAATGTAGCGAAATAAAATACTCTCAACCGAAATATATGAGAAATTGTTCTATGTTATATTGTGAACGTTGTTACGATAATATCAATAATATAAAAAATTAATTTTTTTTGTCATAAGATTTTAACATTTTTTTTTCAGATTTAAATTTAAAATATACATAATGAAAAATATGGATGAATTAAAAAGTCTTATGATTAAAGATTTAAAAAAACAATTCGATTTGAGAGATCATATGATTGAGCGCCATATGATTAAAGACTTACGAAAACAAGCAAAACAATTACGCAAGGATATAAGAGAACAATCAAGACAATTACGGAAACAATATAATTTACGCCCGCAAAAGATAAACAATTATTTAACGTTACAAAAACAATGCTTTCAATGTGATAATTAATATGATTAATAAATATTTTTTTTGATGCATTTTTTATGAATTATAAATATTAAGATATTTTTTTTAAATATTACATTTGTATTATTTTCAAATATTTTTTTATATAATAAAATTTTTTTTAGATATTAATAATGAAATACAATAAAACTACCATGAATGTTAGAGATAAACAAGGAAACATTAAATGCATTTCTCCATATCTTTATCCTTCTTACGATAATATGTTTGTGAACCCAAATTCTATTTATAATTTACAATCAATCGATATAATCGATGAGAAAGAAGAATTCGATGAAGATTACGAAGAAGAAAATTACTACAATAAAGAATTCGATGAAGATTGCGAAGAAGAAGATTACTACAATGAAGAAGAAAATTACGAAGAAGAAAATAACTACAATGAAGAAGATAACAATAACAATAATAAAGAAAAGGTAAAAGATAAAGACAACCATAATGAAGATATTGATAACCATACAGAAGTGAAAGAAGAAAATAATATACATATCATAAACTTAATGAAACTTGGCAAAACACATAATAACAATATAACATTTATTGACATTTATAAACAAACACCATTTTTTCAATAACACTTTTTTAACATTTTTTAACATCTTTATCTTATTTTTGATATAAAATTCTTATTATATATACTTATTGTATTTGATAATTTTTGACATTATATTTTTTTGTCAATCTTATATATTGTATTTATTTATCCAAATCCCCATCAGAATCCCAATCAGAATCCCCATCAGAATCCCAAATCAGAATCCCCATCAGAATCCCGAATCCCAATCAGAATCCCCGAATTATGAGGGGGGTAACTGATATATTATTATATAAGAAACTTTTCTCTCTTTTTTTGATTTTTTTCTTTTTTTTTCAATAACATAGCTATCATCAAACATGTTTAAAATGTAAAGAATTTATAATGGAAATTCTTGAAAATGTTAATTTAAAGAAAGATCTCAGGCTGTACAGTGAATATAAATTCAATAACATTCCACTATTCAAAACACAAATGAAAAAATGGAAAAGATGGCAAAATACAAATAGATCTCATATAACTTATTTGTTTAAAAGTTTTGATCTATTAATTTTAGATATGCAATATTCAAATCATAATCTACAAGGACTATACAAACCTTATCATCCAAACATTAATAAATGTAAATGTTTATCTTTACAAGAAATATGCAAAAGAAGATTGGCGACTGAAAGAATTATTAAAGAAATTAATATAATGGGTGCGCATTTTTATAAATTCTTAAAAGTGTTCAATTTTGAATTAAATTTAGAATTCGATAAGATATTCGTTAGAGGTTCATTAAAAATTAATATATTTGATTACAATTCTTTTAATGAATTTCACAATTTTTCTCAATATTATAAAGACGAACAATTCTATTATCTTCAATTTAAATTGATAAAATATTTTATTCATGAATATATTGAAGTAAATGATTACATTGAGCGAATAATGAAAAATATATACCGTTTATATACGTACGATCTTTATGAACGTGGAATTAAACTCATTGAAGATCAAAAAACTCTTTTTTTAGATTTTGAAAACGTATTTGGATATTTCAGTTCCCATTATATAAAATGGGCAAGAGAACAGTTTGATATTATTACCGATGATATACCTATAACATGTTATACCTCTAACGCCTATTTATAAATTTTCACAGTGCTTCGTTACAACAGATAAAAAAACAACCTATAAAACAATTTTTCAGAACATTGCTTGCTACAACTTTTAGTATTTTCAATCGTTTTTAAATTTCAGAACATTAGTTGTTACAACTGTTATTATTTTCAATCGTTTTATATCGTTTATTTCTAATTCGATAAACAGCAACTAAATTTAAACATGCAGTTATCGTAAATTATCGCTTTTTTATTACAAAAGACTTATAAAATTATAACATTCGCAACTTTCAATTAATTTTATTTTCTGCTGCACAAAATATCGCATACAAAATTGTAAAACCTTTTTAATGGTCCAAATCATTCCGTATTTAATTTCGTTCTTTATACAATTAAAGATAAAAATCAGAGTCAAAAAAACTTTCAACAGTAATATCCAACAATGTTATTACCGAATATCGAATATCACATATTCTAATTCAGTCAAAGTAGCAATTTCGTATTCAAATTGGTATACATGAATGTCGTTTAATATGGTGAAATATTATATTCATATCCCAATGTTTTAAATAATGTTTATGGTTTCAAAAGTTAAATCGTGATTAAAATATCTTCCAATTCGAAAAAAAATTATGCTGCATCAATGCGTTTGTATTTTTAATCTTTTCATTAAAAAAAAAAGAGTGCAGTATAAACAAAATTCCAAATCCAGCACACAACTCACTTGAATAAACCATTATAATGAAAAACACAAAATGTACAAAAAATGTGTATTAAAATGTATATTAATGTATGTTAATGTATGTGTATTAAAATGTATATTAATGTATATTCAGCTAAATTCAATGCTATCATATAAAAGTGTTATTTTCACGTTAAAATCCATACGAACAATATTTTCAATTCCGTAATGAACACGATCGTTCTAAAAATCGTTACCGAACTGATTGAATGTGTTGTTTGTTTTCAGAGCATTTTTAATCGTTTCAATTGCTTTTTTATTAGATCTTACACAGAAAATAACTAATGTTTTGCTGCTAAATGTTTTAAATGAATCACACAAAAAAATCGTTATTAACATATTAAACTATCGACAATTTATATTAAAAAAATCGTTATTAACATATTAAACTATCGACAATTTATATTAAAGCTAAACCAAAAATTTTTTATCGAAAATTATCACATTTTCTATTTCAGTCGAATTGGCATCACTTTTAAAATAATAAATTCAACAATACAATAAAAACAACAATATTATCTTTTGGTTGCCATCCTTTGAAATTATAAACAAAAGAGACAACATTGAAAACTTTTTTTAATTATTTTTTATCCAGACTGAAAAAACTTATCTCGTACAACAAACATTGCTTCCTTTTTTGATTAATCAAAAAAATACTTGCAATACAACATATTCTTACACTCCCTTGAATTAGCGATTGGATTTATTACAACTCGAGGATTCCATAAATAATTCAACTGCCCCTGTAAACCTGCATCTGTTAAATATCTCATCCCCATATTTGATTTTAACCGTAGGTCTCGTTCGCGTTGCCCTTCGGGTGTATTTCTTCTAGCTATCATTTCACGCAAACGCTTATCCAGATTTTTATTTTTGTATTCGGCAGGAAGAAGTTTTGTTCTTGCCATTTTTTTTTATTTTTAGAATAATATTGTGATGAATGACTTTTAAAAAAAATTTTATTGCTATTTATTTTATTTTATAATTGAATTTTTTTATATGATATTTTCACTTTAATTGACCTTATAATTATTTTCACTTTTTTAGACAAATAATAAAAAAAATGTCAATTTAAGTAAGTAAAGAAATTGTTGATCAAATTATGGAAAGAATTAATCTATATAATGAAGACCACAAACAAACATTGATTGAAATAAAAGAACACGCAATTACTTTTACGCAACATCTTTGCGCTGCTTGTATATGTTTCTATCCAAATTATGATTGGGAAGAATTCTTCAATAAACAACTAAGCGACTTGAATATACCACATATATACGTTATCATTTTACTGCATGTCTTAAACAAACAATATACAAGTATATCCGATAAAACCTTCGATATCATTAATCAAAAATATTTACACGACGACCATTTCCATATTGTACATATTATGAATACAAAAATATCCGAGATACAATTGTGCCCATATTATAATTTCAAAGACTGTTTTGAATGTAGCAAAATAAAATACCCTCAACCGAATTTTATAAGAAATTGTTCTTTTTTATATTGTGAACGTTGTTACGATAATATTCATAATATTATTTAATATAAAATATTAATTTTTTTGTCATAACATTTTAACATTTTTTTCAGATTTAAATTTAAAATATACATAATGAAAAATATGGATGAATTAAAACGCCTTATGATTAAAGATTTAAAAAAACAATTCGATTTGAGAGACCATATGATTGAGCACCGTATGATTAAAGACTTACGAAAACAAGCAAAGCAATTACGCAAAGATTTAAGAGAACAATCAAGACAATTACGTAATCATTATAATTTACGACCGCAAAAGATAGAAAATTATTTAAAGTTAAAAAAACAATGCTTCTTATGCAAAATAACATTATAACTCTTTTTTTTTAGATTATGTATACATTATTAAGAATATTATATATTATGTATGAAATATAAATATATTGAAATAAATTTTTTTTAGATATTACGTATGGAATATAAATATATTAATATAAATTTTTTTAGATTATAATCATGAAAAATAATATAACTACCTTAAAAATATACGATAATTATGGAAATTCCAAATGTGTCACCCCTCCAACAGAAATAACAATTGACGAATACACCGAATTTGTGGATTATTTGTTTAGTTATTGTAACAGATATGTCAACCCAAATTCTGTATATAATCTGGATAGCATAGACATAGATGAAGACAAAGAATTTGAACGTGGAGATGATGATGATGACGACGACTTTGATGACTGGAATGAAGACTATAAACAAGAATACTATGATGTCTGGAGTGATGACTATAAACAAGATGACGATAAACAAGATGATGACAGTAATAATGATAAAGATGATAAAGACGATGATAAAAACTTTGACTAAGATGATAAAGACGAAGATAAAGACGATGATAATTTATAATAATTTTATTGCTTATTGTATTTTATTTTTTATATCCATTATATTTTCTAAACTTTTATATTGTTTTTTATATATAACAGAATCCCGATCACAATCCCGATCGCATATTTACATACTCCACAAGGCGATAGCACACATGCGCCCGCGTAAAATGGAATTTCTAAGTAAATATTTGCCATCTGGGTATATTTATGAAGTTGAAAAAATCTGGAATGTTAAAGAAGAGAAAGATGAATTCAGTTGTGAAATAAGATGTAACATTAACAGCGAAGAAATATTTTCAAAATGGAAAGATTTGTTCGAAACTAAATCATTTACAAGATGGAATGTTCGTAGTTCTTCTAGTTGTAACCAACCAAACAGTAGATATTTATTTAGTAAAGATTTGATTTGTTGTTTGTTGAAATAAAGTATAGTATATAGTACGTAATTTAAAAATATGTTTCTTTATAAAAAAGTACGAAAAATCGTGCGCGGGCGCATGTGTGCTATCGCCTTGTGGAGTATGTAAATATGCATCCCGATCAGAATCCCGATCACAATCCCGATCACAATCCCGATTGTCATACTAAACATAATCAAGAAGTAATGAAATATCAACAAGAAAAAAATACAGCAAAAAAACGGAAAATAAAAGTCGAAGAAGAAAAATAAGAACATTTTATGAATAATCTTAGTTTTAATTACGTTACTTATTGTATATAATTTTTTAACATTATATTTTTATCAATTTATATATTGTGTTTATATTTCAGACTCCCGATCGATCACAATCCCGATCACAATCTCGATCACAATCCCGATCACAATCCCGATCACAATCTCTATTTATTTTTTGATGAGGGGGACTTTTATTATGACAACTTATAAAGAGAAACTTTTCTCTCTTTTTTAAAATAAAATTCTTTTTTTTAAGGGAGACAGCTATCATCATATATCCTTGCTGTTTTTGTGACAAAGAATTTAGCGCAGAAGAACTTTTACATCATCAAACAGATTGTTCTACAGAACAATACTCCCACGAATGTTTTACGTGTAAAAAAAAGGTACAAGATTTGTTAAACCATTAATGTGATTATGAATTTCTAGATATACAAAAAATATGTTTTTTATGTAATACCAAAGTCGATGATCAAGATTATTATGAACACTTTGTCATCTGCTTTCGATATTAAAAAGAACAACAAAATCGTTATTTGAACCAAATTATTCAAGACGAAAAGAAAAATTTAAATTATTTAAATCTTTCTATTAATCAAATCATGAATAAAATGAAGAGTCTTCAAGAAAAAGAAATTAAAAATCTAATAGAAGAAAATGACAAACTTCATCAAACCCTAGCAGAAATGAACAAAGAAATGACAGAATTAAAAAGTCTCTTTTATGACAACATGTTGGTTTTAGCAAATCTACAAAATACAGAACAACTCAAACAAGAAATAACAAAACTTTATCATATCGTAGAAGAAAATAGCACAGAATTCTTAGCTTTAAAAAAATCCATTCAACAACCTAAAGAAGTAAAGGTAATACAACGCATTTTTAAAGACACGCAAATTATCAAACTCGATCAAATGAATCTCAGGCTATTATCAGATGAACCATTTTATACAGCACCAGTTTACACATCAGGTTACCGTTATCGTATAAAAGTTTATACTTGAAGTACCGACATAAACAAACTAGCCATTTACTTCCAATTATTAAGAGGCGACCTAGACGATGCTTTAAAATGGCCTTTTACCAAAAATGTCAATATAACCTTGAGAGATAAAGATCAATTTTTTACTCGTACTACTACCAACAATAATTATCTTCAACTTTTAGACGATAGTTCATTTGATAAATCTACCGCTGAATATAATGTAGCTGTTGGTTATAAGAATTTTATTTCACACGAAGAACTAAAACAATTTATTATTAACAATAATTTATTTATCACGATTACTTTTCAATAATAAATTTTATGTAAAAAATGTTTTTGTTCTATCATTGCTATTTTTTTTATGTTTTTTTTGTACTTTATCGATCATTATTAACCATTATTTTTTTTAGATTAACTAATAAAAAAAATTAACACAATTGAAATATTCAGAGAAATCAGTCTGGAACTAACCATTGCCAATGTGAAATCGATCAAATTTATGCTTAAAATACCTTTAGGAATCAAAGAAACTTTAAAAAATGGTTTGGACATTATAGCATACTTTAAAGATAACACTATACAAAGCGAACACGGTCATATTTACGAAACATTAGAAAGCAAGTTAGTATATTTACTTGTATTATGCAAAGCGATTCATCGTAATGATATTGTCACTAAATATAAAAACAAAATTCCTCGACTACCTACCTGTGAAGAAAGCGTTGTTAAAAATTTACCACCTGTGTATTCACAACCGAACGCAGTATATCCAAGCGCAGTCATAGAAGCTAAACAAGAAGAACTATTCTATTATAATAATCCTGTACCAGAACCAGCTGAAGTACCTGAAAGTGCCCAAGAACCAGAATTCATTTAAAAACTTTTTTTAGGAAAAAAATTATGGTTTTTTTTACTTGTAAAACTATAATTTTTTTCCCAAACATTTATTTTTTTATTGTATTAACTCAATTTGTAAACTTTTTTTTTTAGACAACTAATTTAAAAAAATGGGCAGCAACTGGGGCAATATTGGAGATATACTTCGTAAAGAAGCTTCACTTCGCTACTTTTTACAAAAACTTCATAATAAATATAATAACTTCTATAAACTTCATAATAACTTCTATAAACTTTTTAACTTCATAATAACTTCTATAAACTTTTTTTCTTGTGCCATAACAAATAGCACGAGAAAAAAAGTTGATAGAAATAGACAAAGAAACAAAAAAAGCTAGTCGTTATTTAGAAAACATTCATTCTTACATTGAAAACTTTGAACAACAAACACTCATCTGGTTTACCCCAGAAGAACGACATTTTTCTTATTATCTTTTTGACTTTGACGATTTTACATTGGATAAAACAGGATTGGATAAAACAAATTTGTCCACGAAAATCAATCACAACTCACTTTGAAAGATTCATGTAAAAGAAGATTGGCACAAGAACGAATTCAATTTAAATTTGATTAATTGCGAGAAAAAATTGTTTGTTTATTCGATAAAACCAAACTACCACTCACCAAATGGAAAGATCGAGATAATATTCGATTATTGTTTAACACCTATTTTAAAATAAATATTTATTATCAATTACCTTTTATAAGTAAACGTTTATCCTTTTTTTATCTTTAAAGACGATATCTTCATACTTTATTTCATTTACTTTTTGCTGAACCACGTAAACAGCTTGAAATACATTATACAATACGAAAATTATATCGTTTAATTATGGAATATATAAATTGGTCCAAAGAACGATATTTTTATACTACTGAACCTTGTTTTATTCATTTTAATATTGTTAATCAATTTTTTTAATTTTTTTTTAGATAACTAATTAAAAAAATGCAAAGAAGCAGGCGCTTTTATGAATACGACATTATCCACATTGTTAGTTGGTTTATTACCGAAACAAAAAATAACATGGAACGAGACATGAAAACGTTAAAAGAATTATGTAAAAGAAAATTGGCTGTTAGAAGAATAAAAATCGAATTTGAATTATTAAAAGATTAGCTTGGAGATTTATATTTTCGTTATGATGAAAACAGTTCTGATGTTGACTTTTTTTTATATTTGTGAATTTAGTTCTTTAATCGATCATAATTTATTTTATTGGTTACAATGAAAAATTATATTTTCTTTATACGAAATGTTTAGATCGCACTATAATAATCATTATATTAAAAATGTAGAACTTGATTTTTTTTATAATTGTATTAGAAAATACATTCAATGGTCATTAGATCAATATTATTATATTCACGAAAATAATTTTGTACATTAAAAAAATAATATTTTATATTTATAGACAAACTAATAAAATGAAAACCTATGGATACAGCAACAGAAAACCTAATAAAAAAATAAGAAAACAAATGAAAGGTATATTTTTTCTATTTTGTTTCTTTTTTTTATCATTAAATTTTTTATTAATTCTATTTTTTTTTTACAGCCATGTATTCTTACTATTTCAAACTGCAGAAACATTCGTTGGCTCACTCGCGTTCGATAAACCAACGCTACTTTTAAATAAAAAAATGTGGCGTATGTCAGAGCTGTATACTTCAAAAAAAATAACTTTTGTATTTTTTTTATTTAGAAATATATATTTTATCCCATTTTTTGTGATTTTTTTATTCCTTATTTTTTTTTGTTTTTTTATACCACTTTATACTAACATTCTTTTTTTTAGTTATAAATAAAAAATGAATCATAAAAATGATGTTGAAAACTGGGAAGACGAACTTGTTGCTCCAGCGTACGAATTTCAACCGCCAAATTTGAAATTAAAAAGACCACTAAGCGGCCTTGACTATGAAAAATGTCTAAAAGACGAATTGCGCAATATAAACAATAAAAAAAAAAGTATCTATAAATGAATATATAAAAAGAAATTTTTCTATACGTAAATTATTGTAATTTTTTATGGTCATTTTATTGTACTTTTTATTGACATTTTTATTGTAATTTTTTTGTAAATTTATTTTTATAAATAAATTTTTTTTTTCAGCTAACTAATACAATGTCTGGAAATTCAAATGATGTCATTGAAAGTATTATTTTGTCAGAAGAAGTATTACTCGTTATGGAAATGGCAAACTTATATAACAAACCATTCGTCGATGAACTCCAACTATATCATTCTTTCGTCACGTACGGAAAAAAACGTTACCCAAACATAACGCTTGAAAATTGGACGAAAAAACACTATTCTATTTTTGGGGAACAGAATCCATTTCATTTGTAACCTTTTTTTTACTACAAAAAAAAATTTTTTTGACACCTGTTCTTTTTTCCGCGCGCATGCGCATGCGCGTCATTTTTTTTTTGAGACCGGGAAACTTTTTTTTTAAATCCGTTTATCACTTTATTTGCTCGGTTCAATACTCTAGTTCCTCGGACCCTTGCTTATCCTCGGTTCGTCGTTTTTATTTCAACTTTTATTCCACTCGGACGGGCGGTCTCTGAGGATACCACAAGAATTGTAACATATTATATCATCGAGCGAGGATTCAACAACCGCTATGACAAATAGATCAGCGGAATTATCTTCAGAACAAATGAATAATGTCAATACAATCAGGAAGATATTAAAGAGGTATTCTGAGCTTTTAGAGCCAGTTATATTATCAGGCACACTTTATGACGCAGCAGCCCAGATCGACAGTGAGGAAAAGCATCAACAACAAAAAGTCAACAACAGAACCCCAGACAGCGGGGAAAACAGCTACAGTACGTCGGGAGCCAATCCCAAACCTCCATCAGCGTCTGACTTTTAGAAATCAGGAGTAATAGTAATATTAAACCTTTAAACCTTGCAACAAAAGTATTGTTACATAACTGTTTAAAGCCTAACTATTAATTTACATAACCCACTGATACCCAGCGAAACTTCATTACTGCCCTATTAATCTAACCTAACCTCATAACCTCTATTTTCAGTCATAGCAAAAAAAAGTGTTATACTAGGTATTAATTGGTGATTTTAAATACGATGGTACTTTTGTTGGTCAAGATTCATTTCTGTTAAGGTTTACATCTCCATGAGCAGCAACCTAACCTCGAAACCTCTATTCTCAATCATTACCTCTATTTTGAAACAAGTTTGTGTGTGCTTAATCTTTTAACATTTAGATTTTTTGACTTTACATTTAGCTGACATTTTTGAATTGACATTAAATTATTATCACTAAAGTAAATGTTTTTCGTTTCTGTACCGTGAAATCTCGGTATAGTACTGGCGTTTATGGGTCACGGTATAATACCGTGAATTTCACGGTAAAGTTTCAAAGTGTACAATTATTAAATATTAGAAATACTTTTACTTAAGGTAAAATATCTATTGTTTCTAATTTCTTAAGTTTTATATTAAATATAACTAACATAATATGTTTTCATAAAATATAATAATAATAATAACAAAAACAGGAAATAAATTTAAATGTTTGATGAACATTTTAGCTGGTATATACTCCTGTATAATACATTATTCTGCAATACATTACCTAACCGTATCACCTCTATTTTTATTCATAACAAAAAGATGTGTTATGCACATCGTACTTAGGTTTGTCAATGGTAATTAGCTTTGTCCATGATTTAACTCATGTTCAGTTTCCCTTGTTAAGAGCAGCAATTGCACCCTAAATAAAAAGTTTTTTGTCATGTTTAATTATGGTTTTAATGGTTTTTTATATTGTATCTATAAAGTCAATTTTACTACGCACATTAATAACTGAGCAATAATTAAAGGAAAACTAGTCATCTATTATATTTTTCTTATTTAAGAAAGATTTTTTAGTTTGCCACCCGGAATTAAAAACTCAACCCGGAATTAAAAACTCAAACATTTATTATTGTTTGCTACTATGAAGTAAACTTTTTAATTACTTTTGTTCTTGCGACAATTGTTTTGTTACATAAAAGAAACTTCATTACTTATCTTTCAATCTAACTAAACATTATAACCTCAATTTTTTTAAAAACCTTTTGTGTGCTTTAAGGTTAACGTTTCTAACTTTACATTTTTACGATAAATTATTATTACTAAAGTTGTTATCTTTATTTTGTTGCAAAAGGTGTTTTGTTGGATTTTACACAAAACCTATTGGGCTGATATAAATTCTGCTCTGCAATTATATGGTGACCCATAAATTGATAACAGATACATTTTGCCATTTGATTAAAATTTAAAATTTTATATATTGTTCTACACTATTGTATTATATACTGCTAAGTATTTATAAGTGTTAATAGTTGCTTAATTAAAAAAAGTTTTAAAATTTCAATGAAGTACTTCAGTATATTAGAAATATTTTTTACTTATAATAAAATATATATTGTCATGTTTTATTGCGGTTTATGTTCATTAAGGATTTACATTGAAACTATTAAGTAAATTTTACTACGCATATAATTACTTTAGCAATAATTAAAAAAAATTCAGTTATCTATGTTTTTTTCATTTACAAAAGGTTTTATTGTTTGTCACTCTGAAGTAAATTTTTCACTTGCTTTATATCAATCTTTATCTGGTCAACAATTGCATTGTTACATTAATGTTTAAAGGTTATTTTTAATATCTTTAACTTACTTACACTCTGCGATTATTCTTTACCTGCGTCACAATTAATAAATCTTAGCTTTATGTTCTTTTTAGGGTTTTTTGTGACCTTGACATTGTGTTTATTTAGTTTTGATAAATAAATTTAGACAAAACTTTTTAAAATGATTTGAAAATGGAGACAGAGGCATAAATTTAATCGATGTCTATTAACGATAGATGAACCAAAAATATATATATAAAAATACAAAAAAAGTTCAGAAATTTACAAATACGCTTATTTTAAGTACGGCATCTCTCGATAAAAGAAAATTTTCCTCGATTGATAAGAAAAATTCAAACTTTTTATTTTAAAAACGTGGAAATTTGTTATGTAATTTTTTTGAAACCTTTTTTATGATAATTTTATAACATATTGTAGGAAATTTTTTTAGATGGATTATACAAAAAGTATTAAAATAAATAAATAACTGTCATTCCAATGGAGAGAGCAGGCAAAATACCTTAAACTTTAATTCTTGAATAATATAAATGTTATGCTATTATTACTAAATTATACGGAAAAGAACCGAGAAATTATATAACAACTCTATTTGAAGCTTAAAAAAGTTGGTTGCGAGATTTAAACGGTATAAAATGATTCTAAACAATAGAGAACATAAGTTATGACTTTGAACATTGAACACTGTTCTTCTTTTATTAAGGATTA
Organism: Hydra vulgaris; assembly: GCF_038396675.1. NCBI lineage: Eukaryota > Metazoa > Cnidaria > Hydrozoa > Anthoathecata > Hydridae > Hydra > Hydra vulgaris. The sequence goes on from NC_088927.1 coordinate 1,452,524, forward strand.
TTATTTCTTAATTTTTCTTTGGAAGAAAATTACTATTCTTAATAAATAGAACACTAATTAATAAAGCGAGTAGATTATTGGCGTGTCAATGGAGAGAATTGCCGTTATATTTATATTTCGATTCTGACGCAGTAGCATGTATTAATTAGGATTATCTATCAGAATGCGACTTTTATACTCTCATTATCCTATCTCCATCTTATTACATTTCCACGCTAGATCAATTATACTATTTCATACTCGAAAGAGAACTCGATCAATATCGAAACATCAGCTTTAATAGTTGAAATAGATGGATGAACGATTTAATAACTTGCGAAAACTGCACACTTTTAGATAAAGTCAAAGTGTGTTATAATTTATGCAAAATTATCTTTGAATATAAACTTTCAAGTGTATTTTTTTGGATGGATTATAAACTCGATTGTTTTAAAGACAAATTAATATGACAGAAATGACAATAAAAGATTTGCGCAAAAGAATTTTAGCTAAAAAAAGAATGTGGCGAAATGGATATTCTAAAAGAAAAGATTTACAAGATATTTGACAAAACATTGATTTCTCGTTCTAAATGGAAAGATGGAAAAGGTATAAAGTACCTGTATAAAGCACCAGATTATTGTTAACCCTTGCTAAATTATATAATTTACATATGTTAAGAGCCCTAATAACATTAATCTGACTATAGATCTTCATATCTATCATAAAAATACAACGCTGTTCTTATTATTTATAGATTTTATAGTTACCAAAGTTAAGGCAACTTATAGCGAGCGTAACTCTTCATGCGTAAATTGACTTGAGCGAGGTTCTAAAAAGTTTGGTGAATACTATTGGAGTTTGGTGAATACCGATAGTTATATAAGGTTGAACTTTCGCAAAATCTTACGAAAGTTTTTTGTTAGCGCAGCTGCACAAGTTTGGTGAATACGACTTTTACAGTTGTGAACTTATGCCAAGCTTACGCCAAACTTACGCAAAAAAAAAGTTTGGTGAATAAGCTCATTAGGTGTTTGGTGGTAGTATTGAAAGGTTTAGCGGAAGTATTTTTTGGTAGGAGTCCCAGATAGGTTTGCTGAAAGTCTACAAAACGCAATATTAGACGTAAACTTCGACAACAGTTAGGAACTTATGATGATTTATTTACTTCGCACCTTCGTGAATTTATTTGGCGCCAATGATATACGGAATTCCCAATTTTCTCAGCATTTCTAACTTGCATTTCCCGTCAGTATCCTCTATAACTGCTAAGTTTATAAAACGGCTATTTTCATAGCAACATATTTTTAAAAACATGGCTTAAACAAATTTAGATATATATATATCTATATATGAATTTAGATATGTATTTAATATATATGTATTTCATATAAGTAAATATATATCTATATATTTAATATAAATAAGTATATAGCCATATATAAATATATATATATATATATATAAATATTTATATTTGTATTGGTGTATTTATATATTCTTATCCAATGATGTTTGCTGAACCCCTTGCTCACCCGACCTGACGATAGGTGACTTTTGGAGGGGATATTTGGGGATATTTAAAAATATATATATAAGGTATATATAAGATATAAGGGGATATTTAAAATCAAAAGTTTACATGAAGAAGCCATACACACGATGACCTTAAGAATTCCATTCGTCAAGAAATTTAAGCCGTGCCGAATGAAATGTTGGAGAGAGGCGTTTGTAATTTTCGAAAGAGAATCCAAATATATATCCCGCATGAAGGACGTCGTCTCAAAGAAATTATTTCCCGAACCTTATTATGATATGTAATCACAAAAACTGCATTAAAAAACCTATCATTTGATGTATGTTTTTATAATTTTTAATACATTGTGTCCCAGTAATTCATTATTGAAATACATGCGTTTCCAGTGCACCTTCCCATATGTAAATTATAACAGAGTATTCAACAAATAGAGTGATCAATGTTGGTATTGTGGTTTATTCTCCTCCAGCTAATTGCCATACGGAGACCACTATACCATGGCACGCAGAGACATGTTCAGCCCCTAGTAGGGGAGCGTCATTAGCGCTCTATGGCCAAGAGTAGAGTGAGTTTTGGAAGAACGAAGATATGTTAGAATTAAAGATAGAAGAAGTCTGGTTAAAAAGATAGCATAAAGAAAAGCGGACAGAAATTGCACACGATGTTAGAGGGTGCAATCGGTGGAAAACATGCTGTTAATAAGGTTAACCTAATTAAAGCACGAAAAAAGCACAGGGACTAAAAAGTTTCACTACGTATTTATTTCCGTTTCAGCGATCAATGTTCTTACAGAACAGAATACTATATGTTAAAAGTAATGAAGGTTACAGAATATATAAAAATTTTAATCGGGTTTGATCCTAAAAATAATTATTTAAAAATTTTTAATCTCATGTTTGTCTAAACTCATCTGATTTTTATTTATATTAATTGGTCATAATAATAACATGTTTAATATATTTATAACTATATAGATATGTAATTATATATACTTATATATATATGTATATACATATATATATATATATATATATATATATATATATATATATATATATATATATATATATATACATATATATATATATATATATATTTATATATGTATATGTATATATGTATTTATGTATATATTTATATATATATATACATATATATATATGTACATATATATATATATTTATATATATATATATATACATATATATATATATATATATATATATATGTACATATTTATATATATATATATATATATGTACATATATATATATATGTGCATATATATATATACATATATATATATATATATATATATATATATATATATATATGTATATATATATATATATATTTATATATATATATTATTTTTTTTACTGTATATAAATACAGTAAAAAAAATAAAAATAAAAACATTGTTTATATTGTTAAAATTATTCAGAATGTTTTAAAAACATTCAGAATGTTTTTAAAAACATTCTGGTCAATAAAATTTGCGTTTTTGTGGTTTTTTTATATAACAATTAATTTGTAATTAAATTAATGGTTTTGACTTTCGTCCAACACGAATATGTTGGACGAATTAATATATTAATTACATTAATATATTCTTTTTCAAAATGTTGGACAAATTAATATATTAATTACATTAATATATTCTTTTTCAAAGTTTAGCGCGTCTTTTATATATTTATCAAATTCTTTTTCGTTATTTTCATTCATTATTTTATCAGCGATTATTGTATTTGTTATTTCTTTAAATTTATTTAATGTTTTCTCTAATATTTTATCATTTAAAGAGACATTATTATCATTAATGAATAATTCAACAGCATGATAAAAACGTATTATTGCATCTGAGAATTCTTTTTTAATCTATCTTTAAATTCTTTTTTGCTTTCTACAATATAATGTTCTATAATATATCTTTTAAATAATTTTCTTTCATTACCATAATTACCATAGTCTGCTGATAGTCTTATTAATGTTTTTAATTTTTTGATCACACAATATAAATAATAAGTATAATAAATCCAATATACTTCTATCGCGCTTATCTCGAAAAATTCAGCGAATTCATAAACATTTTGATTATTATTTATTTTTTCATAGTGAATGGTCTGAAATAACTTATTTGATACTTCAAGTATATTATTATCAATATTATGTTTTTCTATACTTTCATCATCTTTGATTTTACAATTTGTAGCATTAATAGCTTCTAAAAAAGTAATGAGTAGTTGTTTATTATAATCAATTATATTTTTATCTATATTATTTATTTTCATATTATGCTTTTTTTGATTGCATTTAAAATCGTAATCATCCAATAAAACTTTTTCAAAAAGTTATCTATCATCTATTGATATAATAAATCTTGTTCTATTGAAATTTAAAAAATTATCATTCATGATAATTATTTTACAAAATATCTATCTTTCAATTATATTAAGTAATACATTCAAATTTCCATCGCGATAAATTTTTTTTTTTATTTGCTAACCATAGAATAATCATATTTTATAATACTTTTTTATATGTGATAACAATAAAACAGAAAAAAATATAAATGATTTATTAATTTTCGCTATTAATTAAATGTTGAGTAAAATTATAAAATGTATCTTATTTGTTTACTATCAGAATCTTCTTTCCATTCTTTCTATACGTTCAAGAAATTTATCACGATTACACGCTATTATTATATGTTTTCTAAGTTCATCTTTGTTATTTTCATTCGCAATTATTTCATGTATTTGGTTTAATATTTTTTCTTCATAATCATATTCTAAATGATTATTTCCAAATTTAATAAAAATTTCAACAGTATCGCAAAAATGTGTAATTATCTTTGAAAATTCTTTTTTTAATTTTTCTTTAAAATTTTCTTCGCAATTTATAATATAATATTCTATTACACTCTTGTTAAACAACGATGTTCTTTCGCTTTCACACATCTTTATTAAATTTCTAACATCTGAAATTATACTATACAGATAATACTTATAACATATTTCGTATAGTTTTTTCACGTCATTTTTAAACATTTCAAGAAAATTTTCATAATCTTCATCGTTAAATATTGCAATAAAGTTGTATTTATTCAATAATTGTTTTCTTTCCTCGCAAATAAATACAAGATTTTTTTCTGAATTGTCACTTTCAAGTCTTATATTTACATCATTAATTACTTTTTCTAAGATATTAATAAGCAAGTTTTTATTATAATCTATAATATGATTACTAATATTTTGGTCAATATTCATTTTAGCCGAAATAAAATCATTTACTGTAAATGTTTTTTGAATATCCATTTTTTAATTTATTCAAATAATATTCAAAATATTATTATATGATATATAATTATTCTGTTAATTAATGTTGATAAAATAAGAATAATTTGTATTATTAAAATATAAAGCAAAAAAATATTAGATGAATATTTCATTTATTCATCGTTACTAGAAAAAATTTAGCAAAAAATAAATATATTTATATATTAATATATATATATTTTTTTTTTATTTAATCGATTTGTTTTTAATAAATTTATGCATACAATAATATAAATTGAAGCTATTTAATTTAACAATTAATGTCTCTTTTAAATATTTCGTTATATAAATTAAAATAGCTATCACTTTGTTCCGTGTCAGATATAAAATATATTTTACATTTATCAAAGAATAAATTTTGTTTTTTTAATCATATCATTATTTATTTCCTTTATCTTATTAGATAATTCTTCTTTATATTCATTGTTTATAATTTTACCATTAATGAATTTTTCATTATTAAGTATTAAATCACTATAGGATTCTACAATACTAAATAAGAATTTATTTCTTAATTTATTTTTAATTTCTTTTTCATTATTTATGTAATATTGTATAATATTTCCATCAATAGAAATTTTTATATTTTTGTATTTATCAGAAGAATTTATATGTATTCCAATATCTTTAATAATACGTTGTAAGTTTATTTTAAATGAATAATCAGCTATTGAATATAATAAGTTTTCATAAGTTTGAGCTATCATAATAACACTATTATAATCATTATATATAAATGATGAAGTATATTTACAGTTTAAAATTTTAAACAATTCATGCTCAATTGGTGATCGTTTAGTATTATAGTTATTTGCGAATTTGATGACATCGTCTAAAAGATTTATCAATAATATTTTTTCATTCTCATTATTCACAACTTCCATGATTATTATATATTTATTATTTGGCGCCAACTATTAATAATATTTATTTAACTGGTTTATTTTTTATAAAAATATTCAAATAAAGGATCATATTATGTAATTATATTAACCACTAAAAGCAAAAAGATATTATATATATCTCGCGTCGATTAAATTTAATCTATTTATTCTGTTAATATCATTTGCTCTTTGAATATTTCAATATATAATTTTTTATAATCTGAATCTATTACATTAGATATATTATATTTGGAGTCATGCAGCTTACATTGATGAATGAATAATATAGTTTTTATGACTCCTTTGTTTTTTATTTCACGTAGTTTTCTTCAATTAATATTATCTTTCAAATATTCATTATTAATAATTTTTTCTATATCATAATATAAACTGTTTATTATATATTTGATTATTGTTATTAATTTTGATTTTATTGCATTCTCTTCTTCTATCTGACGTTTTATTAGATTTCTATCAAACAATCGATTTTTCTTATATTCATATTTATTTTCTTTTAGATCTAATATGAAACTATTCAATATATATGGTAAAAATCTAGCAAGAAAATACCTGATATAAACATATAAATCTTTTTCATATGTTTTTATTATTTTCTCAAAATATTCATCATATTTTGTTTTTAGATAACTATACTTCATCGATGAAAAATCAATCGTTTCAATTATCTTATAAGTATTTAGATGAAACAGTTTCGCGGAGCGATTTATATGCTTTAAGTGCTTATCAATGATACGATCGAGTATATTAATAGTTAAGTCTTATATTCATATTCTATATAATCAAGATTAAAATCAGCTTGAAGTTTTATATCATGAAACATAATAATAATATTAATATTTTTTCATTGATTTTATACAATAATATAATCAAATTGATAAAATTACATAGTTGTTATTTTTAACTGATATTATGACGCTAATTATTAGTTGTTTAAGCAAAAAAAATATATATATAATGATAATAATATTTTTAGCTAAATTCGTTATTTACTTAAAAAGAATATTTATATATTACTTAAATTACTTAGGCATTTTGAGCCAAAGACAATGTATTCCTAGTTTTTTATAATATATCGAATGCATATATCCATATTCTTCATGCAACATAAACACATGATTATTCTTGATATGTACTTTGCAATTATCCATAAATAAATTTATTTTATCAATAGCGATTATTTTCAATCGATTTAATTCCTCTATTATTTTTTGCTTGTATTCATCTTTTGCACGGCAAAGATTATCATTAGAAATATAACATTCAATAGAATTTGTCAACGATGTAATATCATTAATGAATTCATTTTTTAGATCATTTTTGAATTTATAATTTATATGATCAACTATTAATTTTGCATCAAACAATGAGACTTTACCAATTTGATTATACCTATATTGAACATGTAAATTTTCATTTATATATGTTAACTTATATATGAGAAGATATTCTAACATATCATATAAATATTCTTCATATCTCTGAATTAAACCTTTCACGTCATCTTCATTATCTATAACATTTGGCGGAAAATCTTTTGATATTATACTTCTAAAAACATTATTGTCAAATGATAATATTTGTCTAGTTTTAAAATACTTAAGTGATCTTTTAAAAATTCTATTGAATATTCCTACATCAAGCTTATAACTCATAATTTCTATATCTTCTTTAAAATCATCCATAATATGATTATTAACAGTAAAATTTAATATATATTAAATATAATCAAAATAATGAAATACATGCCGCAGCCGCTCGAGCAGATGATAGTATTAGTTTCTATTTCATCTACTCATCTATATTATCAAAGAATCTAGCGAGATTTTTGCGCTGACAAATCAAAGCGGCTGATATTTCTCGCAAAAAATATCTATCATAGATACTAATTTGCTCACTATAGTGATTCATAACACGCATAACTACATCATTCTGCCTCTCAAGAATCTCGCAGTCTTTTTCTTTCATTCTATCTATAAACATTTTTTTTGATGATAATATATTAGCCGCCTCGCCTAAATTTTCTTTGCTTTAGGCTGCCAAAATTAATAACAATAATCAAGGTATCTTAATTGAATTCATATTTTTGATGGCTTCAGCTTGACTGATCATGTCTTCCAGTTGTCTGTTCATTGAAGGAAGTTGCAAGTTTATTATCATGGGATGAGAAATTGCAGATATTTCATCAATACTTTTTTGAAACCTTTTAGTCTCATTAATAGATGTTTGTGATTTTTGCTTCACTTGATTATTACCAGTATTAACAGCTTAAGATACTTTTGTGCAGTTTTTTTCTTGAGTTCTTAAAAGAAATGAAAATGCGCATTTGTTTTGAATGTTTAAAAAACGCTTGTCGAGAACTTTTAGAAACAATGAATAAAACAGAATTACAATGTTTTTTACCGGGACCTTATCGGAAATGGCTTTTTGTGGATACTAAAAAAAAAGAAGTAGGATTTGATAGAGATGAAATTTATAATGCCGTTCATAAGAGTAACATCTTGCAAAATGTTTTATATTATTACACTCAAAGTGTCATGCCATTTTCAAACATAAACGGTATAGAAATTATTTATTCTATTATGTCAGAAGAGTCAGATATTGACTATCCTGTGGCCGTTATAAAGCCAAAGATAAATGAAATATAATGCGCAAGATATATTACATATTGTCAGAAATACATTTAAGTCGAGTCTTCGTCTTGTAGCCTGTCTATTTTAGGTCACGCAATAAAAATCATAACTCATTTTGCTTTTTCTTTGCGTAATGTCTTAAAAAATACGATTTAAGCTAGGAATTAGTTATGACTGATACCGATTCGTTGTTGGTATTTATATACGGTGAAGGTGAACAATTCAATTAGCGCATAGATGAAGCTTTAAAAACAGATCCCTCTTTTGATAATCTACTTGATTATTCAAATTATCCTAAAAATCTTCCATTTTATTCGACAGATAAACAAAAACAACCGAACCATTTTCAAGATGAATTTCCCGCTTGTCATTTGGATGGCATTATTGCGCTCGGTGCAAAGTGTTATCTTATTGCCAAAACGAAAATTTAAGATTCTGTTAAAATGAGAAATAGAGGATTTCCACAACAAGATTTAAATTTTCAACAGTATTTAAACGGCGTTGATTTGTTTGTCTTGGAAAATTATTTATATTCTAGTGTACCGTGTTTAAAATGCAATTTTACTGAATTCAATACAAATCGTCTTGCTTTTTCATCTGACGGTGTGGATCAAATAAGTCGCAAACTTACGTTTATGAAAAATATAAATTCCAAATATTATATTTGTAATTCTTGATTGCGTCTCATTCGCGACGATGAGTGTTTAGAAAAAATACATGCATTAAATAAACTTGCAATAACAGAAGTGAAAACGTTTTGTTCAGATGAGCATATATATATATATATATTAATGTTTTCTATTGGAAAAAGAAATGATTTGTGCGTGCGACGATTTAAAAAAACGTTATCAGTATAAGAAAAATTTTGTTTTTCCAATTCTTTAAAAAGATAAAGATGGATCCATATTGTGAATTGATCAAAAGAAGTGTACTTGTAGCTCCGTTGACTAAAAAGACTATTCCAAAAAGGAAGAAACGGGTGATGAAAAATGCGATTTATTTCGTCCAACGTTAGACGACTATTCTGAGAACACCCTTAAGGGTGTTAATATTTTTTATTATTTTATATTAACCATTTTTATTTAACTTTTATATTTACCATTTCCAATTAACTTTCGTGACAAATAACTTTTACCGAATCGGACAAGTTCGATTTGGTAAAAGTTATTTGTCACGAAAGTTAGTTGGAAATGGTAAATATAAAAACGCTCAAATTTTACACGTTAAACAAAATCAAGAGATGATTCAAGTACAAAAAACCGAATGGATCGCTACATTTAAACACAATTTTTGTCAAATTAAACACGTGTGGTTTCATTCCATAGAAAATTATCAAAAATTAGGCACTCTGATTGACGAATCAACCATTAACAACTCCTTACAAATACGTTCGAGTGGTAGCCAAAACTAATGTTTTTCAACTCGAAGGAGTTTCAGCTTTGAAAAAAAAAAAAAGCCCCCTTTAAAAAAAAACGACCCTCCTGAAAATGAAATTATATTCAATAAACCTCCTAAAAAGTAATTAAAAAGAAAATTTCAAGCGAGGCGTTATAACATGTTTAGTAGTGATGAAACGACAACAAGCGAA
>NC_088927.1:1467500-1587500 GCF_038396675.1 Hydra vulgaris
AGATAAGACTCAACAGTAGAAAAGTTACTTCGAAGACAACGAATTAGTGAATGATAGGTTTAGAGAACTTGGTGATGATGATGGTTTTTTGTGTTTTATAGTTTTTGGTACTTTTTTCATTTTTAAATTAGATTGAAAAACTTGACTCAAAGTATAGATAGCACTCACAACACTGTTTAATAGTCCAAGCAACTGCCTCATTACTACTAATAAACCCTAAGCCGTAACATAGGGCTCCAAATGTGGTCTCCGCAATGCACACCAAAAGTAGAAACAGGGACACCATCCATGCGCAACATGGCACTGTTACTACTTTGATATTTTTCATCTGTTGATGGAATCAGCCTCTCTGAGAGCTACCACAGAGTTAGAAAATCTGACTATCAGTCGGCCTCAGAATTATAAAACCGAGTTTCAGAGCTGCACCCTCATTAGGAGATAATAGAAGATTTCGTAATTAAGTGGCTGTTATGAATCACGTGATGCAATGTTTTTCTCGGGAGGGCAAAAATGTAAACAAACCAATAATAAACATACAAGAAAAAGATAAGAAATAATACATCAGGTAAATAGCAAATAAATAACAAATAAGAAAAAATACATCAGGTGTGTAATTTTAAAAATGATATACGTTTACAAAAATAAACACAAATAAAATAAAAGTCGAAAAAAATTTAGTAAAGAATATTTTATTTATACTTTTACCTCAATAAAATAAAAAAAGATACAAACCAAAAAATCATTCTTTATAAAGCAGTGAGTTTTTGCAAAGAATTTATTTGCTTTCTTATTGTTTAAAATTGTATAATATAACTTTGGCTATTCTCTTAACTTTTAATTAAGTTTTAATCTTTTTGTTTGAATATTTATTATCATGTTGTGTTCATTACTAAGTCTTTACTGGTTACTATCTCAGTTAAAAAAACATTATGGTTAATGATTGCTGTCTAGTTGGTATTTGCAATAACGATAAACGTTATCCAGAGCGTTACGTAATACATAGTAACGTTAAATCTGGAAAATTATGTTTCCACAAATTGCCTGTTGATGGAAAAACAAGAAAATCATGGATTCATGCAGTTTCTAAAGGGCGAAAACACTTTGTTATACCTAAACATTTTAAAATCTGCTTTAATCATTTTGTCGATGCCATGCCCACTTATGAAAATCCTAACCCAAATCTCTTTTTGACATACACCATGAATGTTCAATGTACTCCGGAAAAAAAACAATCAAGACCTCCTCCAAAAATCAGAACAACATCTATTGTAAAACCTGTTTCGTCAAAAATGATTGAATCTATTAACTCTAACTCGGATACACTTACAGCTGAAGAGTTGTCAGATCTTATGATTGTTTTTCTTCAGACGAAGAAAGCTTAATATCGTTCGAAATAACTCCATATGTTAGTGGCGATGCAGTTGCAGCAGAATTATTACACATCTCCGACTCTCCCAAAGAATTATTACACCCACCCGCCTCTCCCAAAGAAAAAGACGCTGTAAATCCAATTTTGTCTAAGAATAAAGCAGGCTACAGTGTTAAAAATAATATAGAGCCTACTCTATTATCAACATATACTGCTTTACAATTTGGTCATATTACTAGGGACTCAGACTTATCGACTTTTACAGGTTTACAAAATGCAAAAATTTTTCAAAATGTTTTCAATTATGTCAAGCACAAAGCAGCAGTTATAAAATACTGGGATGGAAATAAGAGAACAAATTGATTACGAAAAACCATTTCCAGTGTTGAATCCGTCGAGCAGCTACACTTATCAGAAGATTATACTAATAGCGATAACTTATTTCCTATGAGAAAAAGCGGACGTAAAAGAAAAATCTTACTGGAACAGGAATTTCTTTTAGTTATGATGAGATTACGTTTGGGTCTTTTAATTGAAGATTTAGCTTTCCGCTTTTGTATATCAGCTGGAACAGTTTCCCAAATTATTATCACATGGGTAATATTGTTATCTAAAGAGTTGGACAGCCTAATCTTGTGGCCTAGCCGGAATACAATTCGAGCAACTATGCCAAACTGTTTTAAGCGATTATATCCAAAAGTGAGAACATTTATAGATTGTTCTGAAATATTTTTTGTAACATCAAGTGCTCTTGATGTTCAAACTTGTATGTGGAGTGACTATAAACATCATGCAACAGTCAAATTTTTAATTGCAATAACTCTGAATGAAGCCATTTCATGGCTGTCTCCCCTTTATGGTGGACGTGCCTCTGACATTTTTATTGTCAGAAATAGTGGTTTTTTTGGTATACTTAAGCCCTATGACCAAGTTATGGCAGATCGTGGCTTTAAAATAAGGACAGACCTTGCATATAAACAGTGTACTCTTTGTATACCTCCAAGTGCTGTTAAAGGAATTCAAATGTCAAAAGAAGAAGTTCGAGAAACATTAAACATTGCTAATGTACGTATTTATGTGGAGCAAGCAATAAAAAGGATAAAACATTTCCGTATTTTAAAAATAACACAGCCATTACTATACCTACCTATCATGAATAATATACTTCGCGTTTGTGCTGCTATATCAAACTTGAGAAAACCATTAGTTTCCAAATAGTTTATTAAACAAATTTAGTTTACTAAATAGTTTTTTTATTGTATAATATAATGTTCCACTGTCCAAACTTTAGGTTATTATTATAACATGAGTTTATATCAACTAGGGTTTGAAAGACGTGTAAAAAATTAGTTTTATTTTTTTAAACCAAACCAGCCCCGAAAAAACTTTTTTTTGAAAATCTTTTGAAAATGCAGAAAGAATTTTAAAAAAGGTAAATAAAAACAACATATTTATCTACAACTCTTAATAAAATATCCATTGAAAATTTAAGCTAAACATAAACTAGACATTGAGCACATGCAACAAACCCAGTCTAGATCTGCTATTAACTCATAGTCTTCTTTTTTTAAATTTTGACATGAACAGTAAAACCAAGCGCAACATACCTCACATTGAATACTGCCTAATTCATTAAATTCTTTAACATTGATTTCTGGATCTTCTAGTATAAGTTTATCGCATTTTCCACAGAATGTTATAGGTTTTATTAGTAATAATGCTGGAGAAACATATGTTTTGAAAAAAATATCTAAATTTATTTTTACCGTATCCCAGAGCTCTTGATCAAATTCGATTACTTCAACATATAAGTCCTTAAGCGTACAAACAATAAAATATGCTGACTTGCAATTTGTAATTGCCATTTGGGAATTAATCTGTGTGTAATATTTATGAAACTTATTTAATGTTATTTGATCATTTTTTATTGTAAAGAAATTACATTCACTAGCTCCTTCTTTGATTGTTTTATGAAAAATTTTAAAAGGACATTTAACTTCTAAACACATTCTACCATGACATTTGCATACCATAAATCCATCTGGGGAGCAAGCAATGTAAGGTCTGTCATACAAAATAAAGAGACCACTTTTTTCAATTTTTAAATCAGTGTGATTTGATACATGCTCTGCATAAAATGTTTTTATAGCATCTTGCTCATGATTAATTCCCCATTTGATAGAAGCAGTAACAAATGTTTTTTTATGAGGGTATAAAATCTCAGCAACAAGAGGAGTTGTTTTAGGCTTCTTAGAACTTGTATTTCTAGAAAGAGTATTAACTTTGGTATATCTTCTGTGATGTTTGGATGCAGTTATCCTCCCCTTTCTCATTTGAAACCAGGTATTGCTTTTAGCTTGATCTCTTGTGTTATATTCCACGTTTTTAATTGTTTCATGTGTTAAAACCATTTTTTCTAATAATATTTTGCCTAATGTTGACTCATCAGCGTTAGGATGGTCTAAAAGTATTTCAAATGATAGCTTTTCAAGATCAGGATTACTTGCAATATTTTCATCAGATTTTTTAATTTTTGATTTAAATATTACAGCAGAAGGCTCAGATATATGAATGTTGTTTAAAAAAGTTTCATATGAATGTTCATTAAATTCACGATGACTTTCGATTCTTGGATCGAATTCTTGCAATGCTTTCATCCTAGTGTTTTCCTTATTGCTATCATTTTTTTCATTATTTGCAATTTTTTTCTAACAACTAGGTCAGTTATTAAGCACGGTTTTATATCTTTTCTAGAAGACTTATTCCAGACACAAGCTTGTTCTGTGCATGTTGGATTACACCAACCTTTGTTATTAGCATATTCCATTTTATAAAGGGTGGCAATGACATGATTACAAACTTCAAAAGCTCCAGCCGTACACGAACACCAAGAGGAAGAATATCATTATTACAAAAGGCAATCCAAAGCTTTCTTTTTTTGTAAATTTTTTGCGAACCACACACTTCAGAATATGCGAATAAAAAATCTTTTTTAAACCTGAAGTGCATTATTGGGCCTACAAAACCATTATCGAAAAATGAAAATGCTTTTTGGTCCATTTATTTGCTAATATATTCCGAATCAAAATATTTTTAATAAGAATATATGAAAAAAAATTTCCCATTGTTATACTAGGCCACTCAGATATCAAGTCTTTTCTATTTTCCATTGGAACAGAGTTTGGGTCAATTAGATCTAAAGCTTTTAGCTTGTCCGTATAAGATTGCTTAAGTTTTTTTTCCTGTTCTTCTGCTGTCTCTATAACATCTATATTTAATTCCATTGCAGAAAATGCTCTAGCAACAAGCTCGACTTTGCGTCCAGTAGTACTTAGCCCACGAACAGTTAAAAAACTAACAAGCTGTTTAACAGATAAATTCAAAAAATCTTTGTATTTTTCAAGTGGCATGGTAAAATACAATTTTCAATTATATATTTCCAGATAAACTATTTTTAGATATTTAAGGCCGCAGGACATGTACTGGGTTACATTTTACCAGTAGCAGGATAACCAGATCTGACTTATAATCTGATCTGACTTTGCCCTTGTCAATTCATGGCCTGAGTATCAAGACAATGAAATTTAAAATCGTACTTCTAAAAAGACAAACTTTGGATCTCCTTAGTTTCAGAAATGAGGTTGCTGCCACACTAGTGAAATCCCACTTGACAACACCAATTGCTTGCCGACCAGTTGGAAGGCGAAGAATTACTGCAACTGCACCAATCCCAGATTCAGGTGATTCGTCAACATCAACATCTTCTTTGGTTTCACCTCCTCCAAAGCGGGCAAAACTGGAATTGTCGGACATGAATTTTTAAACGTTCAAAAACTTTATAAATACCAGTAGCACCTTCATTAACTGTAGTATTGCAGATGAAACTTTAATCTCCAAAACCTTTTTCCAACAAAAATATTTTAGGGGTATTTTTTCAATATTTTAGAATTTAAAGCTTCATTATTGTTTTGGGTTTGTCCGTGTTAACGCTTGAAAAATCATGAAAAATTGGGAGAAGAACAGCTTTGATTGACAATGGTATATTGTGGGTTTGTATTTGTTTTGATTATTAAACCTATCTAATTGCCACAAGCACCAACTGTTTTTGGATTGATTGCAGAATTGGTGGCGTTCAATGAGATTACTTATATTACTATTATGAAATAACACAGCCCAAACAGATTTTTTCATTGGGTATAATAGTTTATTCTGCATAATTGCCGTTCAATAATAATTTTGAAGTTTATTTTTAACTTTATCTGTAAATCTTCTTGCTCCATTTAATTTTTTTCCATCCTTTAGTATTTTTCCCTTCATACTTTGAAGCAAACTGCGGCATCGCGTACCTAATCGCTACTGAACGTGGCCAACACATTCTAATTTTCAAAACTGTTTAGTGCCCTTGTTAGCTGTAACGTTTTATCATTCAACTGTGTGTAACTGTTTGCTACTGTATATATAAAAACAAGTGACTTATTATTTTGATTATTATTTTTATTATAATTAATATTATAATTGTTATTGTTGGTGTTTTTTTTGTTATTGTGGTTCTTATGTTTATTACTACAAACATTCTTTATATTATTATCATTACTATTCTATAATTATTACTAATTATATAAATATAAAGATCTACATTTTTTATGGATTAACGTAAACTTAGTTCGTTTAATCATTACTGAATTACTTTAGCAATACTAATATAGCTTCACTAGGTAAATAATAAGAAAACTCTTATAAATTAATTATATTTTATAAAACTTAAACCAATAAATTAGTTAATATTTTGTTAAAATATTGACGTTTTTTTTTAGAACTCATAAAACGAAAACATAAATAGATATATATAAATGTGTGACACCTTGAACCTAATTTTTCCCACATCCAAACAGTTTTATAATAACATGTGATCTGTCAATTTTTGGCAGGTCACAAATTAGATTTTGGCAGATTTACATTTTTTAGTTTTAAGGTGTTTACTCTATAATATAAAAAATATTTGTGCACGAGATTCAAGAAATTGATTTTCTCTATCCTCAACTTTCTATTGGGATAGCATCATTTTTCAAAACATATCTGGCGGATCACATCACAGCAATTCTTACATGCTGAATTATTTTATAAATCACCTAATAAATTATACACCTGATTTTAGAATCCGCTATGCCTTTTATTTCGTCAATCTGGTTTTCTCTGTCAATTTTATTTACCCCAAGCTGTATTACTTAAGTAAACAAAAATAAGTTAACTAAATTAACTAAAACTATTCATAAACTTTTTTAGCTTTTGACTATCTTATTTCAATTTCAAAACCTCGCACAGTGACTCAAAGTGAAGAAAAAACGGCAAAAATTATATAACCATCTATTTTAATATGTATTAAATAAATAGTTTTTGTTTTTTGTCTAAAAATCAATTATGTGATTTTAAGTTATTTTTACGCGCAACAACCAGCAAAACGCGCGCGTATCTAAAAAACCCACGCGTATGAAATTTTACACGCGCAAGCAGATTTTTTTTTTAACTTTACTTCTCAAATCAATTAATAGTTTGCATAATACATAACTTACTTTTAAATCTTTTTTTAACTCATTCCAACTTGTAATCAGGCGTGATCACACAGTACACTACCATCCAAATTTAAGTCATAATTATTACCGGGCCCATCCCCTTTTGCTAAAAACAACAATTGAAAGAATTTTCAAAAAAAAAAAATAATAATAATAATAATTTAGTCATCAACAAAGAGTATAGAATAAAATAGCTATAAAATACTCTGAGCATTACTATTATAACTTTTGTAAATTTTAACTCATAGAAAAATTTAATTTTTGATGGCAAATTTAACTATAAATAAAAAATTTCACAAAAGAATCACGACTTTTTAAGAAGAGAAAGAATTTCTACTGGAAGCAATTTCCCATTTTCAGATCTATGGTTAGTGAATTGGATGCTCGATATAACTGGATCACTCCTTATCATAAGATATTTAAACTAGTTTTTCATAACATTTATCCTTGAAATTTTGCATGAATGGTTTAATCTTGCATTTCTAATCTCTTTGTCAACAGCCTCTAGTGATTTTTCTGAACAAACTCCAATGGGAAGTTCTAATGCATCGGCAATCTGTAAACCATGTTCTAAAAGTTTGTGAACGTTTGGAGGAATAACATACCAATTATATTCAGAAAGAATTTTATCTGTTGTATCATTACAATAATTTTGAAAAGAGCTTGGATCTAAATCATATCCTGAACAAACTGCTTTTAAAATTGTTTTAAGTCTAGAAATGATGTCAACATCATTTCTAGACTTAAAACATCAGGCTCTTCTGGCATTATTACCATCATTAGTGTTTCCAAAGCCTTGTTTTGGCATGTCAACAATAAAACTTAGTTCTTCCCTAAAACTTCTTTTGGATAAATGCTTTTCTTTTTTTAACTGTTTTTTTTCTGCTCATAGGTTTTTGCATAAAACGACCTAATTTTCAATTTATATCCAAGATGAAGAATGTACTCAAAGCATCTTATCCAAAGGTGAAGAGGTGAAAGGTCAAAAGATAAAGCTTCTTCATTGACAGGTTTAGATCTAATCAATTTAATGTCATTCATCTCTGTTCGCTTTGCTGAACATACATTACCGCTTTGAGAAGAGGTAGTTCTTGTCAATGCATTAACAACTTTTCCATCAAACATAGTCAAATCCAAATTATACTTTATAATTGCTGTCATCATAGATAAATCAGCCGGTTCTGACTCTAAACTTACTACAAATGGTTCAAGTTTCTGAACCTCAATTCGAAATCGTTCCTCTTCTTCTTTAATTAGCATATCTGTTTCCTTTTTGTACTGCAAACATACTGGTCTGCCGAAATGTGTACTAGATGGTTTTTTGTTGTACCATATCACTGTATCATTAACGGTCAGTTTAAGAGGCACAATAGATGTTTGGAAAATACTCTCTTCATTTTTAATAACTTCATCTAGAGTTGTATCTAAATACTTTTGTTTATACAGACTCTGGCTAGACGCTCCATCAAAACCGCCTTTGAAATGCATCATTCCATGTTGATTGATATTTTTAACCGATAATTCAGAAAACATTTTGTTGCAACTATTTAGACTCAAGATTCTACACAGTGTGTGATTAAAAAGAGATTGAAGGGAGCAAACTGCAGATGTTTCTGAAAAAATCATATTATCAGGATAGCATTTCTTTTTTTTAATTAAAATTTTATGAAGAGACGGATAGATGTTTGCATTTTGTAATAAGGAGCGATTTCTGATTATCTGGTATTGTTCATCGGACAGATCACATTGAATTTATAGGCTGAGAGCATCTTCAACTTTCATTTTAACAAGTTCAAGCATAGACATGTTTTTCCTAACTTTATCTGGGTCCAAAGCCTTCTTTACTATAAAAATAAAATTGTTTCTATTAATGTTGGATTCAGTTGCTGCACTTTTTAAAGAAGCTAAGGCCAGTGCTTCGTGATTGTTTTCAGCTAAATGGGCAATTTAAGCTCTTTTGCTTCTTTCACCAAGATTTTCCCAAACTTTATTTTTTCTACCTGGACCTTCTTTATATGTAATTCTTTTAACAAGATCGGTGAAAAACTCCTCCTGTAAATAGAAACTTAATTAAATAGAATGATTGCATAAAGAAAATTATTAACAAATAACTCTGTTTCTTTACCTGCAGCCAAACATCTTCTTTTAAAATCAATCTGTCGTAGTTTCTATTATGCTTATCTAACTTAGCTCCCACTTTTGCTTTAAAAACAGACAACTTATTCTTTAATTTGGTAAGCTCTGATTTATCAAAGTCATCTTCATGAAGGTTATAAACAATTAAAACTTCTTTAAACAAAGATTCAAGCAGATTAACTTTATTGAAACCTAGCTCTTTAATTTTTTGAAGAAGATCAATTCTTTTCATTTTTTATATATTATCTATAACATAACACACAAAAGTTATCAATAGTTTAACAATCTTATTGTCATTTACATTATAGCTTAATAGCTACAAGTATTTTGAAAAAAGAAACAAAAAGTACATATATATATATATATATATATATATATATATATATATATATATATATATATATATATATATATATATGAGCTATAAAAAAATTACTTATCAAACTTTTTTATATTTTACACTGTGTTTTCATCTCTAAAGACTCATCAGGATTAAAAAAATTTGATAAATGATTTTCTGCTAATTTATAATAGCTCTGTTTTTTTAAGAACATTGAGCACTCTATTTTGTAGAATACAATTGAAACTATTTGTACAACCTTTTATCGTATACACGCTGAATATAATATTTAGCGAGTAAATGATAAAAGCTTTATTTTAGATCTGAGCAAATTGGAGCAGGTAAATTTTATTCCATTAAATGGTGTATTGCTGACAGTACTCAAAAACACTAAAATCAGCGTTTGTTATGCGGAACATTTTTGTTCTTGTACCACAAATAATGTGTTACGAATAATAAAAAAATTTTTTACTAATATTTTTCTTCGTGCTTAGTAATAGCTTAAACCTAATAATCTTTAGAAAAAAATCAATCATTTACATTGTGAATTGACACAATTTTTATAAATTAATAAAAAATACTAACACTTTAACTACTATGTGTCCATAAAATAAATTTCTAAAACTGACTATTTTATGGAACATTTCCGTTTTTTTTCGTCATAAAAAAAGCACCAACAAAGTGCTTCAAATTAAGACATAACCTTGCAATGGCTTCAATAAAAGTTTTAAACTGTTATGCGTCTGGCCTTACCATCTTTAAAAGTTATTTGTATTTAGAAACTAAAGACTTTTTTTTTTTTCTTTTTTTTTGCCACTTTTTAATGATTTTGAGCCACTGTGCAACGTTACGTCTCAAATGTGTTTTTTTTTTACTTCATAAAGTGTAACCAATTGAGACTTAACGTAAGGTAACTAAATCTAGATTTGAGACGTAACTAAAATATGTCACGAAAAGATTTTTAAACGTTTTGTTACGTCATAATGTGTTGCACTTTAAAAAAAAAAAAAGAGGTAATATAACGTAAGATTTATTATATTTGTGACGTATTTTAATTGCGTTTATGATAACTTAGACACCTAGGTTTTACATGGCATACAAAAAGTTCACCTTTTGCCTCACTTAATAGTTTAAACATTGATCACCGAATATCTAATTTCCGGGCAGTAATCCAAACTTTAATTCAATCAGGAATCCGTTTTGCTCACCCAAACTCCATTGTCCAGCTATATAAAACTTTGGCTGTCCCAACACTAACATATGGTCTTGAACTTTGTGAATATAAAAAAGTATTAATGCAAAAGCTTGATATAGTTGGAAGAAACGCAATCAAGTCACTCCTCGGCGTTTCAAAACATAGCAAAAATTGTATTCAACCCGTATTCTTTTTTTTAGATATAACAATAACTATACAACAAAACAAGCTCAACTTATTTATTCGCCTGATTAACAATAAAATTACATTTGACATTATTATGTTGCAGCCGGAAAACAAAACAGCCCAACAACCTTTTTTAGATAGTATCAAGAGTTTGTGTAGTAAACATAAACTAAATCTGGAGAAAATAATTCAAAGTAAAAAAAAAAAAAATTATTGGCTTAAAAAATTTAGCTCCTGAAACGGATCTTCAAACTCTAAAATGTGCAGTTGAATGCTGGAACTCAAAAAAACAAAGAACAATCTTCAAGGACATTCTTAAAAAAAATATTCCTACATGATAACGTTTAATAAAAAATCTTGAAAAAAAATAAAAAAATTAAAAATAATAGCAATAATAATTCAAGGATTTTTATAATTATCATGTATAAAACTCTAATTTTTTTTTTTTTTTTTTTCTTTTATTACAAAATAATAAATATTTACAATTTTTTCCTTTAAAATTACATTATCTCAGGTTTTATAGTTTAACGTTATATAGTTTTTACAAGTGTTCGTAAATATATACATTTTCTATTTTTAAATTATTATATATTTTTTGTATTTTTGATTTTTGATTTTTTTGTGTTTTTTGATTTTATATTTTTTTGTGTTTTTTGGTTTTATACTTTTTTGTATTTTTTGTTTTTTATTTTTTGCCGTTGTGCGGAAAGAAGTCGAGAGTTTAGATTAGGTTAAAAAAAGAAGAAATTCTAAAATAAAGAAAGATTCATAAGGTAAAAGAAGGGCTGATATCAAAACAAATTAAAAAGAATTACAGGACTTTTACATAAACATTACGTTACGAACACTATAGATAAAAACTTATGTGTTAAAATAATATTTCATAAAATAAGGGCTGGCAGTGATTGCTAATCATATATAATAATAATTTTGTTGTATAACATAGAAAAAATTGCAGGAGGTAAGGAAATCTTTACTAAACATACAACGAGCCGTTGTTTTATTTTAGCTCATATGTTTATTTCAGATTTCCATTCTCTACTTGACAGAAAACATTTTTAATACAAAAATATTCGCAGAAAATGTCCGTGGTGTTTCTACGGACATGATAATTATATTTTAAGGTAATAATATTCCTGATGTTTCTGATTATTACCCTGATCACTGCCATTGGGTCAATTTTTTTGTTACTGAACATGTGGTGGCATCTACTTTTTAATATTTCACTCATGATGGTTTGAGTGAGTGTCAACAACAGCTGCGAAGTGGGGTTTTTCTCCGATAAATTTTTCTCCAATAAAATCAAGAAAATTGAATTTATTGGAGAAAAATTGTTTCGGGATGTCATAGAGTTATATACATGTTTAAAATAATCCCAAATTTCAACAGAAGGAGGACAGTAGGAAAAGATGTGGATGTTGTCCTTAATTTTACCACAAGTTTTGCATTTGTTATTTTTGACGATCTGTTGTCTTGTAAACTGTTGTGTTAAAAACGAAAGAGGATGTTTTGATTCGGTCTGCATGCATGGAAGGTAAAGTTTTTTTCCAAATATGGGTCCACCGCATTGTTGTTTTTGTTGAACCGTTCCAGAAAAGTTCTGCTGGCACGACTGTCTTTTTGTTTTTTGCCACTTCTAGGTAAAAATTTTTTGTTGTTTTTAGGGGGACGCTAAAAAGGGACCCGTTTTTGCCTAATATTTCGATTGTTATTTTGTAGTACTGAGATGTTTTGTTGTCCCAGTGTTTTGGAAAATTGCTCTGCTTTAAAAAGTTCCAGCTTTGGTTTTGGTTCGTAAATTTTATAAGTGAACTCGCCGACCAATACTTTGAAAAGTAGTAATATTCGTGAGCATTATCCTCTTCGCATTCTTTCAGTTGAAAGAATTTTTTGAGGCGAAGTGCAAGACTTTGCTCCTTCGATGATAAAATTCCGAGACCCCAGCTTTTTACGGGTAAAAAAAGTGTCTCTCTCTTGACCGGATTATAAATGGTCTTTTGCCACAGATTTTTGAAAATGGCTCTGTGCAGACGTTCTATTGCCCATTCGGGAACGGGCAGCACATTCGCCAGAAACCACACTTTTGACATTGCCAACGTATTTATCAACATAGTCTTTCCCCTAAGTGACAAAGTACGTAGTCCCAGAAACTTGAGTTTTTTCTCTATTTTTTTTAAAGTTACTGACCAGTTGAAATTGGTAGTATCGCTCAGTCTGGTGTAAAAAGTAACACCTAGTATTTTGAAACCGGTGTTGTTGTTCCACTCTATGTCGTCCAATTTCGGGTACATTTTAGGATCAAAACCCCCAAAGGCGAGACCATTGGTTTTTGAGGCATTGATCACTGAACCACTTGCTTTTTCAAACAATTTTATTTTTTCGAAAAAAAAGCGGACTGATTTAACGTCCCTGGCAAAAAAGTTCGAATCGTCTGCGTCCTGCTGTATTTTGAGGGGTTCAGGTGTACCAGGTAACGGGAAGCCCTCTATTCTGCTATCTGCTGTGACCGCCAAAGCGAGAGCTGCGGCGACAAAAACATACAGCAAGAGAGAGAGAGGGGGTCGCCCTGTCTAACTCCTCTTTCCGTAGAAAAGGAGGTTGACAGGAAACCGCAATTCAGAACAGATGCCAAAACTTCTGAATATAATGTGTTGACAAAAGATACAAAATTTTCTCCGAGATTGAATTTTAAGAGAATCTGAAGCAGAAACGCACGATCGACTTTGTCAAACGCCTTTTCTTGGTCTATTGACAAAAAGAAACTAGGTAGATTTTTAAATTCAGCGTAATCTATAAGATCACGGATTAAATGTAAATTTGAGAATATTGTTCTTCCTGGGATTCCGCAAGTTTGATTTGGTTCTACAATTTTTCCCATTACTTTTGCAAGTCTTAGGGCCGGCGCATTTGTGATTATTTTGAAATCAGCGCCGATTAAGGATATGGGCCTCCAGTTTTTGCATTTGGTAAGATCTCCTTGTTTGGGAATCAGTGAAACAATTGATTTTTTTATAGAGTGGCTGGTATTTCACAGGGAATTTCTTCAAAATCTTTTTCTAAAATGTGCCAAAAGGTTTTATAAAATTCACCTGGAAATCCGTCAAAGCCCGGAGATTTTCCGTTTTCAAATTTAAAAAGGGCTTCTTTTAATTCCACATCGGTTAGGCGGGTATTTAAAAATTGATTTTCATCATCACTTAAACGTTTAGTGATGTGTGACAAGACATAACTTTGGCTGTCTTTGCATAAACTAGTTTTGTTGTAAATGTTTTTATAATATGAAACCAGGGAGTTTAGTATTTTACCAGGTTCACTCGTCAATGTGCCGTCATCCTTGCGAATTTCGGTAATAGACTTGTTCTGCTGTTGAACTTTTTCCAAATAATACAAAAGTTTTGAAGGTTTTTATCCTTCTTCGATTAGTTTTTGATTCGTGCGAATAAACGCTCCGGGAAACTGGAGCAAGAAAAGAGCATCGCGTTTTTCTTTGTAATTCAGCCCTAACAAAAAGTTTGCAGTAGTCCTACCATTTTAAAATTGACGTATAGGACCGTTTTTTAGTTTGCCAATCTTGAATTAAGATATCAATTTTCTGCCTATGCACCTCTATTTCCAAAGGGGAGCAATTTAATTTCCAGTATCCTGGTCCTCTCCTGGCTTTACTAAAATTGACAGTTGTTGACACGAACTCGTGGTCGGAAAAAGGGTTGGTGAGAATTTTGGTATATGTTGTTTTTTTGGCGACTTTTTCAGGTAGATTTTTTGTAGAAAAAAAGAAAAAAAAAGTAAAAGTTTAGAACAAAAAAATTCGAAATAAAAGTCTGATTTGAGAACAAAGTTAAAAAAAAAGGAAAGTGAAAAGAAAAAATAAGAAAGAGTAATAATCTTACGATTTCTTTTCCGCACCAATTTGACTACCGTATTGTTCGTCTGTTCTAATTTAACTTGTCTAACTCTAATTTACCTTGTATAACTCTAATTCTAATTTATCTAATTCTAACTTCGCACGTTGGAGTATTTGACGATTTTAGCTGGCCAAAATTATTTCTCTCTTTTTAACAGCTGAAAACTTTACTATATGACAAGAAGTTGTAAATTAAATATTTTTTGTACAAATCCAAGCCAGTGGCGTTCAATATAGGGAAAAGATGGGTACTTTAGGGATTACATTTCATTCTATTCAATAGGATTTGAGGAAATAAAAGATATATTATTTTTCAAACTTTATTATGGTAAATAACATACTATATTTTGATATTTAATTAGATTCCACTTCGTCATTGTCAGAATATTCTGCATTTTCGTTGTTTTCAGTGTCGGAATCTTGGACTTCTCCAGGAAGAAGCAATTCCACAGCTTCTTTTGAAAAAGGCTTTGTAAATTTGTGTTTCTTTTTCCAAATGCTGGACAACAGAGGGTCGGATGTTAACAATAACCTATTGATGATATCTTGGTTACAATCTTTTCTAGAAAATTTTCAAGCCTAGTTAAGTCTGTGCTCCCGGAAATGTTTGTTTCTGGCTTCGGCAGCCTCTTCCGACAATTGTCCAATTGGCAAAAGCGCATTCTCTACTATATCAGGACCATGTACTAAAACTTTATGCAGAGTTGGAGTCATTGGACACCAGGGGTATAGTTCAATATAAAGCTTTGCAGTATCCAAAGTATACTGTCTGAACTTTTCTACATTGTTTAATAAATGTATAAATAAAAATAAAATAACGTAAAGAACGAAAAAGGTTGAATTTTTAAATATAGATTTTTTTAACGTTAAGTTACGTTTCAGTAAAAGAAACGTAACTTTGCCGATTTAAACTTTTTTTTTTCGCGACAAATTAGTTACAAAAAAAAATATTAACTAATTTAGACGAATCTATTTTACAATTAAAATAAACAATAATATTCAGCAGTTCAAGAAAAAATATTTTTTAGTTACTAAAGTCTCGACAAACGCTTTGTTAAATACCGTAACTCATGATCATGAGTTACGGTATTTAACAAAAATATTTTATTTACAATACTTTTTATGTATTTGATTATTTATGTATTTGATTATTTATGTATTTGATTTTTGAAAACACAAAAAAAAGCTTCTTAAAAATAATGTTATCAAAAAATAAATAAATTAACCTGAGCTTGTGGGTTTTTTTAAAAAAATACTTTTTTAAGGTAAATACTTTTGAAGCTTTAAAAGAAACGTAACGAAAAACAAAAAAAAGTACCTTAAAAAGTTAAACTAACTTACGGTACGGTTAAGCAACCTAAGGTACTTAATAAGAATTAGAACGTTTTATTTCTTAAATGTATTTAAATTGACGTATTTTACTACGTTAACGTTAACGCGTTAATTGCGTTAACGCAATTAAAATACGTCACAAATATAAAAAATTTAAGTTATATTACGTCTTTTTTTAAAGTGTAACACATAATGACGTAACATAGCGTTTAAAAATCTTTTCGTGACATATTTTAGTTACGTCTCAAATCTAGATTTAGTTACGTTACGTTAAGTCTCAATTGGTTACACTTTATAAAGTAAAAAAAAAACACATTTGAGACGTAACGTTGCACAGTGGCTCAAAATCATTAAAAAGTGGCAAAAAAAAAGAAAAAAAAAAAAGTCTTTAGTTTCTAAATACAAATAACTTTTAATGATGGTAAGGCCAGACGCATAACAGTTTAAAACTTTTATTGAAGCCATTGCAAGGTTATGTCTTAATTTGAAGCACTTTGTTGGTGCTTTTTTTATGACGAAAAAAAACGGAAATGTTCCATAAAATAGTCAGTTTTAGAAATTTATTTTATGGACACATAGTAGTTAAAGTGTTAGTATTTTTTATTAATTTATAAAAATTGTGTCAATTCACAATGTAAATGATTGATTTTTTTCTAAAGATTATTAGGTTTAAGCTATTACTAAGCACGAAGAAAAATATTAGTAAAAAATTTTTTTATTATTCGTAACACATTATTTGTGGTACAAGAACAAAAATGTTCCGCATAACAAACGCTGATTTTAGTGTTTTTGAGTACTGTCAGCAATACACCATTTAATGGAATAAAATTTACCTGCTCCAATTTGCTCAGATCTAAAATAAAGCTTTTATCATTTACTCGCTAAATATTATATTCAGCGTGTATACGATAAAAGGTTGTACAAATAGTTTCAATTGTATTCTACAAAATAGAGTGCTCAATGTTCTTAAAAAAACAGAGCTATTATAAATTAGCAGAAAATCATTTATCAAATTTTTTTAATCCTGATGAGTCTTTAGAGATGAAAACACAGTGTAAAATATAAAAAAATTTGATAAGTAATTTTTTTATAGCTCATATATATATATATATATATATATATATATATATATATATATATATATATATATATATATATATGTACTTTTTGTTTCTTTTTTCAAAATACTTGTAGCTATTAAGCTATAATGTAAATGACAATAAGATTGTTAAACTATTGATAACTTTTGTGTGTTATGTTATAGATAATATATAAAAAATGAAAAGAATTGATCTTCTTCAAAAAATTAAAGAGCTAGGTTTCAATAAAGTTAATCTGCTTGAATCTTTGTTTAAAGAAGTTTTAATTGTTTATAACCTTCATGAAGATGACTTTGATAAATCAGAGCTTACCAAATTAAAGAATAAGTTGTCTGTTTTTAAAGCAAAAGTGGGAGCTAAGTTAGATAAGCATAATAGAAACTACGACAGATTGATTTTAAAAGAAGATGTTTGGCTGCAGGTAAAGAAACAGAGTTATTTGTTAATAATTTTCTTTATGCAATCATTCTATTTAATTAAGTTTCTATTTACAGGAGGAGTTTTTCACCGATCTTGTTAAAAGAATTACATATAAAGAAGGTCCAGGTAGAAAAAATAAAGTTTGGGAAAATCTTGGTGAAAGAAGCAAAAGAGCTTAAATTGCCCATTTAGCTGAAAACAATCACGAAGCACTGGCCTTAGCTTCTTTAAAAAGTGCAGCAACTGAATCCAACATTAATAGAAACAATTTTATTTTTATAGTAAAGAAGGCTTTGGACCCAGATAAAGTTAGGAAAAACATGTCTATGCTTGAACTTGTTAAAATGAAAGTTGAAGATGCTCTCAGCCTATAAATTCAATGTGATCTGTCCGATGAACAATACCAGATAATCAGAAATCGCTCCTTATTACAAAATGCAAACATCTATCCGTCTCTTCATAAAATTTTAATTAAAAAAAAGAAATGCTATCCTGATAATATGATTTTTTCAGAAACATCTGCAGTTTGCTCCCTTCAATCTCTTTTTAATCACACACTGTGTAGAATCTTGAGTCTAAATAGTTGCAACAAAATGTTTTCTGAATTATCGGTTAAAAATATCAATCAACATGGAATGATGCATTTCAAAGGCGGTTTTGATGGAGCGTCTAGCCAGAGTCTGTATAAACAAAAGTATTTAGATACAACTCTAGATGAAGTTATTAAAAATGAAGAGAGTATTTTCCAAACATCTATTGTGCCTCTTAAACTGACCGTTAATGATACAGTGATATGGTACAACAAAAAACCATCTAGTACACATTTCGGCAGACCAGTATGTTTGCAGTACAAAAAGGAAACAGATATGCTAATTAAAGAAGAAGAGGAACGATTTCGAATTGAGGTTCAGAAACTTGAACCATTTGTAGTAAGTTTAGAGTCAGAACCGGCTGATTTATCTATGATGACAGCAATTATAAAGTATAATTTGGATTTGACTATGTTTGATGGAAAAGTTGTTAATGCATTGACAAGAACTACCTCTTCTCAAAGCGGTAATGTATGTTCAGCAAAGCGAACAGAGATGAATGACATTAAATTGATTAGATCTAAACCTGTCAATGAAGAAGCTTTATCTTTTGACCTTTCACCTCTTCACCTTTGGATAAGATGCTTTGAGTACATTCTTCATCTTGGATATAAATTGAAAATTAGGTCGTTTTATGCAAAAACCTATGAGCAGAAAAAAAACAGTTAAAAAAAGAAAAGCATTTATCCAAAAGAAGTTTTAGGGAAGAACTAAGTTTTATTGTTGACATGCCAAAACAAGGCTTTGGAAACACTAATGATGGTAATAATGCCAGAAGAGCCTGATGTTTTAAGTCTAGAAATGATGTTGACATCATTTCTAGACTTAAAACAATTTTAAAAGCAGTTTGTTCAGGATATGATTTAGATCCAAGCTCTTTTCAAAATTATTGTAATGATACAACAGATAAAATTCTTTCTGAATATAATTGGTATGTTATTCCTCCAAACGTTCACAAACTTTTAGAACATGGTTTACAGATTGCCGATGCATTAGAACTTCCCATTGGAGTTTGTTCAGAAAAATCACTAGAGGCTGTTGACAAAGAGATTAGAAATGCAAGATTAAACCATTCATGCAAAATTTCAAGGATAAATGTTATGAAAAACTAGTTTAAATATCTTATGATAAGGAGTGATCCAGTTATATCGAGCATCCAATTCACTAACCATAGATCTGAAAATGGGAAATTGCTTCCAGTAGAAATTCTTTCTCTTCTTAAAAAGTCGTGATTCTTTTGTGAAATTTTTTATTTATAGTTAAATTTGCCATCAAAAATTAAATTTTTCTATGAGTTAAAATTTACAAAAGTTATAATAGTAATGCTCAGAGTATTTTATAGCTATTTTATTCTATACTCTTTGTTGATGACTAAATTATTATTATTATTATTTTTTTTTTTTGAAAATTCTTTCAATTGTTGTTTTTAGCAAAAGGGGATGGGCCCGGTAATAATTATGACTTAAATTTGGATGGTAGTGTACTGTGTGATCACGCCTGATTACAAGTTGGAATGAGTTAAAAAAAGATTTAAAAGTAAGTTATGTATTATGCAAACTATTAATTGATTTGAGAAGTAAAGTTAAAAAAAAAATCTGCTTGCGCGTGTAAAATTTCATACGCGTGGGTTTTTTAGATACGCGCGCGTTTTGCTGGTTGTTGCGCGTAAAAATAACTTAAAATCACATAATTGATTTTTAGACAAAAAACAAAAACTATTTATTTAATACATATTAAAATGGATGGTTATTTAATTTTTGCCGTATGTCTTCACTTTGAGTCACTGTGCATAACACTTTGAGTCACTTAGCATAACAAACTTATGTGCAAAATTTGAGAAGGATATTTCATCATTAAGGGGTGCCACACAGGGTTGAAAGTTTCACTAAGGTTGACGCTAATGGCTGTTAGCACTTTAAAAAAAAATTTTGATATAAACTATTTTAATTCAAAAGTTTCTAAATAACAAAGTATTGAATATTGAAAGCCATGAAAAATTAACTATAATTTCAATATCATTTTAGTTTTTTATTTTGTTTTGAATGGAAAAAATGACTATTTAGTCCTGTTTAACAACAGTGGATTTCTTGGCATCTGGAAACTGTTTTCGATGCTTAGACACAATCTGGAGAAGTGCTTGCTTTTGTCCTTCATCTTTTGTTAGAATTTGGTTAAAGTCTTGGATAAGAGCAACTCCTCTCTCTGCTCTGTCATTCACAACGCTCAAACCGGCTACAAAATGCTTAGCTGCAATAAAAACTTGGTCCTCGTTCCACAAAGATGAATCCAATTCGAGCCAAGAAGTTGAGATGCCCAGTATAACAAAAAACCTCTTGGTGTTCGAGTTAATGAAATCAGCAAGCTCTGATGATGAAATGTTGTTTTCACGTAGTTGAACACGTTTTGCAGGAATTCCATTTCCAGTTTTTGTTTTCATTGCATTTACCATCTCGTATTTTGTAGCTGCATCAAAACAATCATCAAAAAAGCTAAAGGCAATCAGTTCCTCACTGAGGTACCACTTATGACGAGACAATGCCTTTATCGCTACATTCGCAACATTTAAAGTTATTGTCCTGAATTGTGTGAGTCGTTTAAGGCACATGAGATCATTCAGTGGAGCTTGAATGGACAGCGAAGCAGTAAACCATGAGACAAAGCAGACAAAAATATTCAAGAAACGTGATAAATTTATTTCACGCTTCGTCATGCGAAACTGGGATCTGAAGAGAAAAATTTTGATTGAATAAATAGCCTTGGCCATCCATCTGGCCCAATGCATAGCCCCAGGAGCCATAAAATGAACCCCGCGAGGAGGAATATGACCCAGGTAGATCAAAGACAGTTCTAAAATTTCCCTATAATCATCACGAGGCTGGTTCTCTGTCAGCAAACAGTTCTGAATGAAATCAATAGCTTCTTTCATCATTTCTCTGTTGCTGCTAAATACTAAAGCTGTTTCAGGATCTGATATACCGTCTTCATATCTGTCACAAACGATTGATGGCCATGCTGTTTGAAACCTTTTAAACATCAAAATGTCTGGTCCAGTAGGTGGTCCAGCTAATGAGTTAAACACATCTCCAAGAACAACTTCAAAAATATGGTGCCGACATGCAAGATGGAGCAGCTCTTTATTCATCTTTTGTTCAATAAGAACTGCTGCACCAGAGCGAATCCCAGAATTACTGGCTGTAGTGTCAAAAGACATGGCTTTTATATTCTCTGCAAGATTCCAGTCGTTGATTGCTGTTACAACTGCATTTGCCATTGTCTCTCCAGTGCCATTTGAGAGCTTAGGCACATTCAATAGACGTTTTACACCTTGACCCAAAACAAAAATAGGCAAGCGATCTATTTTTTCATATTTTCCTGATATATCAGGGAGTAACTTGCCGCCCCAATGTACTACGAGTGGAACATCCCTAATATTTTCACCAAAACTTTCCTTCAATTTCAAAATTGTTTCGTCTCTATGTTTCATTCTATTGCGTCGAATTGACCAGCGATTTAGAGCTAGTTCACTTGGGTTTTGACCAACAGCAACTGAGAATGAAGCCAAAGCATAAACCGCATTTCGGTTGCTGATCTTCGTTCGATCTAAAGCTGCTGCAACTTGTGGACTGACAATATTTTTTGGACGAGGTCGTTTTGTCTGCGGTGTCACTGCTGAGTCATGGTTAGAATCTACGTTCTCATTGCAACTTTTTTCTGAATCTGATTCAAATGTTTCAACTACAGCTTCACCGTTGCTGACAGCATGTCTCAATTTTTCTCGTTCTGTTCTGGCTTTTATAGCCTCTTGTCTCTCATGTTTACGCTTCAACTTGACTGCCAATTTTCTGTCTATTTGTGCCATTGAACTTGAGTGTCTTCCATTTCCAAGCTGAGCTTTAAGAAAAAGTTTGTCTTCTGGATTTTGTATAAGCCTCTCGGCATCAACATGAGAAATGTCGAACGTATCTTCAAATGATGCAACAAAGGCTGTTTCTTTCGCTATCTGAATTGCTCCTCTTCTTTTTGAAGCCTTTTGTAGATTTCTCCACTCGTTGTATATTTTCTCTAGCCTCGCAATTGCATGTTGCAATGTTGTCATTGGCATGTTAGCTTTGTTCCAAAAATCAGCAACTGTTTTAATAGTAATGTCCGAACTTTCTCGCACGGTTTTTTTGTTTATTTTCAACTGATGGAAGAAAAACTGTAATGCTTGCTTTCGTGACGGTAGTCTAGTACCATTAATGGAGGCATTTGTGAAACCGAGAAGGTAAATTTCGGTTGCAGATCTAGTTGCAGGTTTTGATTGTGACATTTTCTGATATTTATTAATCTAGAAAAATACAAATAAAGTTATGCAATAAGCATGATGTGAATTGCAAAAGTTATAAAATTTTATTCATTTAGTATATGTTCAGTGATATCCATTATTCAGTATCTTTTTTGAGTTTAGAGATATGAATTTATATAAAATAAAATTCAAAGTAGTTTACATAATTTATATTACAAAATAACAACTTAAATGTATACTGACTTTTCACAATTGAGATATTCCACTGCAAAATTGTTAAAAATAAAATTTTTTAGTTACCATAATTAATTTGGTAGTCTGATAGGGATAAACATACAAAATGGCGGTTTGGTGGCAAATTACAAGGAATTCTGGGATTGAAAAAATAAGTAAGTGGGCTGCAGCTAAGTAATTAATAATTAAGCACTATAAAAATTTAACTATTTGAATGTAACAAATTTCTAAAAATGCTATGAAGTAAAATTTCTGTTTTTTTTATCTGTATTTGGAAATTTATAAATATTTTTCATATACAGAACATTAATTAGTTGATAAATTTAACAACTGGTCAGATTCTCAAAAAAAACATAAAGAGTACACCTCATTGAAAAGACTTCTGGTTGTGTTCAAAATGGATTTACAGATAAAAAAATTTATTTAAAGATTTCAATAATATTCAACAACACATTAATTTACACGGCTATCTTTTCTATCGCGTATATGTGATTTTATCAGTTGGCATGTGGCACCCTTTAATGAAGGAATATTTTTATGAAATTTTGCACATGAGTTCATGAGACCAATAGGAACAGGACTAGAGGTTGTCCCAGACAAAATCTGAAAATTTAATTTTTGACTACCACCCTAATATATATATATATATATATATATATATATATATATATATATATATATATATATATATATATATATATATATATATATATATATATATATATATATATATATATTTATATATATATTAGGGCATGCCAAAATTAAAATTTTTGGTCGCGGTTTAAAAACCTATTCTATACATAAAAATAAGCAAAAATATGAATTTTTATTGTTCTCAATCTCAATTCTTGGTGCCAGAAGAGGAAATCAGTATATTAGGAAAAAACGTAAAGTATGGTGAAATTACGTGAAGGATGGCGAAATAACAAGATTACACCGTTTTGTGTTTAAGATTTAATCACTACATGACAGATCTATTATAAGCTGTTAATAATTTCTTATAGCTTAATAATTAAAAATAATTAAAATAACATTAACTTTTCAGGAAGAAAAAAGTCCGAAAAAGAAGAAAAATGCGCATATAAGTGAAAGTGTCAGACGACCATTATATCTGTTAACTAACCCATTTTCAGGGCTACCAAATATACACCTTCCAACCTATGATAGTATTTTAAGATATTATCAATATCTAATTTCAAGTAAGATGAAAAGATTTATTAAAACACAAATTAACACGGCCTGTAAGAAGCAAAAAGGAACAAGGAACTTGGTATGCAAAAGTAGGACATAACTATTAACCTTGCAATCTGTTATAAGAGATAGAGGTGCTGTCAGTGTTACTAGCCCTGAATTTGAGAATAAAAACGATCTCTTACTTGGTGTTTTACCTGCTGAGTCTGACAAAGCTGTTAATGAAACAGAAATTATTCACAACTTACTTGAGTCCTTTGAAATATGCAATGAAATTTTCGCAATTGTTGCAGATACTACCAATGTTAATGCAGGAGCTCATGCAGGAATTATAACCAGATTGTGCTATATTTTGGGAAAACCTGTTCTCTGGTTGTTATGCAGACATCACATCTTTGAAATAGCAATACATAAGGCAATTGTAATTGTCCTTGGAGTTAAAGCTGCACCAGATAGACAGTTCTATAAAGATTTCAAGAAGGATTGGGAAGTATATCACGCTATAATTCAAAAAGCTGACCTGTCTGAATTTAAGAAATTTGATGAGAAGAAGCTGGAGGTTGAATCTTCATAAACTTTACCTAAAAGTTCAGAAATATCTGAAGTTTGCTCTTAATCACGAAGTGTTTCCAAGAGATGATTATAATCATCTTGTCAAGTATGCTGCATTTTATTTAAATGTCTCATCACCAAAGCTAAACGATTTTGCAATTCATCAACCAGGAGCCAATCACAATGCTCGTTTCATGGCTGACAGTCTTTTCAATTTAGCTATTGTTATGACATCAGGTATAACAGATTTTCTGCCTATAGATCAGTTACCTTGTCAAACTTTCAGTTCTAGACAAGCTGTTGAGCTTTGAGGTACCAGATATCAATACTATTACCAATGTTAAACCTGATGCTGTCCTAGTTTTACCTACCTCTGAGGTAACAGAGTTAATTACAGAGGAAAGTTGGGCTCTGTTCATTGTTCTAGGCATACAGGACAAAATTCCTACCTGGAAAACAGATTTAGCTGCTGGAAAGCTGGAGGAAAATGATTCCTATGTATCATTTTGTGAGTTTGTTAAATCTTTAAATGCTACAAATGACCCAGCAGAGCGGAATATCAATCTAATACAAAGATATATCAGTAACGCATTAAAGGAGGGCAAAAGGCAAGATATACTGCTAGTTGACAGAGAGCACAGGACGTTAATATCATTAGAAGCTCACCAAAGTGAACTAGCCAAATTGTAAAAAGGCTGTTATAGTAACAATATTTGATTTTAAACTAAAAAATACCTTTTCTAACTTATTTTTTTTTTCGTTTTCAAAAAGAATTTTTTTTTAAGAAAAAAACAATGATTTCTCGTATTTGCGTAAAATTAGGTAATTGCGTAAATTAGGTTCCTAAAGTCCAACGCTAATTAGACTAATTGCTTATAAATATTTTTCGTAAAAACCGAAAATCATCTTCCAGCACTAAATATGGTCCTAGAGAGGTCAAATTTGGTTTATATACTTCTTTTTATGTATAGAACAGGTATTTATACCGCGACCTTTCCTTTTCTCAAATTCGTGATGTTTTGGCGTGGCCTATATATATATATATATATATATATATATATATATATATATATATATATATATATATATATATATATATATATATATATATATATATATATATATATATATATATATATATATATATATATATTAGGTTGCTGCAAAAATAATCTCGTTTTTTTATATTTTATATTTTTGGATGAATTTTTGAATAAATTTATTATTGGCAGATGTCATGCTATATGTTATTTAAAAGCGCGTTTTTCGCTTGATCTAGTTATCGTATTGGTTTTGTTTTATAATAATTTAGTCATTTTTTACAGGACGTCAAATCTATCATGGACAAGAGACAAATTCGCACGATTTTTCTGTTCCAGTTCAAGATGGGCCGAAAAGCTGCCGAGACAGCTCGCGATATCAACACTGCATTTGGCCCAGAAACCAATAACGAACGTATGGCACAGTGGTGGTTCAAAAAATTCCGCAGCGGTGAGGAGAGCCTTGAAGATGAAGAGGGTCGCGGACGCCCGTCTGAGATTGATGACGATTAATTGAGAGCCTTAATCGAAGCCGACCCGCGCAAAACCATACGAGAGGTTGCGGAAGAACTCAACGTTCATAACTCAACAGTTGATCGCCACTTGAAGCAAATAGGAAAGTCAAAAAAGCTTAGCAAATGGGTGCCGCACGAACTGAACGAAAATCAAAAAAATCGTCGTTTTGAGGTATCGTCTGCTCTTCTTCTGCGCAACAAAAACGATCCGTTTCTCGACCGGATCGTG
Organism: Hydra vulgaris; assembly: GCF_038396675.1. NCBI lineage: Eukaryota > Metazoa > Cnidaria > Hydrozoa > Anthoathecata > Hydridae > Hydra > Hydra vulgaris. The sequence goes on from NC_088927.1 coordinate 1,493,692, forward strand.
ACGTGTGATGAGAAATGGATCCTCTACGACAACCGACGACGTTACGCGCAGTGGTTGGACCGCGATGAGGCCCCACAGCACTTCCCAAAGCCGAATCTCCACCAAAAGAAGGTTATGGTGACTGTTTGGTGGTCTGCAGCCGGTCTCATCCATCACAGCTTCCTGAATCCTGGCGAGACGATTACGGCAGAGAAGTACTGCCAGCAAATCGACGAAATGCATCAAAAGCTCCGATGTATGTGCCCGAGATTGGTCAATATGAAGGGACCAATTCTCCTCCACGACAACGCCCGGCCGCACGTCGCACAACCGACCCTGCAGAAGTTGAACGCATTGGGCTACGAAACTCTGCCTCATCCACCATACTCACCGGACCTCTCGCCCACCGACTACCACTTTTTCAAGCATCTCGACAATTTCCTCCACGAGAAATGCTTCAAAAGCCGAGACGATGTCAAAACGACCTTTGATGACTTCATCGCTTCCAGGACTTCGGAATTTTACGCTACCGGCATAAATAAACTTGTTTCTCGTTGGCAAAAATGTGTTGATTGTAATGGTTCTTATTTCGATTAATAAAGTTTATTCTATGCTGAGTTATGTTTGTTCAAAGTTAACGGTTGAAAAACGAGATTATTTTTGCAGCAACCTAATATATATATATATATATATATATATATATATATATATATATATATATATATATATATATATATATATATATATATATATATATATATATATATATATATATATATATAAGTTTAATTTTGCTGTGAGCATATATTCAGCAAGAGTGCTCGATGAATGATATCAGAGCTATATAGTTGATTTTTTGACGAGATTAAAAAAATAACTACATGATTTTTACTACTAAAAGTTTCATGCGTTTAGCAATCATCAGGTAAAGAATACATTGTTTTTTTCGTTAAAAAATATACTCAATAAACATCGTGGCGTTCAAAAACAATTATAAAACTATAACTATTTGCGAGCGTGGTTTGGTTTTTTAATCTTTGGGCTCGTGGTTGTCAAGCAAGAACTTGTTTTCGTGACGGCACTTAGAAATAATTTCTGTTTTTTTATTTAATAATTTTTGCTTTCCTTTGTATGATATTATGCAAAGTTTTTCATGAAGGCAAAGCAAGCATTTTTTTGTTACGTTGCTATAGGCGGGGACTTGTTTAATTATTGACCAAGTTAATTTTGGTGTTATTTTTAAGTTTTCTTTTATCTGCCATATATACTTTGAAAGGGTGGTTGAATTTTTCATCTTTTTATTTATGAATGAGTGTTTGTGGTTAGCCCATCTTTTCTTCCATTCACCTTCTGCTAGGCCAATATATACTTTTTCGGGGTGTTAGGGGGGGGGGATACTATACATTTATAAATAACATTAAAGGCTCTTCATTTTCATATTATAGGGCAGTTCTCTTTCTTTATACAATTGCAGGGTGGGTATTCTTTTGGTCTTTCTGAACTAATTTTCTTGTTGTGGCTTTTTATTATACTTTCGATATTTTTTGTGCAGCTTTAACTCAATTTGATGGTGTTTCGATTGAATAGTTTACTTAGGGGGTGGGATGTTGGAAAGTGTTTGTCGATTAAGTTCGGGAAGATATGTCCGACATTGGTAGAGACGCTTTTACTGTAAGGGGGGTTAAACCATATTATATTTCTTTTTCTTGTCTTTTTTTCTCTTTTTTGGGGGTTATACTTTAAATTAAAATTAGTGAAGCCATTTCTTCTTAGTTCATCTTCGTATTCTGGTATAGATAAATTAAATGTTTTTTCATTCGAGGAATTTTGTGATAATCTGTTGTTGATAGAGATGGGGATTTGCTTTATTATTTGCGGTGGGTGGTTGGATTCAGAGTGGATGTAACGTAGATAATGATTTGGTTTTTTGAAAGGTTGGTAGGAGCTTTTTTCTAAGTTAAAGGATACATCTAAGAAGTTGACTGCGGGTAGGTTTGTTTGGATCTCTATTTTAAAACCGATCGTTTTTATAACTTTAATTATGTTTTTTCGTATTCTATCAATTTGTGATCCAGTTTTTTGTAAAAAACAATGTATTTTTTACCTGATGATTGCTAAACCCATGAAACTTTTAGTAGTAAAAATCATGTAGTTATTTTTTTAATCTCGTCAAAAAATCAATTATATATATATATATATATATATATATATATATATATATATATATACATATATATATATATATATATATATATATATATATATATATGTATATATATATATAATTTCGGTTTTTCTGTTTGTTTGTGTTTTTGGTAATCAAAATCTGGGTGGTGCCGAAATCCGGATGAGGGGGCGATTCAAACAAAAATCTTACTTTTAATTATTTTGATTTAAATAATTAGGTTTAAGTTAATATGGAAAAGCTTAATTAAGCTGTTTTAGATGCACTTACAGATAGTAAGTTCAATTTTTTTTTATTCATAATAATAGTATTAACAACTATTTTCAAATCCAATAAATAATGATTAATCATTAATCATTATTTTTTGGATTTGAAATGAAATCTTAAAAGTCTACAAAAGGCCTTCACGGCTTTTTGAAATTTTTAAGGTTTCATTTCAAATCCAAAGAATTTAAAGAAATTGCTGATAAATTTATGAGTAAGAAATGTTTCTGAATGATTATTGAATTGATTATTTAATACATTAGTATTGTGTTATTCCTCAAAGTGAAGTAGAATAAAGTTTTTACTCTCATTAACATTTTATATGCTATCATTGGTTAATACGTTGTCCATATTATTTATTCAGTCTATCACTTTCACAATTAATTGTTTTATATTAAACTTTATATTAAATTACTTTACACAAAATTGTTTTATACATTCAGTGCCGTGGCGTGGTACATTTGGGCCCCCCCCAAATCATTTTTTTGGGCCCTATTTTTGTGGCATCACATTACAGGATATATATGCGTCACATTTTTTCTAAAGGCTAAAAACATCAAAAATAAGACATATAAGTATAGACAAACGTATATGTACGGATAATTATCAGAATAATGTTTGTTATATTATATTGGTAATACTTCAAAACCTGTAATAAATCACATATTCACAATTGTCACAGAAATGACTTGTGGCGAACTTTCATACTTGCAAATTTGTTGATTATCTCCTCATAATTTAATTTTCTTGCCACATCGTTCTCAATTGACAGCATCGCCAGAGAAGACAAGCGGTCATCAACCATTGTTGACCTATAAAAAGTGAAAAGAAATGCATAGAGCTACATCTATTATGTATAAAGTAGCAAGATTAAATATACTGACCTATGAAAAGTCTTAATCAATTTTAGCTTGCTGAAGCTACGTTCAGCACTTGCGACAGTTACTGGTGAGGTAAGGATTATGCGTAACACAATGGCAAGATTTGGATAAGTTTCTTGCAGCTCTTCTTTATAAATGTAATTAAGAAAATCATGTGCAGATTTCATGTGAGTACTTTCTATGACAAATCGTTTTAATTCCATTTCCAGATCATCCGAATCTATATCGCCAAGCTTTGCTTGCAAATTTTTGCAATATAAAGACAAAGAATTTTCTTTACAGATTTGAATAAGATTCTCAGAACGGTATAGGAAGTCATAGAGCTCTGTGATACTACTGACTTGTTCAAAACGCTCCTTTACTGATCCCATTGACATATCAAGGAGTGGTAAAAAGAAATCAACTTTAAACTTCTGTTCTAATTGGATGGTGTGAGCTTCATCGGCACACTCGTATGAATGAATCATCTTTTTTTGTCGGGAACGCACTTCTGGAAAAATTTTTGCAATGTCCAACACTTCTGCGATTTCTGATGCTTTCATGTGTGCGTCTGAAAATCCAGTTTCACGATATTGCTGAAGAAATGTATATGTGGCCTTTATTTCACTATCCAAGACATCAAGGGAAGTTGTAGAGGACTGCAGAAGCTTACTTGATTTGTTAATTTGGTATAAAACGTCATACCAAATAACGATTGACAATATGAATGGCCATGTCATCATATATTCCATCAGCGAACATACTTCTGTAGCTGTTGCGCCATCTCTCTTCTCTAGAGCATACACTTCCAATTTTTCTAATGCCTCTAATATCTCTTTCAGGTGATAGCGAAGAGGTTTCACACAGTTTATTCTACTTTCCCATCTGGTATCGGATTGAGGCTTGACAGAAATGGGTATACATGACTTTAAAATATGCCATCGAGCAGGAGATGATGAAAAGAGTGTATACAATCTTGAAAGAACTCCGAAAAAAGTAATTGCACTGTTGGATGACTTTGCACCGTCAACAATGACTAGATTAAGTGAATGGTTTGCACACGGAACATATAGAGCTTTGGGATTCATTTGAAGAAGCCTAGCTTGAACACCCTTTGCCTTTCCTTTCATGTTAGCACCGTTATCATAGGATTGGCCTCGACAGTCAAGAATATTTAATTCCCACTTTTTTGTCTGATCTAGAAAGGCATCCAAAAGCCCTTTTCCAGTGGTATCATCTACCTTGAGATATCCAAAGAAATTTTCAGAAATGTTGATACCTGTCCCAGGAATGCAAACTACTGATCGTAGGATTATGCTCATTTGTTCTTTATGTGAAACGTCTGGCGTACAATCCAAAATAATGGAAAAATATTTCGCTTTCTTTACTTTGGAAAGGTTTTCGGCTTCAATCTCCTTGGCTAACAATTCAATCAACTCATTCTGGGTATCATTGCTCAAATAATGTTCATTAGTTTCTTTCTTCTGAATCCGACGTAAAAGTTCATCGAGCACACTATCATACTTCGCCATCAATTCAAACAACCCAAGAAAGTTTCCATTGTTCTTGGAACCAATGACCTCTTGTGAACCACGGAATCCAAGATTCCTCGCAGAAAGAAATAGAGTGATGTCTAGTAATCGTTCCAATACTGCTCTCCAAAATTTTCGCTCTTTTTGAAGCAACTTGTATTGATGCTCATCAATGGTTGTTTGATTCATTATGCCTGCAATGTTGAATTTGGTAAAATATATAAATATTTATTATATTTAATGACAAAATTTTTTTTAAAACAGTTTACCTTTTCGTAATGTCATCCACTGTTCAAAGCACCTGAGATGTGTACTTCCTGTTTCATGATCATTCAGTTTTTTGGATAAACCTTCCCATGTGTTCATCCCTTGTCGGAATGGTGAATCTGATATACCAAAAAGTTTGCAACAGAAGCAAAAAACTTTATTACTTTTTATAGAATACACAAGCCATGACCGTACAATAGTTTCTCCATTCTTCATCTGTCGTTTATAATAAGTCACTGAAAATCGTCGTCTTTCTTGATTGTGTGGAAAATCTATCTCAATTTGCTTTACACCACGTTCAACAATGTCACACCTCTGTGCATCAGAAACATTTTCTGGCCAATCAGAAGGATCATCACTGAGAAAAAGAAGTGGCAGTGTTGTGGCAGTTGGTATACACTCACAGATTGCCATATTAGAGTCTCCTTCAGCAGACAAACCAAAACAAGAAACAGAATCATTTTCTGCATTGGCTGTAACATCATTATTGGTTTCTGTTATTGCTACTGATTCACCATCAGCTTGAACTGCTGGTTTCAAAAATTGTATAAGTTTGGGGTACTTAGTTATTACTTCCCTGGCTGCAGCTGCTTCTCTTCTCTTAGCTGCACCACTTTTCACTTTCTTCATTCCAATAATTAATACCTAAAAATAGAACAGATAGTTTATAAAATTTACTTTTAGGTCCTACTATAGTACTATACCTATTTAATTTATACAAATAAATTAAATGAAAAATAATAATGTCTCCTAAAAATAATAAACTTACCGGCTCAGCTGATTCAGCCACGCTCACTACGAATTTTGAATAATGACGATTGCGTTTCGGTTTAACCAACTACACACACATCATACAGTCAAATGAAGCAACTGACACGCAGAAATCAATATTTCAAATCGTATTTCAACTCACAATTTTTTATTACTATTCTAGAAAGTTATTAAAAAAATTAAAGAAAATACTTTTTAAAATATTATAAAATTTTAAAATGTTGTATTGCTGACGGCCCACCGGGAAATATCCCGGTGTGAAAACTCCATGTGAAATAGGAAAACTCATCTTTAAATAAACTGTTCATTATAATATAAATTTGTCAATCTAGTTTGTTTTATTTACATAATTTTTTGCATGCTATTTATGATATCATAATTTGTATTATAATTTTTATTGGTTTGTAACAATTCTATTTGTCGGTTAATATTTCTCTGTAATGTCTTCAAATTTTGATTTTATATTTATATCCAGAGTTTTAAATTGTTATTTAATCTTTTGAAAATGTAGTATGTTAACTACGAAACATGTCAAGATTAAAAAATTCCGTGTTTTTCATAAAAGTATGAGTAAAAATTTTAGAGTTAAGCTACTATATAGATACAGAAACTAAACAAGGATGTCCATTCTCATCAGTTGTTTTTTTTCACATTAAAATTGTCTTAGTAGCATTTATTTTATTTTATAGTTTGAATATAATTGATAATTATCTGTTAAAATAATAAAATGCCATAAAAAATTTTATCATTTTTTAAAAAACGGGCCCCTTATATCTCGTGGGCCCCCCCCAAATGGGGGGTTTGGGGGGCTTTTGCCACGGCACTGTATACATTTATTACATTTTACAGCAGAACATCTTTGACGATTGTTACATTTGTAACTTACTGTTGACAATTTCAAGTTATTTTGTTATTTTTAGTCTACACATCACTGGTAAGTTTGTATCAGTTTGTATATGTTAATGATTATAGAATATAGAATATTTCAAATGTTGATAAATGTGAAGAGTATTTTGCATACTTATTTACTATTCTTGTTTTAGCTTATTTAAACTGTTTGTTTGACTTTATTAATATTATATGTTTACTTATGTTTACTGTTCCTAAATATTTACCTTATGTTTGCAGTTCCTAAATATTTACTTTATGTTTACAGTTCCTAAATATTTACCTTATGTTTAAAGTTCCTAAATATCATATTTGCATTATTGAGGTAGAAATACTAGTTTCTTGTAACTGTTACTTGTTTAGAGAAGGTATGTATGAGATTTTTTAATTATTTGAGATTTTTTAGGTTTATATAATTTAGTAAATTTATTTACATTATTTATAATGTTATTAATTTTTAACAAATTATTATACTATTTGTTTTTTTAGGCAAATTGAATTGAAACTATAATATATTAACCAGAGGCTGCCTTTAGGGGGGGGGGGGGGGAGGAAGGCATTCCGGATTTTGCCGGGGCCTCAGGATTTTTAGGGCCTCATAACTTTAAAATTTAAATATATATTTTTAATAAAAATATTAATATTTTTACATGTCTGTCAAATCTTTTTCTTTGGATTTGCCAACTTTGAACATTTGAACAATTTGAATGAGAAAAGCATACCAACCGGAATAAATATACTATAACTATGGATATTTTGGATAAGTTCTGTTTTGTTTCTCCATCCTTGTTGGTGCAGAAGGAAATTGCTTGCTACATCAAAACTCATCAGACAGTAATTGAATCGATGTATAAAAAAACGTTCTAGGTCATAAAAACTATATTTAAGTCAGACATCTTTAACTATGTATAACACATATATATATATCACAAATTTTAATATATATTTTAACAAATCTAATATTTAAAGATATCAAAAAGCACCCAGATTTTTTTTTTGAATTCATTAAAGTAATAATTTTGGATTTAATAAGTAAAAAATAAATAAAAACAAATTATTTCTTTGAAATTCTATAATTTACTTTGTAAGTAAGTAAAATGTGAGTTATATCATTTACTTTCTCAAAGAACAGTGGTGGGGCATCAGGAAAGGATCTTTTTTACGTATATCATAAAGGATAGTTCTATTATAATTAGGGGCAAATACAGTTAACATGAGGGTACACCAGTAGTGTAGAGACGGCCTTCCTGCCGCATGAGTGCTAATAAAGGCTGCTAAATAATCATTGATTTTTTATTTCTTTTTTTTGTTGAACAGAAATAGGTTAGTGGCCATAATGATACTTTGGCGGAGGGGGGGGAGGATGCATAATTTCTAAGCTATGGGTAATTCATGCATGTGTAAACCTTGATTAAGTCACTGTTTGTTAGAACGCGCTTTTTCTCCAACTTTTTGTCTTTGTATTTGCCTTTTCAATCAAGTATTTTGTTATGGTAATATGACGCATTATAACATTTTTGGAATCTGCAAGGACATTGACTGGTAAAACGGCTTTCAAAAAATTACAAGTCATTTAAACTATCTGATATATTTTATATGATTAAAGGAGTGTTTATCAGATATAATCTTTTGTTGCGTTTATCATATATAATTTATTTGAAAAAAGATGGTAAGGAAAGCTGTTCAATCCTCAACTATAGGTTGTGGGCACCCTAATAACCCCCTTTTTGTTGCGTTGGTGTCCAACCCGCACAAGGATGATTAGAAAAATAAAATCTTATTCAATTAAAATAGTGCTTTAGAATAAACTTATTTTTTTTTTTCAAACGTTTCGGACTACCTTTCAGACTAGCTCGAGCTCTGAAACTTCCAGCATTTGTGCAAATTTAATAAAAGTACATCTTAAAATTGTTTTCAGAGCCAACTGGAGAACTTTACTTTTTTGAATCTCTTTTTTTTTTTTTTTTTACTTTATCTTTCAGACTTTACTTTGATTTTACTTTATATTGACAGTATTTGTGTAGTCCCTATGATTTGTTTCCTGGGCAAGAGGGTTCATACCCTTTTTTCTTTCTTTAATATTTTGTTTTACTTTAAAGTTGGGGTTTATAAATTTTTAGAAAGAAAGATTTTTTGCAAAAAAAAAATCGAAAATATCAAAAAAGCTTTGAAAAGGCATCGTTTTTTTATTTATTTGTTTTAGTATTAATTTCATTGCCGGGAGCAAATAGGTTAGTAACCCTGATAAAAATTTATCGTAAAGGATCTGGTCATATTTGTAGCAATGTTGCTGCTTTTCGCTTCTCTTATCCAGCGTGGTTGTTGCCAGGGCCGTCCCGATGAGGTCTCTCATTGGGGAAAGGAAGAGGGGGGGAGGTTAAGGGTTGTATGGGTTTTTTGCCAACTAGAGGCACACACACACACACACACACACAAAAAGGGTCCTTGAAATTTGACATTTGCCAACTATACTTCAAAACTTGCCAACAAAAATGCTAAATATACAAATGTGCTAACTCAAATTCATATATAACAGCTTGGGGGGGACCCCTTTTACTCCCGTTCGGGACGGCTCTGGTCGTAACAACCACTCTAACAGATATGAAAATTAATTTTTTTTTAATTTATTTAGTAATAGCTATTCATTAAACTGTTGTCTGGAATGAACTAATTTCAATTAGTTTATTACAGATAATAATTATTCCTTTATTATTCATTGTCTATCAATTATTCTAGATATTCAATTGCAGAAATAACTTTCATTTTGATTGGTTTTTAATAACAATCACGCTGAATAAAAGAAGCTAAAATACAGAACTTAGAATAAAATTGAAAAATGCAGAGCCATTTCCAAAGCAAGAATAATAAACCAGAGAGTCTTTTAAAAACAACCTTTAAAGTGTCTTGATGTTATTTTATCATGCAGATTAAATAACTTCATGTTCTTTTTATTTCAGTAAATTTTTGTTTATTAAAAAATCAAATTTTAAGCCATTTTTTATTGAAACGAAACTACTTTGTTTTATGTAACAACAACAAAAAAAACAATAAGATGGTCTGTTATTTTTTCAATTTTATTAACTCAAACCATGAAAACAATAAAATTACAAATTTTTTGATTTTAACTTAAAGATTTTTTGTATTGTTTAAATATTCAAAATTTTTGCTATGTTTTGCTTTTATTAAAAAAGCAATTAAAACCACTGCAATTTTAGGACTTTCAACTAGGTTTTTTCAATTAAAAACGCTGGGTAAATTGAACACGTTCGTATTACACAAAAATGTTTTTTTTTAAAATAAAGTCGAAACTAAATGTTTAATACAAATCTAAATGTTTAACAACGAATGATGATATTTTGCGTTATGCGTAATGATAATATTTTAACAAAAAATTGAATAGCGTTTTAATTAGAATAGAGCTGCTATTTACTACATACAATTTTACGCCAATTATACTGATTCTTGATATAACCATATTGTTGTCACGGTTCCATATAAAGTTGATTCAAAAATTATAAAGCAACTTTAGCTTCACTGCTTACATCTTAAAAGTTTTTGGGTATGCTCATAATAACCAAGGTGCTTACCCTAATCTACCCTATTTGTTTTATTTTTCTACCTGTATATGCTTACAAGTTCTATTTTTTTAATGGATGCGTTTAACATTTTTATTTAAAGTGAAGTGTGCAAAAATAACTGGCGCAAGCTTAATTAAACGAAATGAAAATAGTCATACTGGAAGAGAAATGATTAAATGTTGTGCTGATTCCGTACGTAAAAAATGTGTTGAAAACCTTAAAAGGTGCAACTTTTTTTCTATTCTTAGTGACGGTAGTCAAGCAAGAAAAACGGGCAAAAAAAACGAACTGGTTTTAGTTCGAACGGAAAGAAATAGTATACCGATCTACATGGTCACAGAGTTGCTGGACATGTCACTCTTTGGTGGCAGTGACTCAAACTCAGTAACTAATTGTATAAACAGCATATTTGAATCAGATGCATCATTATTTAAAATAAGTTCTGAACATTATACTAACAAAGTGATATGTGCAACTGCAGATGGTGCAAGTGTAAATTTTGGTGTACATAACGGTGTACTGACACAATTGCAACAGAGTCGCCCATGGTTGATAAAAATCCATTGCATTAATCATAGGGTTGAATTGGCAGTGAAAGAAGCATTTAAAGAAATCCCTGATTTTACAAAAATTGACCAATTTTATATCGCTAACTACTATCTATTAAGAAACTCTGGTAAACTAAAAGCGGAAGTTGAAGCAGCCTCAAAATGCCTTGGTATAACACACTACAATTTACCAAAAATTACCGGAACAAGGTTTGTTGGACACAGGAGGAAAGGAGTTTGTAGTCTGTTAGAACATGGACAGCTTTTATTATGGCTTACCAAAATTATGCAAGCGAGCAGACAAATGTTCAAACTGTTGCGAAAGTAAAGGGGTTATTAAAATCATTTAAGTGCCATTCTTTCCTTCGCAAAGTTGGTTTGTACCTAGACAGCTTAGATGTTATAGTTCCAGTCGCAAAAATATTTGAAACTAATGAGCTATTGGCTTATGAAATTCCAACAATTATAAGTCGAACTCTATTGGAGATAGAAGACAAAATACAAGCGATAGGAAAAGATGATGAATTTATTGAGAGTTTTATAAACCGCTACATGGTCACTGATAAAAATGACGTAGAAGGTTCATTTGCTAAGGCTGGCGATAAACGAAGACACGTTAAAAATCGTACGTATGTTAACGTAGTATTAGAAATGAATAGTTTTGTTTATGATGAATCAATTATGGAAGTTCGTCGAATTAAAAAAACGATTTTTTCAAAACTGTCTTTGTTATTGTCAAGTAGATTTCAAGACTACTCAAGAGAATTTATACTTTTTAGAAGTATGAAATTTATTGATCCAATACATTGGATATATGAAGACCCAGAATCGGGAGTGCCGGAAATCAACCTTCTTAGCAATTATTTTAAAACGCCATTAAAAAGCTTTTAAAAGATTTTCAAAGAGACGCTGCATTAAGAGAATGAAAAAAAGTAAAGTGGCTAGTTAAAACTGAATTTGACTGTCACCCAGTGCGCAGTTTGTAGAAAATTATTTTTCAAAAATATTATATTCGATTTAAAAATGTATGTTGCCTTGTTTCATTAATTATGAGCATATCTGGATCGAATTCACAAGTTGAAAGGACATTTAGCACTGTCACAAATATTTTTTCAGATAAAAGACTCTCTTTGAGTCACGAAGCACTTGCTGATTGTGTTGTAATTCTTGGAAACCATAGTCTTTGGTCGGTTGACGATTAAAACAAAATTATTGAGAGTTCTCTCGCAAAATATATGCAAAAGCGTAGAAAATATCTAACTACTACATCTGATCAAGAAGTTCAGAAAAGTTTAGTAGACTTTGATCAAATAATTGAAGCAAGCGATACAGATGACACTGATAGTGATATTGATAGCGAAGATGATATTTTAACAGACAATCTTCGTGAAATAATTATCTGATAATTATTATAGAACTTAACTGTCAATTTCATTTTAAAATATTAATAAATATTGTTCAATATTTTAATTTTACTTTTTCTTGAAAAAGTAAAAAGCTCATTTTTATCGCAATATTTTTTGTCATTCTGTCCTATTAGGGTGTATCGAAAAACAACTTTTTTTAGAATTTGAAATTGTAACAGAGCGGAAAAGTTGCATAATGCTGTAAAAAGTAATTATGCCAAATTTTTTGTATATTTTTTTATGTCTTCAGTTCGCGCTAGGGTTTTATAGGGTTTTATTTTTCTTACAAAAACACGTTTTGAAAACGTGTTTTTGTAAGAAAAATAAAACCCTAGCGCGAACTGAAGACATAAAAAAATATACAAAAAAATTCGGCACAATTACTTTTTATAGCCTTACGCAACTTTTCCGCTCTATTACAATTTCAAATTCCAAAAAAAGTTGTTTTTCGATACACCCTACTGTCCTGAACTACTTTTTTTTCTTTAACTAAAAATTGTAGACGAATTTTAAGGCTGCATCAAAAAATTGCAGAATACATACGTTTTGAACGTACAAAACTTGCAGCTAACAAATACAATTTAAAAAAAACTTAATATTTTATTTAATTATTTAATAATAGTTTAAAAAATTTAAAGAAAAGAAAAATTCCAATATAACATTTCTTTATTGTTTTTTGTTGAGTTATTTTTTTGGTCGCGTTTTGCGGAAATTTATTTAATTGCGGTAGTTTCGACGTATAAAAATAAAATGATAAAGAGAACTTTATGACGTCAAACTCACATTAAGCATTCGTTTTTTAAAACAAGGCCTGATAAATATATATATATATATATATATATATATACATATATATATATATATATATATATATATATATATATATATATATATACATATATATATATATACATATATATATATATATACATATATATATATATATATATATATATATATATATATATATATATATATATATATATATATATATATATATATATATATATATATAATATGACTTTTATTACTATTGTTATTATGTTCAATATAAAACAGGTTATTAAAGTGGATTTGTTCTATGTTTTCCCCACAAAAAGATGATTATGATGCTATTGTATTTTAAACTGCATTATACTTATCTTTCAATGTTGACGACCTTCCAATATGTAAAGCAAGTTTCTCTCAAGTATGGCTAATTGCAATATCTGTTTATTTGTTCATATTCCATATAGCATTGCTTTTTCAAGAATTATTTTATGATTTAGGTCAAAGAAATAGCAACAATAGAATATCTTGTTGCCAAAACAGTTGGTGACTCACCATTTAGGATTTGTGTTAAAAATTTGTGATTTAAGATAATTATTTAATAATCATATTATTATTTAAGTTTTTATTCTTTTCTTTTTAGCTAAATTTGGTGTTGCTAGCTATTATTGGAGAAAATATCGACTTATTCATTAAATTAAAGTTTGATGCGTGCTTTTTCCCAGGTCCTTCTTCATGTTTCAATCATATATTTTAGGTGACCTCATCCAGGTGACAATTTTACTTGATTGAAACGTGAAAGTTACTTTTTCAGAATATTTTCGCTAAACAATTTTCTGGATTTTTTAAATGTAATGATTATATGAAATATGTAGTTTATATATTCATAATAATATAATTATTTTGCATTGTAGTTTTATAATAATTAATAAAAAAAGTATCAGGGTATCAGATATCTTATATTATAAGATATCTTATACCCTGATACAGGGCCGTACCAAGCCAATTTTGCGCTTCGGGCAATAAAAGAAAATTGCGCCCCCCCCCCCCTAAAAAAAAAGAAGAAAATTAAACGAAAAAAATGATTTATTGATCACAAAACTTATCACATCAAGTTATAAGTAAATATTGTCATTAAGGTTGCACAAACTTAGTTCAATGTCACTTTTCTGGCTTTTCTTGAAAAAAATCGATGTTCTTTGCCACTTCATTTTCAATTGAAATTATAGCCAAACTAGACAAACGTTCTTGGCCCATTGTTGACCTCATATAGTTTTTTATGAGCTTAAGTTTACTGAAACTTCTCTCACACGTAGCAACTGTGACTGGTATGGTGAGGAAGTTGCGAATAGCAATTGCCGTGTTGGGATAAGCATCGGTCAAAGAATATTTATGAATGAGCTGCATAATGTCGATCGGGCTAGATTTTTCAAAGTTATTCATCATTGCGGCAGCTTGATATTTAAAGATTGCCATTTCTGACTTGAAATCGGAAAAACCTATATCTGCTTTGTAAATTTGAGGTAAATTTGCAAATTTATCTCAAATTTACAAAACAAAGCCTCAAACTGCTACTTAATTTCTGTAATAATGCTTTCAAACACAAAGTTGCACTGAGATCCGAATTCTGTTTCTGCTGTAAGAAGGTTAGAGTCATCTTCAGCTTCATAAAGTGCCAACTGCTTCACTTTGCGCTTCCTCTTGATTGGAAAGCCATCATTAATTCCGCTCTGGTTAGCTTTTTCTGTGGCATCTTTGATAATGTTGTCCACCCCAACATCTCAAAAATTCTGAATGGAAGCCTTCAATTCTTTCATTTTTTTTGCGGCAATGTCAATTGAAATGTTTTTGACTGAACCAGTTTGTTTTCCCGGTCAATTAGAGAAAGAATTTGACACCAGAAATCCAACAAACACAAAAAACTGAAATCAATTTGAATGAGAAGTTCTTTTACACTGCTAACTGTGACAGCATTTGTCATGGGATTGTGGATAATTGATTCCAAAACTTAAAGAACGTCTTTGATTTGTCTGTGCAATGGTGTGGTTGCTTCTTTTTTGGCAGACCATCTTGTGTCACTGTTTCCCTTTAATGAGGTGGTCAACGTTTTCATCAGTTTTTCCCATATTGACGTGGAAGTTGAAAAAAAGATATAGATGGCTTGAACCTTTCCAAAAATCGTAATCATGAGTGGGGAAACCTCAGAAGCATGAGCACCAACAAGATTTAAAGTGTGAGCTGCGCATGGAACAAATCTTGCTGACTCATTAAGAGAATAGATGTGAGCTTTGACGCCATTGTATTTTCCAGACATTTTGGCTCTATTGTCATAGCCTTGGCCCCGGCAATTGGAAATGTTTTGACCATCCTACTCCAATTCTTCAGTTATCTCTGTTGCAAAACCTTTTCCAGTTTTTTTGTAAGATTCAATGAAATTCACAAAGCTTTTCCTAATTGTGCTGGTTTCATCCCTGATGTGGACATGCCTGATAACCGAGTCATCTGCTCTTTGTGAGAGGTATCTGGAGTCCAGTCAAACAGAACAGAATAGTATTTAGCTTTTTTGATGTTTGACAAAATTTCGTTCCTGATATTCTGCCCAAGTAACTCAATCAGCTCATTTTGAATTTGAGGAGAAAAGTAGGATGTTGTGGTTTTTTTTGCTTTAACATACGCAATGTGTTTAGCCACTAAAGGATAATAATGGCTGATCAACTTAATTTAGCTCAGAAAAATACCGGTTTTGTTGACCGATGTCTTCCATTGTTACCTGAAGAGCGAGATTCTTGCCACAGAACAAAATTGCATCAACAACCACTTTTTCATCTCTCCACTGATAACTCTCTGCAGATCAGAATCCAGGGTCTTTCCTTCCTTGAGGTTTTTTTCAAGAGTTTTCCAAATAGCTTCTTTTGGTGTTTATTGCTGTTTTCATGCTCAGGAATTCTTGGGTTTAGTTTTTCCAGTCACAAAACCCTTTGGAAATTTCTGAGAAATTGTTGTTTTTTGTTGTTTAAATAACAAACAGCAAAAACGAAATAAAGAATCTTTTTTGTTGCTGTGCTGCAGCCAAATGCAAACAAATTTTTCACCATTGGGATGAATTTTTTTATACCATTTTGAGCTAAAGTGTCGCATTCTGTAGTCAAAATTACAAAGCGTGTTTGGGAAAAATTCTCTCCTGTTTTGCTCTGGCCCATGCTCAATCAAAAAGCATCTTGTTTTGCCCGTTATTATAGGCCGTGTTGCTGGATCCCTGTGTTGAAAATTTTCTTCCGAGGCCACTGGAATTTCTGAGATTGATGAATGAAGTTCATCCTCGTCCATTTCAGCTGATAGTGTTAGAGGGCGCTCTTTTGTTCAATAAATGAGCTTTAATATATAGGAGTTTGTGTCAAGAGGGGGAATTTTAACTAATTTTCTTATCAACAGCAGCCACGCCGTGAAAATTTGTTTCATAAACTGATTATTGTTTTTAATTTATTAAAATTTGCGCCCTCCCAATTTTGGCGCCTCAGGCCGCGGCCCGGCCGGCCCCGCCCTTGGCACGGCTCTGCCCTGATACTTTTTTTATTATATATGTGACTTTTTTTTTTTTTAAATGCATTGCGAAGTTATAAGTTATAACGTCGCAATGCATATAAAAAAAAAAAAAAGTCACATATATAACATTTTATCTAAACATATTACATTATCTTATGTCTAAGTTTTATCAATTTAGGTTTAATAAATATAGTACAAAGCATAGTTCAAAATCGTGTAACGTTATGGCAGATAATTCTCATATTACTTTTTTTTTTTTTTAATTTTATTTTTAGGTGCCCCACGAAGTCCTAACGGTCTTGTCACAGAGCACCGCGGAATTGCATTTAACCGGGAAGTTCACGCCTCCTTCCTTACCGTGACGCGAAAATTTGTCCAGAGCTCGTTTCGAACCTGGATTTCCTGCTTATAAAGCAAGCGCTCTAACCACTGCGCCACGGCCGCATATTACTAGGTATGTTACATGAAATTTTTAAATTCATCAAGTTCTAGGTTGTTATATATCATTAAAAAGAGCTTTATTTCATTATTCCAAAAGTGAAAAAATTTTCAAAATTGAGCCACCCTACAAAAAGTTATGACGTTTTAAGTACCGATTTTTTGATATTAGGATTTGTTGAAGAAACTGTGGTCAAAATAAAGTTTTTATTAACTAAAACTATTATAACTTAATCAATTCTTATCCAAAAGTTTACATCTTGGTATCAAAAGATGGATACAAGAGTTATCTACAAATTTATAAAGGTTTCTAAATTACGGGTGCATCCGGGGGCAAGAGGGGGCACAAAACCACCATCAATACCGGCAATAAAGACTAACAGTATTTGTAAAAAAGTGTTTTTTTTTAAATGAAAATATAAATTTTTATATACAAGATGTTTTGTAATTAGCTATCCGACCACAGTCAAATATAGAAGTTTTATCATTGTCTTTGGGTGGATGTAAGGGTGATGGTTTCAAACACCCTATTGTCAAAAATGACTCTTTTTTTTAATAAATATTAATCTTTATAATTAAAAAGAAATCTAGTATCAAATCAAAAATTATATTTTACTACTTCACATCACTAGCAGTGCACCCTTTGTTTCAAGGGGTGTAGATGGGGAAAGGGCGTATCATTGCCCCCCCCCCCCTCTTTTACAACCTAAAAAAAATTATATTTTTAATGAGATTCGAAAAAATATTTAAATGTAATTAAAATAATAAACTTTAATATAAAAATATCTTTTACCAAAATTCAAAATACATCACATAATGCTTAGTGATAGTTATAGATGGTTCCCCCTCTGACCTGAAAAAAATTTTAAAAACAAAAAATGTTTTATAATATTATTTTAATTAGTTTACATCTTGGCTTTTAGTTAATAATTAAGATATTAAATTCCATTAATGAAACTATATAATAATCATTGTTAACAATAGACACGACGTGAATGTAAGCTAGATCCATCTATCAAAAAAAAGTTCCACTACTCACTTTATATTTTTACAAGTTCCACTACTCGCAGTAATTTTTTTTGTGCTAGTTCCACGAGTTGCTGTAAATTTTTTTTGCTAGTTCCACGAGTCGCTGTACATATTTTTTGCAAGTTCCACGACTCCGTGTACATATCTTTGCAACTTCCACTACTCACTGTACATTTTTTTTGCAAGTTCTACTACTCGCTATAATTTTTTTGCAAGTTCCACTACTCGCTGTAACTTTATTTGCAAGTTCCACTAATTTAGACAAGTATTTTTTACTAATTTATTATTGCTCTGCTCTTTAAGAACATTGAGCACTCTATTTGTAAAGTACACTAACATAATTTACATATATATATATATATATATATATATATATATATATATATATATATATATATATATGTAAATTATGTTAGTTATATATATATATATACACATATATATATATAATATATATATATATATATATATATATATATATATATATATATATATATATATATATATAGTCGAAAAATAGTAAAATCATTTAATAAGATAATAAAATGCATGTCCAATTATCAAAAAACAATGGCAACATATTCACATTAGGAAAACATCAACTACAATGCCAGCAACCAGCTGGAACTATTTCATATAATAATCAACAGTTTCAGAATCATTTTCTTTTCTAGTCCAGTAAGAAATAGTAATAGCCTTTCTATGTTTTTTTTTAAGTTTTAGTATTCTGCTATTGTGCAAGACTGTCATTGCTCTATCGGAATCATATCATTCATAATTATTATTGATATAGTATGTATTAAATATATATATATATATTATATTATAGTATATATTTAATATATACTATAATATAGTATATATTAAGTATATAATATAGTATAAATATAATATACTATAAATAGTATAATAAATTTAATATACTATAAATATATTATATATGTCTATATATTTTTAGACAAATATTAGTATATTACTAATATATGATATATTCTAAATACGTAAAAAAGCAATATATTATATTATTATATGATATAAAGCTTTTTAAAAATGTAATAGTATGATTGGACTGAGCAAAAAACATGTATTATTGATTTAATATATAACAAATGCTATTTTGACATTGATACTTTATAAATGTAATATTAGTACTTATATCACAAAATCACTTTATAGAAAAATCAAATAAATTTTTTAATAATTATTATTATTGGCTTTTAAAAAGGAATATTCAATATCCTTCAGTACCCCCCCCCCTTCTCCCCCAAACAGAACACGGAAAAACAAAATTTAGGTACCAAAAGTGAGGGTAAAAATAGGGTATCTGTTAGTTAAAATAAATTCTTGAAATTTGGCATGTGCATAGAAAACATATAAACTTAAAAAAAAGAATAGGATAGAAAAAAAAAAGATAATATCTTCAACATTTACTAAGCACAAGAAGTACAACACACTTTTTGATATCAATAAATAACACTTTAACTTTCGTCAATATAATAAAAAAATACTCTTTAAAAAAGTTCAACCATTCTACTTTTAAAAAAACTTCTAAGTTAATATAAAATTCTAAAAAAATATGCTACAAAACATCATCCTACCATACAGCCTAATAGCCAAGTTTTAAAAACGTGGAACAGTTTTTTAGCACAAAAATCGGTTCCGTAAAACGCGGGATGTAACATACCTACTAGGAAGACCCATTCTGTTATGAGACCCAATAACCTTTTAACTTTTAAAGTTTGAGAAAATTCACTTTTCCCTCTCTTCGTCGTCTTTTGTCATCCGTAATGCTCTAGATAAGTTTTACAGTTATAAAAAAATAGTTTTTTTTAAATGGAAAGGAAGATCTCAATAAATAAAAAGTTTAGGGTTAAATTCATTTCATCAAATAAAATTTCTTTAATTTAAAACAAAATTGAATACAAAAACTTTGAACACATCAATTATAAATTTCTAAATACATATAAATGCAATTGAGTTTTTAAAATACGAAACGAAAATGTACCGTAATATTACTAATTGCAAACCTGTATTTGACCAATACATATATATGTTTATAAATAAATTTTTAATTAATAAGTAAAATAAAAATTATAAATATATATTATAGTAAATTAAGGAGAGCAGTCAAATTTTAACATTTTCTCAAGGTTATTTAAGGACCTTTAAGTAGGATTTTTTTCCCAAGGATATTTAAGGTTTTTAAGAAGGATTGGGAACCCTGAAAATATATGTCAACAAGTAAATGACTACATATTGAAAATTTCTTCAAACATTGTTGTCGTGGATTCAAACATTACTGTCGTGGATTTGCATTGGACCTATATAGGCATTTTGAGTAAATAAATTGAGTAAACTCATCGTTTACTCAGTAAATTACTTAAGTGGTCAGGCGATAACATTCCAACAAGTGATATAGTGGTTATTCATGTTATCCACTTTTGGCTGCAGCCATTAATGGTCCATTAAGTATATGATGATCAAAACTGCAACCACCTAAAATGCCTAGATAAAAATATTAACTCACTTTCATCTTTAAATACATTTTGCTCATTCTTATTTGAAGTTGGATAAGTAACTAAAAAATAAGTTTTTTCAAATAACAAATATAAATATTGATTTCAACTACAATTATTTTTTTTGGGATTTTTAAAGAACGATAAATAAAATAGAGAAATTATTAACATCTATTTTGTAAAGGATTATTTAAAGCAGACTTTGACATGTCAGGTACAACTAAAGTTTTTATTCTTTTGTTTGTGATTTTTTTGGAATAGATTCAAATTTCAAAAGAGTGGGATAAGTCACTAACTAATGAGTTTAATTTAAAAAATTAAACCAGTCGTAACAGTTGATTTATATAAAAAATAGGTGGGTAGAATATTTCCTTATTAAACACAATTATTCCTACATAAATTCCATAAGCAGAACACTTTTCACAAAAGTTATAACCATTATGAGATTTGAAAAACAATCCAGCTGGAACATCGCACGAAAAAAAGAATTGATGGTTAAATTTATATTTTTTTTTGTATAGAAAACCATTTTGTATTATTGTCTTATTGAAAAAAATAGGTATTTAGTAACTGAATAAGGCTTATTTTCACTAAAATAAAATGTAAACAATACAAATATTAAAATAATCAAAGCAAGCTAATATTGGTTTACAAGAGAATTTAGATAAAGGTAAACCATCAATAAAATTCAAAAAAAAAAATGTTCCTAATACTTGCCTGTATTTCAAAATAAGAGTAATTACCACCACACTTTTCAGGAACAGTTAATAACTGTTTATCTCGAAGATGCAGGGAAAATTTTAAAAATAGAGGTATAACTTAGTTATACTAGGTGTTTTTTAAAATTTTTCTTGCATCTTCGCTAAGTTCCAAACCTTGATTTTGTAATATTTCAAGAAGTTCATTAACTAATATACTGGTCCAATTATTTTGAAAAGCACAATCTAAAAGTTGTCAATTAAAGATTTTGAATTCTATTGAATTATCTGGATAAACTCTCTGTATCATTAATAGGTTTTCCTTATGAAAAATAAAATTCTGCATAAGATTCTGCGATGCCTTAACCTTTCAAATAGTCAGAACTTTGTTCTTGATTTAGTATATCAAGTATTATACTTGATATACTATATCAAGAACCAAGTATATAATTAGTATAAATATATATAGTATATCATATACTCAGTTTTTAACTATTTCTTTCAATATCTGTATCAATTTCTGTATCAATATTAACACGATTCTTAAGTAATTAAATATATAATATATATATATATATATATATATATATATATATATATATATATATATATATATATATATATATATATATATATATATATATATATATATATATATAAATTTGCAAGAACCTGTCTATTAGTCGCTTTTCATTTATTAATTCAAGATGCCATAAAAAACTCCTTTTGCATTTGAATGTTCTTTTACATTTGAAAGTTCTTTTTACAAAATGCATTTTTAATTAAAAAAATACGCAAATCTTGATGATTGCGTGATTTAACTAATCTAACTTTACATAAGCAATAAATTTGAGAAAAAAATTAAACAATAGTTGTAAATAAATTTCCTATAGAGTGAATGAGAAGTGATTGTATTAGGATTAGATATTGGAAGATCAGTGCTTAATATAGTATCAGTATATGCACCTTAAACAGGAAGGGCAAGAGAAAGGAAGATTTTTACATTATTTTTGGTAATATTTTGAAAAATAATAGTAAAACTGAGAGGCTGATTGTATGTGGAGACTTTAATGGGCATGTAGGTGCAGCATCTGATGGATTTAAGGGAGTACTTAGTGGAAAGGGGTTTCACATAAGGAACAGTGAAGCAGAAATATTGTTAGAATTCTACAAAAAAAAAATTCAACATAAAGCAACTTATGAGTTAGGTTGGTTTAAGACACAAATTGACTGTTCTTAATCAGAAAGCAAGAGCAAAAATAGGTGAGTAACATAAGAGTAATACAAGGTGAAGCTTGTATTCCACAAGGTAAAGCTTGTATTCCACAGCACCAATTAGTTATTTGCGACTTATTATTAGTTATTTGGATGGTTCATTATGAAAAATTGCTAAATGAAGAGTTCGGAGGGAACGTGGTGAACATGTAGTGAAGTGAAACTATTTAGAATGCTCAAGTAGGCAAGACTGCTGGTCTTTCTGGTATATTGGCAGAGATGTTGAAAGCTTCAGGGGATGTGGGTGTTTAGTAGGGAAAATTTTATAAGACTAAAAAAATTGTTGACATGAATTTTAAAAAAATAATGAGAATTTAAATTATTATATATTTTGTTGAACTAAATTTTAAATCCTATTTCTTTTGATTTTATTAGAAAATTTAATTTTAAATTTAGTCAAACTACATAACAAAAATTTAAATTTAGTATGCCTAATTAAACATAAAAAGGTTTAAAATATATTTACCGGTTATGAGAAGTTATTAAAATTTGGAACAGAGCAATAAAAAGAAAGCCACTTTTCTCTAATTTTGTAAGTTTTGTTATATTCTCTGAAACAATTTACCAACTTAATATCTCAACATTATTTTATTTTAGTGTCCGTACTGTTGAAATATGGTTTTAATTTAGTAAATTTTCATGAATGTAATTTACTTTATTGACCACTGGTAGACAGTTTATAAAAAACAAATTGTATTCAACTCAAATAAGGTAAGAATAATAAGTTGAAATAAAATTTGTCGTTAATTATTATATTAATGTTGCTTTGCTTTTTTCTGCACTTTTTCTATTTATTGCTTAAAACTCAACATGGTATTTGAACAGTAATTACGGGTTGCTATCAAACAAATAATTGAAGAAATAAGTGGATAAAGGCGTCATATCGCAAAAATACAAATTTCCACTTTTTCATGCAGATCAAGGTTTTAAGTAACGCTTATTCACATTACCACTTTTACATTTATGGGGAAGGAGTTATGTTACTCATCAATTCACCCACAACGATACCTATAATGGATGTAGGTGCCAAACAGTGGCGTAACTAGACCTTTTAGCTTCCATCATCTTTGGTCTTTAAGGTTCTACCTGTTCTAATATACACTTTGAAGCTCCGGTGTATATACATTAGTCAATTATATTTATTAATATCTTTATTTTTTGCTTTCAAATGGCATTGAAACACTCAAATATCTTTTTATTTTGATTTTTATTTGTTACAATAGCTAACTTTAAATATTGAAATCAAATATATTCTTCATGTTTAACGTCATAACTGAAAACCAGTTTGTTTATTTGCTTGTTACCCAGTTATTGTTTATTTAAATTTTTCCTAGATCTCTTTGTTTACTTTATTATTATTAGGGTTACAGAGGGCATTAAACCACATGTTTTCAAGAATTTTTTTCTCTCTCTTTGAAATAAGTAAATAAATGTTAAATTCAAACTGAAAATATTTTAAGACAAATTTCTTTATGTACAAAAACTTTATTCAGAAAGAATTTATGTCAGTGAAAAAAGAAAGCTAAAAAGTTACAACTAACGTTGGCTCAAATTTAAAAAATGGGGGCATCAAGTCAGTATGTAAAACATATACTTTTACATTATTTGTAGGCAATTCTCACAGATCCAGTCCATGGCTTTAATATCAGCTCCACCTAGAATTTCTGAGCATTTAATACGGTACCAAATATCTCGTAAGTCAAAGCACACCCATTCTTCTCCTTGAGCTTCATGAATACCACACTTTAGACAGTGATGAGGACAGTGACATTTTATGACAGTGTCATTGTCCTCATCACTGTCACTATCATCTCCAGCAGGAAGATTTCTTTTTTTTTTATGGTCTTTTTTCATTTCCTGAATCTTTTGGTTTGTACAAGTCCATTTAAATGTTACACCATTAAAGCAGAATTAAACTGAATAAAGTATATCATAAAAATAAAATTTCTTGGTTTTTTTAAGCTTCTGTGCCCCAGTGCTAAAGCACTGCCAGTATCTAACTAAGAGGTTGTAACAAGTTTAACAAGTAGAAGATAACAAGTTTAGATTTATTTAAATTAGTGTATAAATGATTTCATTCAGCTCAAAAAAAAAAAATAATCTGATAACGTTACAATTATTACAATATTTACTTTGAAGATAAACTTAATACATGTGCTAATTCTTTTTCTAAAATACATTCCTAATTTAGTTTGATTCTATTAATCACTATCTCTTGTTTTACTAAAATGTACGCCGTTTTAAAAAATTGTAATTTTTCTTTTTCTATTGAGGATTTCATTGCGATATCATTTTTTATAAGTATTTTACATAAAACTTTTTATAGTAAATGACTACCAAAAGAATTAATTATTTTTCGTCGATTGATCTTAAATAACATATGCCAAAATAGAATATAATACAACATAAGCCGTTTATAAATATACGAAGTTTTTTGTGTTAGTTTTTTTTATAATTATTTAATCTGAGTTTAAATGTGTATTATTTTTTGAGATATTTCGAATTCAAAGACACAGTAGTACTCAATATCTTTTAAAATTAAGTTTAAAAGAAATATAGATTTTCTAATTCACTGTGTTTTGGCTTTCAGGGCAGTATAGTGAATATTTATGTCGTTTTGCTGCTGTTTCAAACTGTTTCATTGCCGACCGTAAATTTTCACTGTATTTAGCAAAAATAAACACTTAAAATTCCGTGAAGTTTTCACTGTACTTAACTACAGTTTTTGTTAATACCGTGAAAATTCACGGTATTTATCAAAAACGCTAATCTTAGGTACAGTAAATTTTCACTGTATTTAGTAATTTAAGGGCTTATTGTGAAACAATGACAAGCCACACTTTTTTCAAAAATGAGTTATTATCATCTTTATAATCATAAATAGTATACGCAATTTTTTTTTTTTTTTTTTTTTTTTGTCCAATATATAATATCTATTAGTATTTTTAATAATAGGTAAGCACTGATTTTATAGATTTAAATAAAACTTAAAAGTCATTTTTCTCAAATATTTGTTTTTGTGGCTTGTCATTATAAGTCCTTCAATTATTCAATATTTTTTTCGACGTGAATTTTCACTGTATTTAGTAAAAAAAAAATTTTAAATGCCGTGAATTTTCACGGTACCTTACACCAAGCTCTTAAAACAGCACCCGCTTATAATAATATTTCTAAAAGATTTATATTATGCCTGCAAGAAAAGTTTGAAATAATTAAGCATGCGAATCAAGAATAATTATTAAATAAAAAATCAGAATTGATATCCAAATGTAGACATGAAAATAAGTTTCTCTTAAAAAACTACAAAAACAAATGAAAATATAATAATAATTAAATGAAATTATAATAATAATATAAATTATAATTATAATAATAATTTTTGAAAAAAATAAAAATAAACACCACTAAAGAATTCTTTTTATAATTTTGTTATAATGTTTCGCTATTGCGACATTTTTCACATTAGTGACACTAATGTATAAAAATTCACATAAGGTTGTAAAATATTCCAGTAGTTAGATTTATGACTTTCTGTAATTTAATTTTTGGTATAAATTGAAGTTTTAGCACTCATTAAAATTTAATGAGTGCTAAAACTTCAATGAGTGCTAATGAAATGAGTCATTTCCAGAGGCGTAGAAAGAATTTTTTGGTGTTCGAGATAGGTAACTTCCAGACATGGAGCAAACTCCAAACATTTATATGTTTATACTTATGTCAAATAATGAGGGTTTGCAAAAAATTGCGATGATTGGAGGCTGGGAACAAAAAAGCCCCAAAATTTTCGCCCCCCCCTGCCCCAAACGTGAGAGCAACAAGTTGATGAAGTATTTTTTGTACTATTCTTAACTAGACTTATATTCATCGATAAATTTTAAGTTTCATAGTATTATCTATTAGCGTTTAAAAATTAATACTATATAAAATGTGCAACCCCCTCAAATTGAGGGGGGTTTAAACTTTATATGGTCATAATTTTTGAACGCTAAAATATTTTTAAATGAAATCTAAAATTTATCGATGAGTATAAGTCTAGTTAAGAATAGTACAAATAATACTTCATCAACTTGTTGCTCTCACGTTTGGGGCAGGGGGGCGAAAATTTTGGGGCATTTTTGTTCCCAGCCTCCAATCATCGCAATTTTTCGCAAACACTCATTATTTGACATAAGTATAAACATATAAATGTTTGGAGTTTGCTCCATGTCTGGAAGTTACCTATCTGGAATACCAAAAAATTCTTTCTACGCCTCTGGTCATTTCTGAAGAGTCTTTATTGACGAAACATTGTGTAAAAAAATTGAAATTAATAAGTGATTTCTAATAGTTTATTGCTCTGTTCTTTTAAGAATAAATTTATACATCTATAATTATTGTTATATATATATATATATATATATATATATATATATATATATATATATATATATATATATATATATATATATATATATATATATATATATATATATATATATATATAGTAGTAGTAGTAGTAGTAGTATTAGTAGTAGTAGTAGTAGTAGTAGTATTTGTAGCAGTAGTAGTAGTAGTAGTAGTAGTAGTAGTAGTAGTAGTAGTAGTAGTAGTAGTAGTAGTAGTAGTAGTAGTAGTAGTAGTAGTAGTAGTAGTAGTAGTAGTAGTAGTAGTAGTAGTGTGTTTAAACATTTAAGTACTTTTTATTATTTTTTAGCAAAACTTCATTTCAAAACTAAATGGAATCAAATCATGAAGATTGTTGTGAATTTGATTCTTTTAAAGGTATCTTTTAACTTACATTCCAATATTTTTTATTCTACATTTCAATAATTACATTTTTTATAACCCAAATGAATATTCATAATTTTACTTAAAAAGTTAAAAGGATTTAAAAAATACATAAACCTACAAAAATTATCGTTAGTATTTATTTATTAAGAAACAGATTTAGATTTTTATAAAAAAAAACAACTGTATAAGGCTGTGGGTTGTAAAAGGGTTATCTTTAACTCAAAATTAGATTATGAGCACTAACAGGTTTGCTATAAGTTAAATATTAGTTTTTAGGGGTCATATTTGATGTTGTTTATGTGTATCACGTCGTTTAAAAATTTTTTGTTACCAGGTATTCCTATTTAATAAATACAAATTTTATTATGATTGTTTAATTAACTTCCATTTAACATTAATTTCTATTATGTAATATATGTATATATATATGGAATTGGCAATATATATATATATATATATATATATATATATATATATATATATATATATATATATATATATATATATATATATATATATATATATATATATATATATATATATATATATATATATATATATATATATATATATATATATACTTATGTAAAAATTAGTAGAAACACTTATCTAACTTTTATTTTTTTCAGCATGTTTCGCCATCAGTAGGCTCATCAGGCTTCCTGATGAGCCTACTGATGACGAAACATGCTGAAGAAGATAAAAGTTAGATAAGTGTTTTTACTATTGCTCTGTTCTTTGAGAACATATATATATATATATATATATATATATATATATATATATATATATATATATATATATATATATATATATATATATATATATATATATATATATATATATATATATATATATATATATATATATTATATATAAATATATATATATATATATATTTATATATATACATATATATATATATATTTATATATATTTATATATATATATATATATATATATTTATATATATTTATATATATATATATATATTTATATATATATATATATATTTATATATATATATATATTTATATATATATATATATATATATATTTATATATATATATATATATATATTTATATATATATATTTATATATATATATATATATATATATATATATATATATATATATACATAAATATATGTATATATATATATATATATATATATATATATATATATATATATATATATATAATTATTTTTAAAAATAACACGATGTTTTTTATTCTTGACATGTTTCGTAAAATTTTATTTACATTTTCAAAAGATTATTTTACAATAATAAATAGAGGTTGGTGGGCGGGTGGCTTTTTTAATTGTTTTTTCATTTACTTTAGATATAAAACATTTTTGTAATTGTAATTATACATTTGTAATTGTAATATTTAAACATATATATATATATATATATATATATATATATATATATATATATATATATATATATATATATATATATATATATATATATATATATATATATATATATATATATATATATATATATATATATATATAGGGGTATGACTGTAAAGCACATTTTTGTAGTTATATTTACTTTAGATATAAAACATTTTTGTAGGCTTCCTGATGAGCCTACTGATGGAATACTACATAATAGAAATGTTAAACTATTATTGTAAAATAATCTTTTGAAAATGTAAATAAAATTTTACGAAACATGTCAAGAATAAAAAACATCGTGTTATTTTTAAAAATAATTACTTATTTTATGCTATTACGACGTTCAACATATATATATATATATATATATATATATATATATATATATATATATATATATATATATATATTATATTAGATATTAGTAGAAAATCACCTAACTAACTTTTTTTCCATTTGACACTGTGTTTCATGAACAAAGATTCATCAGAAATGCTAATATAATATATATATATATATATATATATATATATATATATATATATATATATATATATATATATATATAAACATATAATATATATATATATATATATATATATATATATATATATATATATATATATATATATATATATATATATATATATATATATATATATATATATATATATATATATATATATATATATATATATATATGGCCAATTCCATAGTTCAGTGACGCATCATGCGAGATTTTTTTTAATAGTTATTTTTCTATAACTCAAAAATAATTTTTTATTACTCTAAATCAATCTTGAATTAAAATTTTATAATATAAACTAAACACAATTGTATTAACATAACACTGCTACATAGCAAAAATTAAAACATGAGTTCAGTGACGCAACGCGGAAAAAAGTGTTTTTTTTATCAGCATACTTTTAAATGGAGTTTTCGGTGAAATTTTAATTCATGCTTGACTTATTAGATTTTTTGGTTGTAATTTATTCATTTGGCAATAAGGTATTTATAAAAAAAGCCACAAACCATAAAGTTTTCATATCGTTTTATTTTAAAGAAAAAAAACTATCAGTTCAGTGACGCAACGTTCAGTGACGAAACAAAAAGACGAAATTAAAATCATTTTTAAAAGTTTGTTATTTTATAATAAATTTTAATTATACTCAGGTGAAAATAGCATCGGAACAACGTTATCATTCTGAACATAAAAATAATGTGATTTTGATATACCTTTGATTTTTCTTAAATAACTTAAAATTGAACTGAATCCATGTTCATTTTTGTTGTTGTCTTGTATCGTTTTCTGACATATGAATCACAGATATTTGCAAATCTTGTAATGCTAACGCAAAATCTGCTGCTGACCTGATTTTGTATTGACTAGTTTTAACTCTCAGGGCTGCGATTCGCTTAACAGTAGCTCCTATTCCGTCAACCACTCCTTTCCCGTGCATCGCTGCAAAGAAATGCCAGAAGAATTTTTTATGAAAACGTTTTTTAAACACAACAATTGCAGCCATAATGCTTTTGTTTTTGAACTGAGAAGTGGCATTATAGCTGAACATGTGTACTTCTTTGACTTGATCATGAATAAAGTGAAGGATTTTATCAATGTACGGTATAACGGAAGACTTAGTATGATCAGTTGAATCTGAACTATGGTAAATGTTTTTAACTCAATGTTCCAGACTGCTAGGGTAGAAACTTGATTTTGACCAAAATGAGCCGTTTGTGGCTCATTTTGATAGAAACACCTAGCGTTTTCACCCCAGTCAACTTGGATTACCGCAATTTCAGAATTAACACTCATCGAAACCTCCTTCAGTTTATTAAAAATTGTTGATTGTTTTTTCTTTACAAATGCGTGTTTAACGAACTTATCACGCATCACTGATATGTGTTGGATGATTTCTGTTACTGTATACTTTTTTGAAATTTTTTCAATGTTTGCATATGTTTTAGTTTCAGGCTTTCTCCACTCGTCCCAGGATACTTCGAAACCAAATGTATTAACATTTTGCAAGTGTTTATCGAACTGTTTCATACCTTTGCATGCAACGCATTTGTCATAGGCGCAATCGTATGTGCACGGTTCACAAACAAAGTTATTTATCATTTCAGATCCAACTTTGATTGAAAGCGCTTAAATTGATTTTGTTAATGCATTTAAGGCAAATCGCATATTTTCATGCAAACTACAAACACAAACATTATGCGGAAATTTTGTAACTGATTTTACATTGCGTGGACAAAGGTCACAAAATTTGCTGAGTCTAATTTTTATGTGCAGATGTTTTTCCTTGAATAACTCGAAAGCTTCTTTTAGCGTATAATATAAAGGACGTACCTGAATATTGTTTGCTTTTCCGTCAGATAATTGAATTCGAGTGGCATCTTTTTTGTTTTGTGATATTTGGGAAACTTCATCTTCATTATAAAAGTTTACAACTGCTAAAACATCGCTTTCAGAAAGACCATACAGCTTTGAACATGCTGGAGGTAGACTCGAATTATCTTTACAAGCAGAGCTATTTGAAAGAATAGAAAGAATTTTAGATTGTTTCTCCTTTGAAGTTGGTAGCGCTTTGAAAACTTTTTTCAATGCTTTTCCTCTTTGTTGAACGTTTTTAAAAGATGAGCTTGGTCTTTGATATTGATTTAAAAGTTTTCTTTTTTAAGCGCGACTTTTTAAAACTCTTAATTTTGCTTTAGCAGCATAAGCTGCTTTTTTATTAGGATTTTCAATTTTTCTCAATATCTTTTAGATCTAACTCTGGACATTTCTTTATTTTTATCAGCATTCCGAGAAACATAATTAGCTTGGTATTCTGCATAACGTTTTTTTTTTTACTTCTAATTTTGATTCCATTTCTTAAAAATTTACAACTTTATAAGAAAATGTTAACATAAATCCAAAAGTTTACTAATATTTACTAATAGCCCTTCACAATACTAAAATGCAAAAATTTATTTGAATTTAAAAAATTTGAAAACCCACAACGATATCTAAACTTTTGGATGATATTTTGACTTCCTTACCGCGCTATTTTATAAAACGCTAATTATCCCATCGATGGGTTCAGTGACGCAACAGCTTTTAAACTATATAGTTTAAAAGCTGTTGCATCACTGAAAAAAAGCATCGTATTAACATATAGTTATATAACTATTTGTTAATACAATGCTTTTTGACCAATTTTTTTATTTAGTAATGATCGAAAGTTTACATTAAAATATATAATTTCTAAAAAAACCTCGCCATAAAGCATAATTTCATTGCGATAATTAAACTTTTTTAGCTTTTAGTTCAGTGACGCAACGTAATTTTTGCAAATGTGTATGTGACAAAAAAACATTTGAATTATTTTTAAAGAGTAAAAGTTTTTTTACTCAAGACATATATGTAATCTCAAAGATTCTTTCTAAACAAAAATAAGGATATGTTTTGTTTAAAATATTGCAATAACTCGCCCTCAAATTTTACTCATTTTTTCGAATAATAAAAAGAACAAACAGTTGCTAACATTCATCAAATTTATCTACTCGGTTTAAACATTTTCTACTCAAAATTTATGTTAAAAATAATTTTAAGGTGTTTAAACTATAATTAAAGAAATAAAACCTTTTGAAAAAAGAAATTTTTAAACACGAAATTTATCTCTTCCATCGTGGAAATAGCCATATATGTATAGTTCTATAGTTTGTTGCATTTGGGAAGCACGGAAGAAAAAAGTGATTCTTACGCCAACACATACGTCACTTTTAATTACTTTTGACTTTCGTCCAACATTAGCGTGTTGGACGTTTTTAAAAACATTCTGAATGTTTTTAAAACATTCTGAATGTTTCAAACAATAAAAACAATGTTTTAATTTTTTTTTTTTTTAATAAAATGTTTTTATTTTTAATTTTTTTAATAAAATGTATTTAATTTTATTTTTTTTACTGTAAATCATGCGCGGAGTGTTGCTACATCGACTATCTTATAGCCTGACTCGCAAGGGAGTGCTGCTACATCGACTGACAAATAGCCTGACCCGCAAGGAAGTGCTGCTACATCGACTGAGGGTTTGATTGGGGCAGGCAGTCTATCAATTAATAAAAAAAAAAGTTTGTTTAACAGAGGGTGAATGGAAAAAACGTTTTGCCAATCATAAGCAATCTTTCAAAAATAAAAAGTATTCAAAAGACACCATGCTGTCAAAATATATATGGGAATTAAAAGAAAAAAATATTGATGATTATATACTGAATTGGTCTATCCTTAAAACAGCGCCTGTTTATAACAATATTTCCAAAAAATGCATACTATGCCTACAAGAAAAATTTGAAATAATTACACATGCAAATCAAGAATGCTTATTAAACAAAAGATCAGAATTAATTTCTAAATGTAGGCACGAAAATAAGTTTCTCCTAAAAAACTATAAAAATAAATGAGTTCAATTTATATTTACATTAACTACCCTTTTTAAAAAAACATTTAAAAAAATAGCATAAGTAATCATTTCTAAAGAATTCTTTTTATAATAGTGTCAGCAAATTCCACAAATGTGTGAAAATTTACAGTTGTTAAGACTTCCTGCAATTTAACTTTTGCAACTTCCTGCAATTTAATTTTTGGTATAAATTAAAGTTTTATTAATTTGATCATTCAAAAAAATTTTGTTAAGTGATTTTCTACTAATATATATATATATATATATATATATTTTTTTTTTTTTTTTTTTTTTAGTTTACAATTATTAATCGTAATATAACAATACATAAACTTGGTATCTGAAAGAAGATCCAAAAGATCTTGTCGTCAGAACCATATAAAATTTATCAAACGTGTATATATAATATAATAAAGATACAATTGATTTAATAATTATTAACAATGTAGAATAAACAAAAACAGAAAATAATTTTACATTTCAAAAATATTTATATATATTGTCAGTAGAAAGAATAAAGTTTTTTAATTTAGTTTTAAAAACAGAAAACGAACTTGACAAATCAAAATTTGGAACAACAATTTTGTTCCATAAATACGGTGCTCGATAGTTTATGCAAAATTGATTGAACTTTGTTCGACAAAAGGGTTCAATTATTAAATTATTATTTCGTAAAGTATATTTGTTTATAGTTTTATGGGTAAAAAGATCTTTAAAAATGAACAATGATTGTTCACTTTTACAACGAAACATAAAACATAAAATATTATAGACATTAAGTTCGTAAACGTTAAGTGCTTTAACGTTCTTAAATAAAATATTAGAATGAGAAAAATGATTTTCAAAACATATTAAACGCATTGCGTGTTTCTGACGATGGTAGAGATTTCGTAACTTACTTTAAGAGGTACTTCCCCAAACAATATTGGCATAATTTATATGAGTAGTAGAGTTGAATTAAATTTTGTTTATTTAGATAGTATCTGACCTTATATAGAATTCCAATACTTTTGGCCAATTTAGTAGAAATAAAGTCGATATGATACTTCCATGTAATATTTTCATCAATGTAAATGCCTAAAAATCTTGTGACCGACTCTTTTTTTATTTCAATTTTATCAATGAAAAGTTTAGGTAAATTATTTGGTAAAAAACGCTTTTTTGCGAGGGAGTGGAAAAGGATCCATTTTGTTTTGTCAATGTTTAAAGTTAACTTGTTGCACTTAAACCAGTTAGAGATGTGATTGAGTTCTTTATTCATATTTGAAAAAAGCTCATAAATGTCACTGTTTGACAGAAATAAATTAGTATCGTCCGCAAAAATGATACTCATAAGGTTAGAAGCTTTATTTAAATCATTTATATAGACTAAAAACAAAAGTGGGCCTAGAATAGAACCCTGTAGAACACCACATTTTATGTCAATTAATTTTTCATTTTGAAAATAATTTCCATAGAAAACAAATTGTTTTCTATTTGTCAAATAACTTTTATACCATTTTATTAATTTGCCATTAATTCCATAAAATTTGAGTTTCTTAAGTAGAATTTTGTGATCGACCGTGTCGAATGCTTTTGATAGGTCAATGAAAATACCTAGTGTATATTGTGATCTACCAAATGAATTGGAAATTTCACGAATGAACTGTGTAATGGCTTGTTCAGTTGAACAATTTTTTTTAAAACCGAATTGATTTTTATATAGAAGTTTATTTAGATTAAGGTAATTGTATGTTCTATTGTATATAATTCTTTCTAAAATTTTCGAGAAGATTGAAAGAACTGAGATAGGGCGATAATTACTAATATTTGATTTATTTCCGTCTTTGTAAATTGGAGTAACTTTAGCTATTTTTAATTGGTCGGGGAATACACCTTGCTGTATAGATGCCCTGAACACTTTATAAAGAATACATTTTAAATTTTCAAAGCAATCTATGACTATGTTGCCATTCATTTCGTCCGCACCTGTAGCTTTGTTTCTTTTAAGAGATTTGTAAGCTCTCTCAAACTCATCAAAAGATAAGTCAGAATATAAATTATCTATAAAAAGCGAATTATTTATAGGCTCTAGGAAATCACTAAAAGTTTTTTCCGTAATAGGAATCTTATTTGCCAATTTAGTTCCTATATCAATAAAATATTTATTAAACTCGTTTGCAATTTCGTTTGGTTCATATATATTTGTTTTATTTATTTTAATTACTTTAGGAAGGTCGTTTGAATTTGTTTTTTGTTTTCCTGTTATTTCTTTCAACGTTCTCCAAGTATTTTTTGAATCGTTTTTAAATTTACTAATTAAATTTGAATAATAATTTTTTTTAAGTTTTTTACGAATTTTTTCAAATAAATGTTGGTAATTTTTTTATTTTTGTTGGTTTTCATCTGATTTTGTTTTTAAATATTTTATATATAGTTTCTGTTTGATTTTAGAGGATTTTCTAAGTCCTTTGGTAATCCATGGACTATTCAAGATTGTTTTTTTTGTTATTTGTTCACAAAGTGGAAAGTTTGCATTGTATATTGAGAAGAAAGTATCAAAGAACTTATTATATATTGTATTTGCGTCATCACTAAAGTTAATATGTTTCCAATGCAGAAGTGATAATTGATATTGAAAGGATTTTATATTGTTTTCGTTGAAGACACGTTTTTTTATTATATTTTGTCTTTCGGGGTTATTAGAGGATACAGTATGAATTGTAAGAAAAATGGGGAAATGATCGGATATGTCGGTTTTTATAATTCCTTTTTGTAATTTCTTATTATAAATATCTGTTGTAAAAATATTGTCAATCAACGTCGTTGAAGTTTTGGATATTCTAGTAGGGCGATTAATTAAAGGAAGAGCTCCTGCCTTAAATATTTCATCATAAAAACTTTTTACTTTTTTATCTTTACTATAAATTAGACAGTTCATGTTGAAATCTCCAATTATAAAAGTAATTTTGTTTTCTTTGCTACCTTTGTGAATGATATTACGCTGTAAAAAGAAATATATATATATATATATATACATATATATATATATATATATATATATATATATATATATATATATATATATATATATATATATATATATATATATATATATATATATATATATATACAGTAGCGTGCAAAAGTAATCGGAGAAGAGCATAACTTGAGATAACTTTTGAATGAAAAGTCCAATTTCTTTTAAATTTTCACTGAAATGTCAAAAAATTGATTACAAATCTAAAAACAAATGAATTTTTACTAAATCTAAGCAATCTAATCTTAAAAGTTCATTTAATTAAAATTTCCGCGTGCAAAAGAATCCAAAGAGAAAAAAAAAACTTGAATTAGATTTTTTTATTTTAAACATTTTTAAAATTGAAAATACTTTATTTTAAAGTAAATTGCTTTAGTACTTTGTCGGGAAGCCCTTAGCATTAATTACTGCTTGACAGTGACAATGTATTGAGCCCACCAGCTTCATAATCACAATAATTTTGATTTTTTGCCAATCTCATTTCAGAATATTCAATAAATCAAATTTACCTGCTGATTTTCAACCTGAAATTCTATGTGTTTCCATAGATGTTCAATAAAATTAAGGTCAGGACTTTGCTATGTCAATTCCATTAATTGAATTTTTTGTTTTTGAAAAAATCTTTTATAAGGGTTGAAGTGTCTTTTGAGTCATTATCCTGTTGAAATATCCATCCTCGAGCCCTGAAAAATGTTCCACGCAAAATGCTGTCTCTGTAAATGCTGAAATTAAAGAACTTGATAATGTAAAACGTAGTGTTGACAAAATTAAACGTCTTTTGAGGTCTGCAAATCTATTTGGAAGACGTCCTACAAAGAAACTTTTTATTTATATAAAGAATTGAAAAGCACGCTTAAGATTTGCTAATGAACATTTGAATAGGGCAAGAAAACAGTGAGTGAAAGTACTTTTTAGTAATTAATTTAAGTTTATGTTATTTGGATCTGATAATGTTAGATAAGTCCGTCGACACAAAGGCCATAAAAACGATCCTAAATACCAGCTACCAGTAAATACCAGCTACCAGTAAAGCACAGAGGTCGAAACGTTATAAACTGGGCTTACTTGAATAGAGATTGTATCGGTCCTAACCAATTAGGTGATGGCAAAATGGACAAAAATATGTACTTTGTACATATTTTTATATACTCAAGAATGTTATGCTACCACATGTTAAAGACAAAATGCCTCAAGGAAGGATGTTTTAGAAGAAAAATGACCCAAAGCACAATTCAACCCTCGTGAAAAACTTTTTTAAAACCAAAGAAATGCGATTAATCGAATAGCCTTAGCAAAGTCCTGACTTAAATTCTATTGAATGTCTATGTAAGCTCATTGATCGATAAATTTCAGGTCGAAAACCAACAAGTAAACGTGATTTATTGAATACTCTGAAACAAGAATGGGAAAAATCAAAATTATTGTGATTATGAAGCTGGTGGACTCAATTCATTGTCACTCTCAAGCAGTAATTAATGGTAAGGGCCCGATGAAGTACTAAAGCAATTTACTTTAAAATAAAGCATTTTCAATTTAAAAAATGTTTAAAAAATAAATCTAATTCAAGTTTTTTTTTTTCTGCCCGGATACTTTTGCACGCGCATATTTTAATTAAATGAACTTTTAAGATTAGATTGCTTAGATTTAGTATATATATATATATATATATATATATATATATATATATATATATATATATATATATATATATATATATATATATATATATATATATATATATATATATATATATATATATATATATATATATATATATATATATATATATATATATATATACTATAGCATATTTATGTAACAAATTGATATCATATTTTTGTAACTTTAACTAAGTATGAATTTGTAGAAAAAGAAGAAAAAACAAAGAATAATGAAAGAAAAGATTGCTGCCCCATGCCAGACCCTCAGTTGATGTAGCAGCACTCCGCTGCAAGTCAGGCTATTTGTTAGTTGATGTATGTACTCCCAGCAGCAGGCTATTTCAGTATGACGTCAAACTGCTCACATAAAACAGAATTAAAAGATGTTATAATAATAAGTTAATATCTTACTATTCAAAGCTATTTTTATTATCAAGTCTATATAAAAATGAAAAATTATTACTTTTTGAGTTTTGTAAATTAAACAGCTAAAAGAAGATTTTTAAACTCTGCGGAAGCTTTTCTTTGTCATCTAACCTCTCAGCACAAAATCTCTGTGGGATTAGCTGTATCTTAGAAGCATTGTCAAAATAGTTTATGTTTGTGGCCTTACGTGAGGAAGAACTTTTTAACGACACAGGTTTTCCTGCACTGCAAAACTTTCCTTTAAAGCCTCCTGAACGGCATTATTTTAGCTTTGTTGCTTGATGGCTATTGAGAACTATTTTGTATGTGGAGTGGGACTTGTATTACAGCAGTCATATTTGAAAAAATGGCTAGACTGTGTTTAATAGAAAAATTTCATCAGATCAGGTTAGATCTTCTTTTCGAAAGTCAGAACACAAAGCTACTTCCTCCATGCCTTGCACCACGGTTTAATTAAATAGTTTTCATAAGGTTTAAATATTAAAAGAGTACATTAAAAAAAACCTTGCAAAAACATGTTTTTGTTAACTATGGTAATATTAGAAAAATAATATTAGGTTCTTCACGCTGCATTTTATTTACTTGATATCCTGGAAGCTTCATTGAAACTAAGATTTAAAAAAATTAACTTTGTTTTTAGACATGTTTTCATTAGCTTAGTTGCATCAAATTTGCAAAACAAATAATAAAATAAAAAACTTTATAAAGAATTATAAATTTAAAATATGTGTTGTTAGAAAATATTCATTCATAGTTAGAAACTTTTTCTCAAAAAAGTAGTTAAAAAAAAATTTATTGCAAAATTAAGTATCCAAGTACTTTTATATGTATTCTCTAGAATAACAATAATTAGTTTATGTTTTACTAAGTATATTTTTATACTTAGTAAAACATAAACTAAATATTGTTAAGGTTATGGTTAGGGTCAGGGTTAGGGGCTTAGGTTAGGGTAAGGATTAGAGTTAGAATGAGGGTTAGGGTTAAGATTTGTGTCAGGGTTTAGGTTAGGTTCAGGTTTAGGTTTTTTCAGAGTAAGAGTTATTCAGGTTTGATGTTATTTTATTTACTATTACATTTATTAAATTAATTGTAAGTTCTATTACATTTATATTTTACTATGCATATTAAATTTGGTTTATAAACTTGTGTTTTTTGATTTTATAAAATTTTTATAACAGCACATAAAACTTTATTTAAATACGTTTTTTTAAAAGCCAAATATTTTTTAAAAATTTTCATATAAAAATTTTTTTAAATAAAAAAAAACTGTTGCATTTTTAAAAGTTTTAATCATTATTAAGATAAATGATACTAATTTAAATTGAGATAATAAAATAAGTTTTAATAATATTAACTACGTGTTCAACGTGTTAGGTGTTCAACGCGAAAAATTACTAAACGATATTCATCGTTATTTTTCTCAAGATAAAAAAAAGACGGCATTAGTATTATATGGAATGTCAGGTGTTGGGAAAACGAACATTGCCAAAAAATACTGTGAATTTTATTCTGATTTTTATGAAAACATTGTGTGGATAGATACAGCATTTGGAAAGTTACAAACTTCATTTAGAAACCGTTATCAAATATTAGGATTTGTTGTTCATGGTTTGATAGGTGAATATTCTAATATAGAAGTAATTGTTGAAAAAATTCACAACTATTACATAAATGGAAGAACTTTGTATATTTTTGACAATGTCAGTGATGAAAGTGTCAAAAGTTTAAACAAGTACATTTCAAGAAAACCAAACTCTTTTACTTTAATTACTTCGCAATGGAGAACGTGGTCAAACAATGTATATAAAATGTTTGTTGTTTTTTTTTCTTCTGAAGATGCAATTACTTATGTAAAAAACAATATTGAAGAATGCTCGAATGAAAACATAAAAAACTTAATTAAAGAACTTGGTTATCATCCGTTTGCTATAACACAGGCAATAAAGTACATAAATATGCATAAAATATCGATAGAAAAATATATAGATAGATATAGACATAAACCCCGAGAAATATTAGATAGTGATAACTTTCCTTCTGAAGAAGAATCAAAGTCTGCAATAAAATCAATAAATTTAGTTTTATTTAAATTAATAAAAACAAAACTTATTCCATTAGAATTACTAAACTGTTTTTCTTATTGCGATGGTCAAAATATAAGTAAAAAATTTATAATACAAGTCTTAAATCAAATGAATATAAATGACGATCATTTAATAGATGAAACAGTTGGGTTACTAACAAGTTATTCATTTTAAATTATTTCGAGGATAGCAAGTATTCAATGCACGAACTAACACAGTTGTCATGTAGATGTTTTCAAAGTAAAAATTCTAGTACAAATAGGTATCTTGATCTAATTGAAAATTATTTTAAATTTGAGTTGATCCAAGTAATGAATCACGTGGAATTCGGAAATCATTTCGTTTTACAATTTCTCCATATTTTTCGTAGTAACAGAAACAAAATGTCAAAAACATTTCATCATATGACATCTTCTATTAAAAATTTATTAGTATGTAAAGGCTTATTTGATGAAGCAATCGAAATATTAAAAGCTGTTCAAAGTTTTAATACAGAAACCTTTGGTGAAAATAATGAACTCACACTTGATACAAAGCATAATATCGCAAGCTGTTTAAACGATATGGGAAAATATAACAAAGCTTTAAAAATTTATTATTCTATTGATAAAATACAAACTGAAACTTTAGGTATCAAACATCCAAATACAATGAAAACAAAACATAATTTCGCATTGTGTTTGAACAAGATGGGAAAATATAGCAAAGCTTTAGAAATTTATTATTTTGTTGAGAAAATACAGACTGAAATTTTAGGTATCAACCATCCCGATACAATAAAAACAAAACATAATATCGCAAACTGTTTGGATGATACGGGTAAATATGAAGAAGCTTTAGAAATTTATTATACAGTTGAGAAAATACAAACTGATATTTTAGGTATTAATCATCCAGACACAATGAAAACAAAACATAATATAGCAATCTGTTTGAACAATATGGGAATATATAATGAAGCTTTAGAAGTTTATAATTTTGTTGATAAAATACGAACTGAAGTTTTAGGTATCAACCATCCGGATACAATGAGAACAAAACATAGTACCGCATGCTGCTTGGACGATATGGGAAAATATAACGAAGCTTTAGACTCTTATTATTCTGTTGATAAAATACAAACTAAAATTTTAGGTTTCAACCATCCATCTACAATGGTAACGAAACATAAAGTTGCAGTTTGTTTAGACAATATGGGAAAATATAAAGAAGCTTTAGAAATTTATTATTCTGTTGATAAAATGCAAACTGAAATTTTAGGTATCAACCATCCCGATACAATGAGAACAAAACATAATATTGCAGTCTGTTTCGACAATAAGGGAAAATATAGCAAAGCTTTAGAAATTTATC
This sequence comes from Hydra vulgaris, assembly GCF_038396675.1. Classification (NCBI taxonomy): domain Eukaryota; kingdom Metazoa; phylum Cnidaria; class Hydrozoa; order Anthoathecata; family Hydridae; genus Hydra; species Hydra vulgaris. The sequence goes on from NC_088927.1 coordinate 1,535,409, forward strand.
ATTCTTTTGATAAAATACAAAATGAAATTTTAGGCATTAACCATCCAGATACAATGAGAACAAAACAAAGTATCGCAAACTGTTTGAAAAAAATGGGAAAATATGGAGAAGCCTTAGAAATTTATAATTCTGTTGATAAAATACAAACTAAAAATCATCCAAAATTTCCATCAGCCATCCAGTTACAATGATAACAAAACATAATATTGCAAGTTGTTTAAACAAAAAGGGAAATTATGAGAAAGCTTTAGAAATTTGTTATTCTATTGAGAAAATACAAACTGAAATTTTAGGTATCAACCATCCAGATACAATGTCAACAAAAAAAAATATCGCAAATCGTTTAAAAAATATAGGAAAGTATAGGAATCTTAGGATAGGAAAATAATATAGGAAAGAATAATATAGGAAGCTTTAGAATTTTATTATTTTGTTGAAAAAATACAGACTGAAATTTTAGGCATCAACCATCCCGATACAATAAAAACAAAACATAATATCGCAAACTGTTTGGATGGTACGGGTAAATATGGAAAAGCTATAGAAATTTATTAATTTGTTAAGAAAAAACAAACTGAAATTTTAGGTATCAACCATCCAGATACAATTCTAACAAAACATAATAGCAAAGTCTGTTTAATAAACTTAGAAAAACAGAAAACGAGTTGTTTAATTAATTAAGCAAACTTTTATTTTATATTTAAATATATAAACTTATACTATTTTGTTGATGAAATGAAATGTGAATTATATATTTTTTTTAAAGGAAGCGCCGTAAAAATATTTTTAATACCATTTTATAAGTTTTTATTTTTCTAATAGCATTTCACTTGTGCATTATAAGGTTTTTATTCAAAGTTTTATTTAATTTAAAATTTGTAATCTTATTAATAAATAATTAATATATGTTTGTATTCCAGAGATTGCATGTAATACTGATTATAAATGTAAGGTTCAAACCAAAATCTGGTACTAATACTAATATGTATATAAATATATACATATTAATATTAGTATATATAATATATATATATATATATATATATATATATATATATATATATATATATATATATATATATATATATATATATATATATATATATATATATATATATATATATATATATATATATATATATAAACACACGCAATACAAAAACATTTATGACATATGAAAAATCATTTATATATGTGTGTGTGTGTGTGTTTGCGTGTGTTTATATATATGTGTATGTATGCATATAACTTTTATATTTTATACTATACTACTAGAAGGAACCTCTAAGTTGTGTTTACTCACAGAGCTTAGTTAATAGTTCATACAATATTTTTTAAGTTAAAGCTTATGAGAAGACTAGTCATTATATGACTTTTGCTGTTTACCATACAGTTATGTTTTTAAACCTTTTAGCTCCTTGCACTGGGTAATTAAGAACTAAAAGGGCCATATAGAAATAGTCCATACTATAAAAAACGAAATTAAATTTAAAACTTTTTAGTAGTGGGCTGAAATTAGTGATTTCGCCGGTTAACCGGATAGTCGGATATCCGGATTTCCATTTGAATATCAAATATCGATATTCGAAAAAAAAAAAAAAAAAAAAAAAAATAGAAAAAAAGTATAATAAAAACCCACTTACAAATTTTTCGAATTTGTCTTAACATTCACAAATTTATATTCATATACGAAAAATGATTCAAAAAATAAATAAATTTAAAAATGAAAAAATAAATACTTAAATTTAGACTCTGACACAACTGAAAGCAAGCTGACGCTGACAACGGCTTTTGATTTTTGTTAAATTTTTACCGCAAGCCGCTGGTAGTAACTTTCGAGAATGCTTCGCAAAAAAGGATTAATATTCTTTTTTGTACATTAATTTTTATTCCAGACACATAATTTTTTTGTTCTTAAAGTTTAATTAATTCTCTACAAAAGTAATTGCAAATAAGAGCCATATTGTGTAGTTATAAAAAATCACTTTAAAAAGTTAAGAAATACACGAGAGAAAAAAACTTTAAATTTAGTTCTAAAATGAAGCAGCACAAGGACGTAAAACAAGATTTATTATTATAAAAAATATTATTATAACAATAATAATAATAATAAATTGATTATTTAATATAAGAAATAACATATAAAATCGATTATTACGTCCTTGAGTGGCTTTGGTATTTCAACGGTAAACTTAACTTCTAGAAGCGTATAAGAATTTAGGTAAATAATTCAATCAATCACTCAATATATTCTAAATTACACGATTTTACAATTCAAGGATGTTTACAAATAGTATAATTACTAATGATGCGTAAACACCAAATAATAATGAATAATAACATAAGAATAAAATAATCACAACTCCAAAAAACATAACGTTAACAATAATAATAACATTAATAATAACTATAATAATAAAAATAGTATTAATAACAATAAAAATAATGGTATTAATAAAAATAAAGGTAGTAATAATAATAACAATGGTATATTTAAATACTTATCTACATACGCACATACATAAATATACATACACATTCACACACATATTAACACACAACACACATACATACACATATACACACATTTGCACACATACAAATACCCACACACGCATACATATACCCACACAGGCATATGCACATACACATTCAATCTTTACATAAATGTAAAGATTCTTAAAAAAAAAAATTAAAAAAAAAAAAAAAGATAAAATAAATAAAATATGCAAGAGAGAGTATTTTTAATAAGACTATTAACAGTGATGTATTGCTTTTATTGATGTTGTTATTCTAGTAGCTATCCAAATAGTGTTTTTTTAATTTATTGAGAAAATTATATCGAGAAATTGAGTTTTCAGTTTTAAAAGAATGAGGGAGATTGTTCCAAGCATTGGTGCACTGATGTTTAATTGATTCGCTTCCAAATTTTATTGTTCTAGTATGTTCTACAAAGATATTGTTGCATGAAGAGGATCTTAGGAAGTGAGAATGTTTGTTACATATTTGAAGGAAAAAGTTCTTGAAGGAAATTGGAAGTTTATCATGTAGATAATCCCATACAAATAAACAATTTAAATAAGTAATATTGTCGTTAAGCCGAAGAATTTTAGACAATTTATACAGTAAAGAGACATTGTCAAATAGGAAATTTTGAAAGTGAATAATTTTAAGGGCTTTGTTTTGAAGTGAAACTAGCTGGTTTAACGGACCTTTTTTTAAATTAGTTTTAAAAAAAGCATTCTTATTATATTTGTAATAAGTTTGGTCTAATTATTATAAAAACAATTGTTTTCAGCAATTTGCATTTCTTGTTGTAAAATGAAACGTGTTAAAAAGAGTTATTAATTAAGTTAATTTATTAAGCTTTCAACGAAGTTAACTATTCGAATTTCAATTAGTTTTCAGTGTAATGTCATCCAAATTTTATTTTTTTAAATGTGCGGTTACGGCGAAGTTTTTTTTGATTATAATGGCTGGTATCGAAAGAGTTTAATAAGTTTTAACAATTAATTAAGACTTTATAAATATTTCTAATTTTTGCAATTAATGATGACTTTATAAATATTTTATAATAATATCTAATAATATTTTATTAAGTTATATTAAGTTTTTTTTAATGATAAACTCAACATGCTAAAACTTTCGTAAAAAGTTTTAACAAAATTTTTAGGTTTAACTTCAACTTCTTAATAATAAAACTTAATTGCATTTATATTGAAACATATTATATAATCTAAAGGTTACTTTTTTCAATATGGTACTTAATTTGTTCGGAGCATAATGTCTTGCCACAAGAAGAGCATTGTATGGAAGTATTTTAGGAAAGCAGATAATAATGTTGCTTTGTGCGATGTATGTGGGAAGACGATATCATGCAAAGGAGGAAGTACGTCTGCAATGCAGAATCACCTGAAATTGCATCATCCTCCAAATCTGGTTGCTGGGACATCTGGTGCGGGTTCAACATCTAGTGCTAGGAGAAACATGGGAAATAGCTTGATAATTGGTTATTTTAACACAACAACTGTGGTAATGAATCGAGAAAAAAAAGGAAGAGTACCGCAATAAGTTGGCAATGATGTGCATTCAGGATCTGCGTCCCATCTTTTTTTTCATAGTGAGAGGATTCCGTGAAGTGGCGTTTTGTATCCAGGTGCGTGCACCACAATAGTAATATCTATATATATATATATATATATATATATATATATATATATATATATATATATATATATATATATATATATATATATATATATGTAAATTATGTTAGTGTATTTTACAAATAGAGTGCTCAATGTTCTTAAAGAACAGAGCAATAATTAATTAGTAAAAAACACTTATCTAACTTTTATCTTCGACTTGAAGTTTCACCATTGCTGGATCATCAGGAAGAGTTACTAAATCTCAAAAAAAATTCAATTTATAGAAAAAAATATTTTACAGGAAGTTATAAATTATTATAAAAAATTTTTAATTACTATATTTTTTTGTTAACGGGAAGTTTCAGAAAGTAATTATGAAAGAATTTTCTTTGGAATGGGGATAGTTTAATTTGGTCATTTGTTTTTATAATTTTTTAAGAGGTATTTATTTTCGTGCCTACATTTAGAAATTAATTCAGATTTTTTTTTTAATAAATTTTCTTGATTCAAATGAGTAATTATTTCAAATTTTTCTTGCAAACATAGCATACATTTTTTGGAAATGTTATTATAGGCAGGGGCAGATTTTAGAATAGACCATTGTAAATTATAATTTTTATTTTTTTCTTTTAAATCCCAAATATATTTTGACAGCATAGTCTCTTTTGAATATTTTTTGTGTTTAAACGATTGTTTGTGGTTGGCATAACGTTTTTTCCATTCCCCCTCGGTTAAGCCAATATATTGTTTATCAGGGTTGTTTTGTGAGGAAACAATGCACTTGTAAATTACATTTTTCGAAAGGCATTTTCCATTTAGAGGGCAATCTATTTTTTGTTTACAATTACAATAATCAGTGTTTTTTTCTTTTATATGTTCATTTTTATTAATTAACGCGTAGTTGTGGCCTTTTATAATTCTTTCTAAATTTTTTGTACAACTATAACTTACTTTAATGGTATTTCTGTTAAAAATCTTATGTAATTTATTAGAGGGAGGAAAATGTTTGTCTACTAATTTTAGAAAAATTTTACCAATATTTGTTGAAACATTTTTGCTGTACGGGGGGTTGAACCAAATTATGTTTCTATTTCTATAACGCTTTTTTGCAATTTTCTTTTCAAATTTTAGCTCGAAATTTTGAAAGCCACTTTTTTTAAGGGCATCTTCATAAACGCGTTTAGAGGAGTTAAAAATATTTTCATTAGAAGAGTTTTGGTTTAGCCTATTGTTAATTGAAATTGGAATTTGTTTTAGAATTTGAGGGGGATGGTTCGAATTTACATTAATATACAATAATTCGTCATTACGTTTTTTGTAGGGCTTATAGGAACTTTCTGAGAGGTTAAATGTGACATCAAGAAAATTCACTATTTTTAAATTTATATTTATTTCGATTAGGAAGCCAATATTTTTAAAAACTTTAATAATATCTTTTCTAATTTTATCGAGTTGTGGCCCTGATTTTTTATGCATTATTATTAAACCGTCGTCGCGATAAAGACCTAATTGATTAATTTGGATTATTTTAGCAAGGGTATTTAAAATATATAAACCTACAAATTCGCAAATTTCTGCTCCGTCGTAACTTCCCATTGTTACATCAAAGCATTCGTGCGTGGTTTTTTTCTTCCACGTTTCCTTATCAAAATAGAGTAAATTTTTTCTGCAGTGCTTAATTATACGGATAGTGTCCTCAGTAATTTTTAAATGGGATTTTCCAAATTCTATTGTTTTATCTAAAATTTCTGCTGTAATTGAGGGGAAAAAATCAATAATATCAAATTGTATAAATGTGCATTCATTTTTATTGTTAATTTTAGAAAACCAATCTATAACATCAGTGGTATTTTTCCACTGATGTAAACCTAATTTTTTCCGAATAGAGTTATTAATTTTGTCTAGTTTTATTTTACTAACGTGCCCTAGTTCACTTTTTGAAGGTACTAGTAGCCTACAAGGGAGTTTATTTTGAAAATTTGGTTTGTGATCTTTTAGCGAAACAAACGCTTGCGCCGGTGCAACTGATTCAATTCTCGCATCTAAATTAATATTTTTGGCGATGTTTTGAGCTTCTAAATTAATGGCGTTTTCCAAGTTTTTTGGTGCTTATATATATATATATATATATATATATATATATATATATATATATATATATATATATATATATATATATATATATATATTTTTTTTTATAATAAACAAGACAAACTTTTTAATTAATAAAACCATTTTATTAATTCTAAACAATACATGTTTCGACCATCAATAGTCATCTTCAGTTGAAGTTTAATTTTTAAATTTGTTTAATTACCGTTATAGGTGACTTTTTAATACCAATACAAAATGTAATTATCTGTGTACAAACTATTAATTTAATTACAAAAATACAACAAAAACTATTATAAGAATAATAGTTTTTCCAGTCATACTAAAAAACAAATAGGAAGTGACGAAAGAATAGGTTAATAAAAAAATACATAGAGTAATAACTAAACAGAAAGTGTCAATTGGACATGGTTGATCTGTTTGTTCATACCAGGTTTTAACCATTCAACAAACATGCTTTCTTTAAGTTTTAATTCGAACTTATTAGATGCTGAATCTAAAACGGAAAAACACTTTTCATTTAATTGCATAAAACAATTTTCATTACCATGGAGATGTTTATAGATATGTGATTTTTTGTCTCTCTTATAATGTTCAGTTATCCGTGTCTTGAGATGGCGAGTAGTTTCGCCTATATAACAGGTGTTACATCCTGCACATACGAATTTGTAGACCACGAACGATTTGAACTCCAGAGGAATAGGATCTTTAGAGGAGAAAAATTTTGAAACTTTTAGTGAGACAAAAACTAGTTTAAAATTTACAGACCAGCAAAATCTTTTAACAATTGAATTAGCCATTTATTACATATGTTTTATTCTACCGTGTATTATTATTTTTTTTAATCTTTTTTTTTTGTTGTTTTTTTTTTTGTTTTTTTTTTTTTGCCAAAGGTAATTTTTTGTTTTGTTTTTAATGTTTGTTGTAACTTTTGTTTTGTTTTGATTTTCTCAGTGTTTTTCTGTTTATGTTGTATTTATTTATTTGGTCATAATATTTGCAATATATTTTGATTATTATATTATAACAACTATGATTATATTAATATATTTACTAAATCTTTATAATTTTTTTAGCAGTAGTCGTTTTTATGTCATCGTAAGTTGTTACGTTTTGTCAGTTTATTACTGTTTGTAACTGTAACTTTGTAAGTAAAAACGATTGCTGTATGAAAAGTAATACCGATTTATTTAAATTATTATAATTACTTTATTATTATTATTATTATTATTATTGTTATTATTGTTATTGTTATTATTGTTATTACTATTATTAATATTATTATTATTATTATTACAAAGATTAATTGTATATAAGTAAACTATTTTTTTAAGGTATTTACTCGAGATTAGTATTTCAATACTATTTGTAAATAGCCGTGAAAATTTATTTTCAGAATATATATGATTGATTGATTGAATTGAAAATCGTTTTTTAGTTAAATCAGATATTTTTCCTAAAAATGGTAGTTTAAAGTAAGAAAAAGGTTCTTTGATTTTTGGTGGTGATGGATTGTTTGTGTTAATTTTGTTTAAATAAGATTTATATATTTTCGATATTAGCCAAGATGGATACATGTTTCTTTGAAATACTTTGAAAAGGTTGTTTATGTCGGAGTTCAACCCTAGATTATTACTATTGATTTTAAATGCTCTATCGATTAAGCATTTGATAAGACTAACTCTGTACGAAAGCGGAGTGAAACTATAAAAATTGGTGTGTAGACCAGAGTAGTTTTTTTTATGAAAAACTGAAGTAGTTACTGTAGAATTTATTTTGTGTAAATTTATGTCCAAGAAGGATATTTTCAAATTCACTTCTTGTTCCATGGTGAAAGAAATAGAATTGTGTTTACTATTAATATAATTAAGGAAAATACGTGCTTCATTTTCTGACTGAAAAGCAGCAAAAATGTCATCAACATATCGTTTATAGAAAACTGGCTTAACTCCATTGCAATTTTTAATCCAGTTATTTTCAAAATGACCCATAAACAAATTGGCAAGAACAGGTGCTAGTGGAGAGCCCATGGCTACACCATCTATTTGATCATAAGTATGTCCTTTAAAAAGAAAATGTGTTTGCGAGGTAGCGAAATTAAATATTTTATTAACCTATTCTTTCGTCACTTCCTATTTGTTTTTTAGTATGACTTGTTATTCTTATAATAGTTTTTGTTGTATTTTTGTAATTAAATTAATATTTTGTACACAGATAATTACATTTTGTATTGGTATTAAAAAATCACCTATATAGGTTTTTAAACAAATTTAAAAATTAAACTTCAACTGAAGATGACTATTGATAGTCGAAACATGTATTGTTTAGAATTAATAAAATGGTTTTATTAATTAAAAAGTTTGTCTTGTTTATTAAAATACTTACATTTTTGGGCTAAAAAGAAATTTGGATATATATATATATATTGATATATATATATATATATATATATATATATATATATATATATATATATATATATATATTGATATATATATATATATATATATATATATGAATGAAAAGTTTTTTTTAACGTTGATTTATCAACGTTAAATCAACGTTAGGTTCAAACGCTATATCAACGTTGATTCGACGCAAAAAAACGTTACAATAACGTTGAATTTACGTTGAAACAACGTTAAGAATGACAGTTTTTTAAACGTTGATTTATCAACGTTAAGCCGGCTATTAAAAAACGTTTTGTAATCACAGAAACCGTTGATAAAAACTGAGGTCACCATCAAAACGTAGTATGCATGTCCAATAGTGCTGTTGCACTTCTCTATTACATTATTAAGGTATATTATGGATATTAAATCTACTCATAGTCTATACTTAGACTATTTAGAACTTTTTCAATTTAAGTTTAGTTAAAATAGTATTATTAAAGCAAGAGATAAAAGTTGTTTTATTGAAAAATATATTTAAATATTACATACATTTACATATAATTGAATAAGATCTACAAATAATTAAATTTAATCTACGTATAATTGAGTAAAATCTCCACAAATTTCTTCTCTTATCCATCACCTTTTTGAAATGGAGCGTATTTTAGAAAATCAAACAATATTCCATTAACCGAGGTTTCTTTTGCTCCATTGAATACAATAGAAGAAGCTGTAAATAAAAAAAATATATTTAAAAAAATCAAAAAAGGCAAACTTGAAAAAATATATAATGAATAAGAAGGTGTTACAACTTATAAAGGTATTCCATTTACAAAGCCATATAAATTAGTGTTTCTAAGTATATTTTTTCACCTTTGCCCTTCATATCCGTGAAGGCCATAAAAAATTTTCGAAAAAACTCTGAATTTTTAAAAGGTAATTTAACTATTAGACAGGGCCGTCCCGAAGTGATCTCTCATGGGGTGGGGGTGGGGGGTGGGGTGGGGATTGTATGTATTTTTTGCCAACTAGAGACACACACACACACGTAAAAAAGGTTCAAAACTTGCTAAATGTATCAACTTAAATGCTTATATAACAGCTTTGGGGGTGGTGGGACACCCCCTACACCCTCCGTTCGGGACGGCCCTGCTGTTAGATGATTATTAATAATTTTTTCAAATATTTAATTTAAATGAAACAACCTTTTTTCAAAATAAATTAACAATCAAAATATTAAATTTTTTTAACATTGAAAAGTAATTATCGGGGTGGCCACATAAAATTTTCATAAGAAAAATAGGATTTTAGAGGAGATTTTGCACCTAGTATAGAGGATTTCTTTTGTTTTAATTTAGCTTTAACGTCCATGTTTTTACACTTATGGGGCTTAGACAGAGGTCAATAATGTCATTTTTCATGTTAAATAGCATGCATTTGCTAAAGCAACTTTTAATAATCCTATGCACTTTCAGGAGAAAATATATATATATATATATATATATATATATATATATATATATATATATATATATATATATATATATATATATATATATATATATATATATATACAGGGTGTTCGGGATAAATTTGACATATTTATAATTGATTATATTTTTTTGTAGATTAGAGGTATTAATACACACTACAGGTCATTTAAAAGTTTGAACCCTTCTTCATTCATATACAAGATGTCAGAAAGGATGGATGACTGGAACCCACCTGAATCAAGAGAATAACTTGCATCATGATGATTCGTGCCGGCCATCAAAATAAGGATATTATGACTGCTGCCCAATGCTCCCTGAACACAGTAAAAACAATCAGGTATGAACTAGAGACTTGCAATGGTGACTACTAGGATGTAGTAAGAAGAAAGATCCCTAGCAGACGATCTGATTGCGTTCGTACAGCAGAATTCCTCGCAAGTCTGCAGGAACAGGTGTTGAAGAACCCTGGCATTGGAATTCGGGCTTTGTCACGTGAAATGAATGTTGCATCCTCTACTATGAAGCTTGCACTCAATGAAAACCTTCGCTACTACTCATACAAGCGCCACAAAGGTCAGCTACTCACAGAAAAGGCCCGTGAAAAACGTTTGATAAACGCGAAGAAACTTCTAAACAAAGTGAAACATCCTGTAGAACTACAAACAATCTGGTTTTTTTCCGATGAGAAAAACTTTTGCCAGGATCAAAAACACAACACGCAGAATAACAGGTGGCTTGCATGCAGTACAAAGGACATTCCTCGTGTAATGCAGACTAAATTTCCCCAAACTGTGATGGTTTTAGGATGTGTATCCTCTGAAGGCGATGTGATGGCTCCGCATTTTTTCCAAGAGGGCCTCAGGTTGACTTCAGATGGCTACGTGGAGTTGCTGAACACTGTAGTCAAGCCCTGGATAACAAGGGTAGCCAATTGTAGGCCGTATGTATGGCAGCAGGATTCGGCCCCTTGCCATACCTCTGTGAAAAGCCAAAAATGGTTGTCTGAAAATTTCTACGACTTCACCAGTCCAAATGTTTGGCCTCCAAACTCCCCAGACCTTAACCCCATGGATTATTTTGTATGGGGCGCAGTTAAAAAAGACACCAATCGCACTTCCAGTAATACAAAAGCCCAGTTAGTGGATAAAATTAAAACAGTTTTTGAGGCCCTTCCCAGGGAGACTGTAGCATTAGCTTGTTCGAAATTCCGAAGCAGGATTGAAGCAGTGATCGATGCTAATGGTAATTAGTAGAAAATCACTTAACAAAATTTTTTTTATTTTACACTGAGTTTCATCAATAAAGACTCATCAGAAATGATGAGTCTTTATTGATGAAACACAGTGTTAAATGAAAACAATTTTTCTACTAATACATAATTGCTCTGTTCTTTTAAGAACATTGAGCATTCTATTTTGTAGAATACATTTACCTATAGATTTGATCAATGAACAACTGGAGGTCAGGTGCATTGACACTTCATCTAAATTTTTGATAACTGAACCTGTAAAATATAATTCCTAATTTATGGTATAAATTACAAAAACATTTTTAGTTTTTTAGGTATAAAAATTGAAATTTATAAAATCCAAGCACATAAAACTAATACCTACTTGGGAAATTCTCTTTGTTTATGTTTTCTTTTTTTGTAAATAGACATTCTCATTATAACAATTTTCTTTTGTAGTTGTAAATTCAAATTTTTCACGATCCTGTTTGCTTTCTGTGCAATTGAAATAGTTATATGAATAGTTATATGAACATTTATATATTTTGTATCAACAAAATAACGTTTCCTTACATAATTATTTAAAAAATAGTAATTGTAATATATAGATGTAATACCTGAAGAGAATTTAGTTTTAATTTGTGGAAACTTAAGCTAATTCTTCTCAGCATTTTAGTGCAGTCAATGCTTTGGTACCTGGAGGCCAATAAACAGTTTTATTACAAATCCAATTAGATGAAATTACAACTTCTTCTCCTTGTAAATCTTCATTTAAAACAGCTCCTTTCCATATATTTGATTTTGAAAATATTATATGAACTAATAAAAAAACGAAGAAACCATATTATAAGTGTACTAACAGGCCTAGTTAAACAAGCTAAATCCTGAGATTTTATAACCATGATACTTGCTAAACAATAATATTAGCAGACATTATTAGCAAAGATAAGATTTTCTTTATTTTATAAATTTATATTTAAATTTATTTTTATGAATATATTTATTATTTTTATAATCTGCATAGTTCTGAATATATTATGTTTAAATAACTCAAGGCATCAAAGGAAAATAATGAAAGAATCCCAGGTTGCTAAAACATAATTAACTACAGAAAGAGTAATACGGAAAATTGAACAAAAATAGATAATATTCATTATTAATACAAAATATAATATAAAGTTTATTATAAAATATCACACAATAATAACCTATTATGATTAATAATACAAAAGCAACAAAAATTATAAAAGAAAACATCTCAATAAATAATAAATTATCATTCAAACATTTTTAAAGACCAAATAATAACTTGTAACTTATTTTTTACACATCTTCATTTAATAAACATTAATATTAATACCAATTTTTAATACCACACCATTAGTATTTTTGTTTTTATTAAAAATAAAAATATTAAATCAGTTAAGCTTTTCTTATTTTACTTAAAACATCAACTCAATCCAACGTTTTTTTATAACTGAAATTTTTTTTTGGTAATGTTCAATTAACACTAAAAACAAAGTATTATTAGACATCAAGAAAATATTTCTTTATTGAAATATATGTAAATATTTATAACAATTAATCTAATTTCCTTTCTTTTCCTCCACCTTTTCGAAATTGAGCGTATTTTAAGAAATCGGACAAAATGCCATCAATTAAAGTTTCAGTCGCTTCATCGTATTTAATAGAAAGCTGTAAATAAAAATAAAAAAGTTTTACATATCTTATAAAGGTATACCTTTCATAGCACCATATAATCTGATAAACTTCTGTTAGTATAACAAGAAAAAAATAATCAGTCCTGATCTGAATAACACCAGGAATAGCATCTGGTTTTAAAAATAGCCTAACCTCACTCATAATGTTTATGAGTGAGGTTAGGCTATTATAATCATATTAATGAAAGGAAACTGTAGACGTTTAACATTAATTGCCCTTAAACCATTGAAATTATACCATAGTTTATAGACTTAACTGGTTTGGAAACTCCGTAAAATCTATTGTTTAACCTTTTGACACAAAAATAGAGCGTAAATGAAGCGTGACAGTGCACACAAACTTTTTAACGGCGTTTATTGCTAAGTGATATTGCAAACAGATTATTCCTTTATTTTACAGATTATCTGTAGTGATTATTTATAAGTGATTTTTTTTGTACATCATTGATCAGCGTTGATCAATTTATGAAGATAATATGCAAGGTGCTAATTGTAGTATAACGAACTGTGGAACATCACTAGTGACAGTATAAAAGTCCATCTTTATTGTTTTTAACCATTAAAATTAGTATTTAAATGTTGTTTCATCTTGTTCATTAATAAGAGTTAATTTTTTTTCCCTATCAAAAAATAACGCTTTTAATTCTTCTGACTGATACAGCTGTAAATCATCTTTCCGAAATTTTTCCATTACTTTTTTCTTTTCCCTATGAATCTTGTGGTGGTCAATAATCAGTTTATAGTCTTTTTCATTAACAAGTCCAAGATCTATAAGAACTGCAGAAGATATACAGGAACTGCAGAAGATCTATAAGAACTGCAGAAGATATACAGGAACTGCAGAAGATCTATAAGAACTGCAGAAGGTATACAGGAACTGAAGAAGATCTACAAGAACTGCAGAAGATCTACAAGAACTGCAGAAGATCTACAAGAACTGCAGAAGAAATTGCAGCAGCTTCTCTGTTACATGCTCCATATCTCAAAACTGTTTGGGCATGAAGAGGAAAATGATTTGTAATAATGACAAAACTTGTAATAATGATAAAATAGAATGAGTCTTTTATTTTATCATAATTTTGACATTAATAAATTGATTGGGTGATTCGCTTGTTTTTTCAATATCATATACATCTATTGCTTCATTCAAAAATTGGTTAATACTTAATTCTGCTTTCTTATTCTGCTCGTCATAAAATTTTCTAAACCCTACCTTTTGATTAGCAATCTCAACTGTTTTTTCTGTTCCTTTGTTTTGTTTAGTTAGTCGAGTATGTTTTTTTTTTGTCTTTACAATGTATATGAAAGCATTTTTCATTCCAACCTTTATTCTTTGAGCTCTGATAATTTTTAGCTCTATTTTAGGAATTTTTAAACTTGAAGATCAGAGAAATAAGACAATGATAACATTTTAGTCTCATATGCTTCCTAGATTAGAACATTTTAGTCTCATATGCTTCCTAGCTTAGAACATTTTAGTCTCATATGCTTCCTAGCTTAGAACATTTTAGTCTCATATGCTTCCTAGCTTATAGCATTTTAGTCTCATATACTTCCTAGCTTAGAACATTTTAGTCTCATATGCTTCCATATTCTTTGCCGTAATATCATTGCTTCCTTATAATATTGTGTTGCAAGCACAAATTTATATGAAATATCAAACAACATGTCAATTTCATTATGTAACTTACCTTTAATAGAAATTTTCACTCTTCCCCAAAACGTTTGAGCAACTCTTTTCCATTCTTTTTCAATTATCTAAATTATATAGTGATTAGGTTGAACTTGAATATTGATATTCACTTTTTTATACTGTGTAACAACCTAAATCAAAATCATTAAAAATATTAAATACAGTATAATATAGTAGAAAAACAAATTGAAATAAATAAAATAAAAGGAAAATATTAAATATAATAACATATAATTTAACAATATATAATTACAATATGAGGTCAAACTAACGTTACAAGATGACCTTTTGGCAGCTTGGTGAATTACCTCTTTTAACATATACTGAAGATTAGAGTCTAAGTTCTCCATTTCTAACAGAAATAATTGCAACACGTTTTCGAGGGTTGGCAATTCATAGGGTCAGCACCAAGGGCAATTCAGGGGGTCAGCACCAGAACAAGTCAGCACCAAAACCGATAAACTCTTTTTTGCTGCCTGGACAAGAATTACTTCGTGTTCTATTTAATTTATTCATAATTTTTAATAAACTAGAAGTAATAAACTAGAAAAAATATTAAATGTCTTGGATTCCTTAAAACATATACATGAATTATGAAGTTAAATCTTTAGACTATAGCTTAGTCATTTATTTTAAATAATAAAATTAAATCCATCAAAAAATATTTATTTTTATATTTTATTTAACCAGCAAATAAAATAATATAAACAAAAAGAAAATTGTTAATATGGTTACTCTTGGACTTGTTTCTCGTTATCTTTGTCTTTATTTATAATACTACTAGGTAAAATAAGTCTTCAAAATTTTCACATAAAAATTAAGAAAACGCTCAATATAATTTTAAAAGTAAACATTGCATGTTTAACAACAGATTAACATTACAGACTTAAGAAAATCGGTTGACACTTGATATCTCGACTACTCCATATCTCAAACTTTATTTCCGGACTCTTACGCACTCGAGTTCGAGATATCGAGAGTCAACTGTATAAGGTTTTCTTTTATTTCATGTGATTGTGTTTCATTATGATTAATATTTGAATCTATAAATAATAAACCATATAGAGTAATAACAAATATTTACTTGTACAAAAAAATGTTTTTAGGCGTTAAAATTTACATTAAACAAAAATTATAAGTCTCTTTTGTATATATATATATATATATATATATATATATATATATATATATATATATATATATATATATATATATATATATATACACACACATGTTTATATATATATGTATATGCATATATATATATGTATATGTATATATATATATATATGTGTATATATATATATATATATATATATATATATATATATATATATATATATATATATATATATATATATATATATATATATATATATACATATTAGACCTTATATAATATTTTTCATATATATATACATATCAGAAAAATATTAGATAAAAATAAACAATTTTAAAAAATTTTTTCTTAATAAAATAATATTAAATTAAAAATAATTAAAAAATAATTGCTTTATATAAACAGATTTATTTGAATTTAGAACCGAGAGATTCAAGAACAGAGCCTGCTGGTATGACCCGACCAAATATACCATCTTTTGATGTCGAAGATTCGTTTTCTTTAATCTTCAGATCGCTAATTAGCTAAAAATTAATAGTTATATTATTATAATCCAAATGTTTTAAAAATTATTTATTAATTTAGGCACATTTCTTTAACTAAGAATACTGAACAAACAGTCTTGTAAACGCTGTTTGTAAAAACTATCAAAGCTAACTCCAAAACTAGATTCTGCAATAAATAATACAGAGTTTTCAAACTCAGTTTTTTCAAAACTTGAAAATAAAATATAAAAAAAGTGTTTGCTATTGATTGACGAAGTCTACAACAAATCATCTCTTACCATGCTGGCTTTGGAAAAGCAGTAAATAAACTTAAGTCTTAAGCAACTACTGTTTTGAGTTTTTTATAAGTATCACTTTATGGAGGATCTCAACACCTTTGCAGAATTTTACCGGTTTGTGAGCTTTATTCTAAATTTCTGTTTGAACAAACTCTATTTGTTTTAGAGGGAATAAAGAGTGCTTGAGGGATACCGGTTGCATTAGTCACTAAGAAAAAAAAAAAAAAAAAAACTAAAGGAGTTAATAACGATAAAAAATTAAAATAAGTTTTTTTTAGAATTTGTTTAAGTTTATTTTGTTTTGAATAAAGAAATGAAGTAAAATTATTTTGAAATTTTAACTTTTCAAACTCATTCGCAATGCACACAAGGCAAACTCATTTACAATGCACATAAGAAAAATCAATCTGCAACAAGTCATCCATATCAGTAAGGTCTCCATATCGGTATAGATTTTTTATCTGCAAAAAGTGGGCATAATTGCCAGAAAAGAAACTTTCTTAGAAGTAATACTATTGATATATATATATTCTAATTATTCACCTCCCCAAGGCTGAGAGGACAACTACAGTCGAGGAGGCTATAGAGTTGGGGGAGGATTGTAACCGCAACAAGCGGTTACAATCCTCCCTCAACTCTATAGCCTCCTCAACTATAGAGTTGAGGATGCTATAGAGTTGATCCTTTAACTCTATAACTCCGAAATACATGCCTTGAGGATTAAGACCGCTGTGTGGAGAAACAAGTGATTTCGGTAAAAATTTTATCATTTTAATCTATATCAGCATTAAAAAATATACTATATAATTAATTTTTATTGTGGCCTCTGAATGTATGATTTTGTAAAATATTTTGCATCTTATATATGAGGAATGTTTTTTTTAAGTTTTGTTTTTATAGAAAAAGTTTTAGAGCTAAGGAATGTTTTTTTTATCTTTGTAATGAGATTGTTATGAATATATGAATATGAATAGGTTTTAATTATTAAGTAAAATAAATAGATTAACAACAACAACAACAACAACAATAACAACAACAACAACAACACTGACAGGCCTTTGTATATAATACTAGTAATTACCTGCAAACACTCTGTTCTTCCCATATCTCCTCTAACTGCAAGTAATGCTAAAGCATGATCAGCTCTAAAATCTGGATACTTAGTTGCCAAACCCTACAGAAATTAAAAGTAAAAACTTTAAAATTACTAAAAACACTTCTTGTAACTACAAAAAACTCGCACAAATTAAAGATAGTAAGTGCACACAATGTAGTAAAACAAACAACACATACTTGTAAATAACAGATAAAAAGATTAATAAAGCTTTATTTTTGGTTGGAATTATTCTATTTAAAATAATTATCTTTAGCATATATATTTAAAATAATTAAATAAATTATCTTTAGCATATAGAGTAAATGTAAGTAATATGGACACGGATTAATATAATTGTGTGTTTGGTTTTGGAACTTTTTTACCTAGATAACATTTTAAAAACAAGTTTAAGATGTTTGTTGCAAAAACTTGGGAAATTTTACATTTTATTTTAAAACTCATTTTTAAAGTCACGTTTGTTTAGATTGTTGGAGGAGACACAACTTTTTTATAAGTAATTGTAAGCTATATATGCTGTGAACAATAATTCAGGTTAATTCAATGTTAAACTTTACCTGTTATAGTTTGTTGTGTAGTGAAAGATTTTCTTTTTATATAGTTATATAGACTGTTGATAGTATAGTCACTTCCCTTAATGGGATCAGCCTGATTGTATTATTTAACTATTAACTCTGGTAAAATAAAATATCCAAAAATTATTTATTAAAATGTCCTAATTTAATAATTATTAATTAAGTCAGAAAGATAAAATGTATTATTAAAAGTTTTGTTTAGAAGTATTTTAATTCATGTTTGAATTAAATTGAAAAAAAAAAACAATGTAAAAGTGGGCAAAAGAAAACAAGAAACATGGATTTTAGAAGGATGGCAGAATGCTGTGAAAAAATGTTGTTGCAGAAGACATGGCACATGGAGGTGTAGCATTAAACAATAATTAAACAATAAGAAGGATATAAAAAAAAGTACATAATGAGCAAACCAGAGTTGTTACTTTTGTTTTGTAGAGTTGGGTCTTAGGCTATATGACATGGTCTGCAAAATGAAGTGTAATTATTTATCCAGTTATTCAACTAAATAACTGAACATAGTTTTAAAAATAATCAATGATGGAATCAATAACAATTAACAAACTCAACCAATACTTTACAACTCAAAGGTCATAACAAAGCATTTAAAGAAAGTTTGACTTTTAGTCAGAAAGAGAAAAAAGTCACTTGTACCTTCATGAAAATTTTATTTAAACATCCACAGCTTTCCATTTGTAAGCTAGAAATTTAAATAGTTGCAGGGCTTTAATCAGACCAAGGATCAAATGTTTTACATTGTAATAGAACCAGAATGGTTTGATAGTGATAGAATGCAAAAGATCTCTGCAGGTAATATTTTTAACATTGATGAGTTTGGGTACTCAATTGCTATTTAATTAAAAAGGAAAAAAAAATATTGCAAAGTAACACAAGAAGTTAGGTAGAGAATAGTGACTTCTCAGAAATAGTTAAATAATTACTGGTGAGAGTTGCGTTTTGGTATATGATGGATTTTACTATTTCCATATTAAAAAATTATAGGAGATCTACCTTTTGAGGCTCCAGCAACAACTTTTAGATATCTGTGGAACTGTTTTTTTTTTTTTTGGAGCTATAAATACATATAAAAACAAATGACACAAAATTCACACAAGAGGCACATATCGATTTTTTTTCTTCAGTATTCTTCTTCAGTTGGTTAAGACTCAAAATAATTTCAGTGCTCCAGTGTTTGTTCCAAAAAGCAAAAAGTTGACTCAGAAGAATATTTTAGGCTTCTACAGACAAAAGTTGTTTCTAGGATAAAGAAGACATACCCAGAAGGTAATTATGTATTTTAGCAGAATGATGCACCTGCTCAACCCTCTGAAAAATCTCATCAGTACCACTTAATGTGGCTCCTTTGAAATTCAGACTTGAACCCTTTGGAATACTTTAAGTAGGCGGTTGTTTAGAAAGAAGCATGTAAGACACACCATAACATTGCCGAGGCGTTACAGCTATCTTTAGAGGATGGTAGCAATGTCAATAGCAGGAATACCACATTCCCGCTATTGACATTATCAATTCCTGCTGGTCATTCCAATAACGACTTCAACAAGTGCAAAAAAATGAAAATTGAAATCCGAGAAAAGTATAAGATTGAGAAGATTGTAACTTCAAGAAATCTGATAGTTGAGAAGCAAAATAAAGCACAATGTTAATAAAAAAACAACAAAGTATGGGAACAAAGAAAAAGAAATAAAATGTAGTCTTATATGTGAACAAAATAGCATCATACTTATTGCAGATTAGATGTGTCAAAAAAAACAAAAACAACTAGAATATCAATGATGATATATTTGTTGAATAACTATAATGTACTTAATATTACTAAATTAATTTTAAATTGTTATTAGTGAAGCATTTTATTCATAAAATATTTTTTTGTAATGATTTATTTAATTCAAAATTTTATTGTTGCCTTTTTATTTAAGTCAAATAAGTTGACAATTATTGCTACAAATAGTTTTATGACAGATTTTGATTTTATAAAATTAGTTTTTATATAGTTTTTAGAAAAAACTAAAAAACTAACAGAAATTTCCAGAGACACGATATCTGTGCTTTTCAAACGTAGTACTTCAGCTATTAAATTAAGTATTGAGCAAGGAGAATCTTGAGAAATTTCAACTTTTGAAATCCGACTTATAGTTTCAGATATTTTTTTGGCTTCTTCTTTAATTTGTGAAGCTGCGTCTTTACGTTCATCAAGATTACGAAAAGTGATTCGCCTAATGTATATATATAAAAATAAATATACTTAAATGATAAAACCATTTAATGAATCATTAAACAACACAGTAAAAAAAAAAAAGAAACATTTATTACCTCGACAACACTGCTCGTACATACTCCAAAATAATTCTATCTTCTGCTTGTTTCATTATATATTGAAATGCTCTAAAAAACATTTATTAGTTTACTTGTGGTTCGTAACTGGGTAGAAAAACTAAAAAAAATAAAATTTTTTTATATCTGGCCTAAAGTATAATATGTCTGAATAACTATAAAATATATTTGATATAAGTCTATAATAGCACTAACATAACTATAAATGTCAGATATGCCTGATATAATTATAAAATGTCTAAGTTATATGTCTATAATAGATCTCATACAACCATAAAATATGTCTGAGATATAGGTTTATAATACCTCTCATATAAATATAACATTTGTCTGAGATTTAGGTCATGTTTTAAGTTTTAAAGGCTAAGGTCATGTTTTAAATTTTTTCTACAAAAATTGATAATGGTCATAAACGTCATCTGGAACTTCCTCCAGATGACGTTGTAAATGCGTCATCCTTGAGCAATTTTAAAACAAAATAGACAATTATCTAAAAGAAGAAATAACAATTTATGATTAGTCTATTTGTATGGCAGTTTTTGAGGTTAACAAGCATTCATGCTTATACAAATACAATTTGTAAACCTTATAAAATAACAATGTTTTCCTTTTACTTTAACCATTAGTGTGGCTACATTTACATGAAAATACCTCACAAAGCTTCACAAAAATTCAATTGATCATACTTTAATCTCATTAAACCTTCTCAATCATAAATAGTTTCAAAATGTAAAATTTTTTGTCAACTTTAGTTTTTAAATAATATATTTCAAAATTCAAGTTTTTTTTTATCGCTTTTTAGATTTAACATTTTACATCATGTACATGCAATTTAACATTTTACATCATGTACATGCATAAGTGTACGCATATAAACTAAGAAACATTTGGCATTTCAATAACAGTCAGGTTTCAGTAAAAATATTTTAGGAAGGATTACTACCCTTTTAAAACATATTCCTACAATGTCAAGATTTGAAACAAAACATACCTTCAGGAACACACTAATGAGACTTATTATTCAATCAGACCAGTCTTCTAAAAAAACCTACATATAAAACCAAAATAATATAATTTGCAAAACTCACAGGTGTTTAAGATGGACATAATCATTAGAATAATCTTCTAGGGTAGCTATCACTGTTGCTATAACAACAGGGGATCCTAGCCTAAACATTAAAAAGATTGAAACCTAATAAACAGTTGATAAATAAAAAATAAAAAAATTATCATAATTTATTCAAAACGTTATCATTAGCTTAATTATTAATGTAGAGTAAATAACATTTATTTAGTTATTAATTTATTAAAAATTAAATTTTTTTACCATTTTCTTGTAAATAAATCTTGATAATACACTGCAACATCCACAAAAACACTGTCTAATAAAATATCACAAATTTCAAAGGAAAGAGTTTTATAAGCATTTATTGCTGAGTTAAAAGCAGCTAAACGAGTTTCACTGAAAGTTTCTTCTCCTAGCTCAGCACGTTGTTGATTCTTTTTAAAAAAGATAAAATAAACTCATTGTAATAATAAATAAAAATATTTAAACAAAAAAAAAAAAAAACTAACCTTCATTTGTTCAGAAAACTCAGCAATTATTATGCAGTTATTACAAATTGATACCTAAAGAAAAGGATTGTTTTAAATTTAAACTATATTTTTGCAAGTTTAGAATTTATGAGAATACTTTAGGTATGTATTTTTTCTAAAATTATTGATTTTATAAAATACTTGTATTTTAAGGATAATAATGTACAAAAAAAGCCCCCATACAACTCATGACCTCTTTATGTAACTTTGAAATATGGAAAAAATAGAAAACCTCCGATAAAAAGAAAAAGCCAATATGTTTTGCCGATCAAAAGTTAAATCCAGTGTGTTTTGTGGATAATGCAACTAAAAAAATGAATCCATCAGCTGAATGAATGAACCAATCAAGCAGAATGTAAGAATTCATCAACCTGATTGAATGGAGTAAATGTTTTGTTTTTCATAATACACTTTGCAAAAACTTAAATGCCAAGTCCAGTTTCATTGCCAACCACCAATAATCCCATATTCACTCCAACATTTTAGATTATGCAAAGACAAAGTGTGTGACAAAGATTGTGGTTATGCTATTGTTCCCACCTCACCCTTGAAAATATGATTAATTTCTCCTTCAAAAATTTTACAATTATGTATGGAACACATAAACAAATTTAAACAAAAGAATGGCACCTCAAATTTTAAGCGTAAAATATTTTCACCTGTAATGACGACAAAGTTATTGCAAGAGTTAAAGAAGCAAGAAAATAGTTGAAAAAAAGACCAAGACCAATACACCAGGTTTTCAAGACCAAGAAAAAGGCTCCAAGCTTCGAGACCAAGACAGTTAAATATGAGTCTTAAGACGCCTCTAAACCAAGACCTGCATCATTAGTTAAAGCAGGTTTAAATACATTATTATTGTACCTTTTACACCATAGCTCTTCTAATGAAGCCCTTTCTAAAAAAGAAAGGGCTTCATTAGAAGAACTAGTCCAAAAGTGATAACAGTATTAAATACAAGGGCAGATAAAAGATTTATAAGGACAGTGGTCAACATAATAAAGATAGACCACTTAACAGATATTAATTTACAACAAATGATAATAAAAGATAAGAATGTTAACAGATTACAAATAACAGCAGATTACAAATAACAGCATGACAATATCAACATTAGTGTTGATATTGACTTCAACTAAATTGACTAGTTGAAATTAGTCAACTCTGAAAAATCTGATAGTCAATTTAATCGACATGGACTTCCTTCTGATCGACTAAAAGTCGATTTAGTCAAATAAAAATCTATAAATCCATGTATCTTTTCATTTAGTTTAACTTTTCAATTTTTGTTTGTTCATTTAATAACAATAGTATGTACTATTATAATTTGTACCTTATCTTGTTTAATCTTTTAAAGTTTTATCTAATTTATAGCATGTTAGCATTATTTCTACCTAACTAAACTTTTGATTATGCATTTCATAAATTTTTTTTCTTTTGTTTACTTGATACTTGTGATTTTCATAAATACTTTCATGCAGGGCCGCTCCAAGCTGGCTCAGGGCCCTGGGGAAAAATTAAGTTGTGCGGCTATATACAATATAGTATACAATATATATTACAAATAATACTAAATAGATAGAGTAAAACAGGGTAAAATGAAATAGCGGGTAGAATAAAATAATTATGCCAATGTTTATTCTTTTGCCCTTAATTAGTTATTGGAAAATCATTTTAGTCAGATGATATCAAATTTTATTTTTGATTAAAAAAAATTGTTATTTTAAGTTTTTGTATGCGTAATAAGATTTTTTCTTATTTTGAAAAATCTTAAAACTCTCGGAAGTTAACTTTGATATCATTGAACTTAAAAAATTTTATGGTATAGTTTTTTACGCTGATTAAGAATCTTTTTTAAAATTAAATTTGCTATTTAGGAAAAAAAGTTACGAGTAAAAAACGGAAAAGGAAAATTGTGGGGTTGAATGAAATACGCTAATAATAAGTGAAGCAATAGCTCACTTCTTAAATGCAGCTTTTTTAAAATAAATCTCATGTGACAAATAAATCTCTTTATTTCTTAAATCAAAATCTCTTTAATTTTTAAATCAAAAAAACACCTGTACAAAGATTGGTGTTTAGGTGGTCTAGATGATGCCATATACATTATATCTCCGTCCAGATTGATAAAAGATAAGCAAGCTAAAAAACAAAGTAAGCTTAGCTCTAATGGTAAATAGCAAATAAACCAAGCAACAAGTCCAACGAAAATATTAGCTGCAAACCAATTTAAGTGTAAAAAGTTCCAAAAAGTTTTAGGTGAAGCTTCAGCATGTCAAAATATGGAATGGCACCAGTTTGAAAATTCAAATTGCAAAATTTGGCATGTCAAACATGCATACCAAAGCGATATGTAAAAGGCGCTGAGTTTTATCGCACGAAAAAGTGTCGCACAGTTGAAAACTCAACTCAACCTCTAGTACCTCTAAACAACTTATCATCATCACAAGAATGAAAAAATTGTCTAACCCTTGTCCTGCTGGTAACATGTAACCCAGTACAATCTGCTTCATGTCCTGCTGCCTTGTAGGATACGCATTTTAAGGCAAAGGCTAGGAGATGCCAACTCCAACTTAAAACACCCCCTGCCTTGCGGCTCTTGGTTGAGTAAAGGCTGGAGATGGTGTCTCGATAAAAATACTAATCTTGGGCAGATGCTAAATGCATCCGACTACTGTCTTGTGGAAGGCCTCCTAGGCAAAGATTTAAGGGGCAAACAGATTCTATCTGTTGACCAGCCTCGCACCCCTACATCATCTATTATGCTGGCGCAAATGTATTTTTAATACATAGTTTCCAGTTTAGGATGTTAAATGCTGGATCTTCTTGACTCAATGCATGGGTTTTGCGTGTGTCTCTGTTTTTATGACTACTCAGTTTTATGGTTCTGAGGCCGGCTGGTAGTCAGGTTTCCCGAACTCTGTTGTAGCTCTCAGTGAGGCTGATTCCATCAACATCTGAAAAATATCAAAGTATGTATAAAAATATCAAAGTTCTCTGAACCTATCATTCACTAATATTCGTGGTCTTCGAAGTAACTTTTCTTCTGTTGAGTCTTATCTCTTGCAAAGTTCACCAGACCTACTTGCTCTTTGTGAGACTAATTTGAGTTCAGTTGTCTCATCTTGCGATTTTAGTGTTAATGGTTACCTTCCTTTAATTCGTAAAGATACCTCTTACAACTACCTTAAAGCTGACTGGGACTCTTTCCCTGATTTTCTTCGAGATGACTCTTGGGTAGAAATCATTCATCTTTCTGTTGACAAATATGCTTCTTACATAATTTTGTGGATTCAGGCTGGCATTGAATCTTTTCTTCCCTCTTGACCATTCCAGGTCAAGCCTCACTCTCTTCCATGGTTTACCTCACACTGTGCTGCTGCGATTGCCAATCGAAATTATTACTTCCATATCTATCAGCAAAACAATTCTCCAGAAAAACAGACCTCTGTTTATTACTGCGAGAAACCATTGTAAAAAGGTTTTGTCTAACGCCAAAGACCGCTATTCTCAGGTCATGAAATCTCGTATCTCATCTCAAAAACTAGGCTCTCGTGACTTCTGGAGAATCTTTAATAGTATTAATAATAAGGGTAAATCTTTAATTCCACCTCTCTTGTATGGTTCAGACTTTATTACCTCACCTAACGACAAAGCTGAATTAATTGCCAAGAATTTTTCATCAATATCACCTCTTGATTCCAATAGTTGCGTTCTATCTGATATTGCCAACAAACAGGTTGATCCATTGCTTGACATTCGTATCACTCCAACTTCTGTATCTAAAGTGATTACCTGCCTAGACACTTCTACAGCTTGTGGCCCGGACAACATACCTGTTATTGTCTTGCAGAAGTGTTCTCCGGAGCTGTCGTCTATACTCTCAAAACTATTCAAGTGCTTATCAGAGTCTTGTAACAAGTGCTTAACAAGTGCTTATCAGAGTCTTGTTATCCAGCCTGCTAGAAAGCAGCATCTGTTATCCCTATCTTCAAAAATTCTGGAGAGTGATCTCATTTTTCATACTACCGTCCCACTAGTCTTCTTTCTATCATAAGCAAGGTTTTTGAATCTTTAATTAAGAAACACTTAATTTCTCATCTTGAATCTAATAACTTACTTTCTGACCATCAATATGGATTTCGATCTTCTCGTTCTACAGCTGATTTGCTAACAGTAATAACTGATAGGTTTTATCATACATTAGATAAAGGTGGAGAGGTTAAGGCTATCGCTCTTGACATTTCAAAAGCTTTCGGTAAAGTTTGGCATTCTGGTCTTCTCATAAGCTTTCTTCTTAAGGTGAATCTGGCAACATTTTTAAGATAATTGAATCCTTCCTTTCCGATCGTAATATAAAAATTGTCTTCGATGGACAGCACTCTTCTTCTTATTCTATAACTTCAGGGGTTCCTCAAGGTTCTGCCCTTGGCCCTATACTCTTTTTAGTTTACATTAACGATCTTCCAGATATTCTCACATCTAAGCTGGCATTGTTTGCTGATGATACTACTATTTATTCTTGTCATGATAAAAAGCCAACACTCTCTGATTGCTTGGAGGGGGCATTTGAGTTTGAAAAGGATCTCACTTCTGCTACAGCATGGGTCACATGGCTCACAGTGGCTGGTTAACTTCAAAAGAGATAAAACTCAATTTATTTCAGCCAATCATTATCGCAATAATTTAGATCTTCTTATATTTATGAACAGTGATGTACTCGATGAGTCATCTACTCTTCATCTTCTAGGATTAACTCTTACTTCCAATCTTTTTTGGAAACCATATATCAAATCAGTTTCAAAATTAGCATCTGCTAAGATTGCATCTCTTTATCGAGCTCGACACTTTCTTACTTCAGATTCTATTCTCGATCTCTATAAATCTCAAATCCGTCTTTTGTATGGAATACTGTTGCCATATCTGGGGCGGATCTTCCAATGATGCCCTTTCTATTTTAGACAAGGTGCAAAAATGCATTGTAAACATAGTTGGACCTACTCTTGCAGCCAACCTCCAACCATTATCACATTGTTGTAATGTTGCTTCTCTTTCTCTTTTCTACAAATACTATAATGGGTACTGCTCTAAAGAGTTAGCATCTCGTGTGCCATCTACTAAAACTTATTCTCGTGTTACACATCATTTAATTAAGTGTTTTCCTTTTTTTGTGACTGTTCCTAAGTGCTCCAAAAACTCTTATTCGTCTAGTTTTTTTCCTCGAACATCAGCTCTTTGGAATTTGCTTCCTTCATCTTGCTTTCCTGTTTTTTGTTATTATTTTTGTTATCTTGCGCAAGAATCTTTATCTTTTCTCTTCCAGTAACTTCCAACTTTAATTAGTGGTTGCTTGCAGCCTTGTTGGAATCAAAGATGTTTAAAAAAAAAAAAAAATCTATTCGACCCCATTTTACTCTATTACTTGCAATCCGCCTACAAATTTTATTCATGCACATAAAAAACCTAAATAAATATTAATAAAGATTTTGAAAGTCAAATATCTGTATTATTTTAGAATAAAAATTTTTTGTTTAGAAAAAGCAGAGATGCAGGATGTGTTATCAAAACTAAATATTTTTTGGCTGCTATCAAAAAAAAAATTAAATATTCTTTTGAAAACTTTTTTACAGAGTTCAGAAAGGAAAAACTTGCTATATAAATTTTGAAACATCGATTTATTACAAATAACAACAAAATAAATTTTAAAAGGGTATAATAGCTCAATTTGAACTTCAGTTAAAAAATTTGAAACCAAAAAGATTTTATAAACAGAACTAAAAAAACTTGGACATTTGTATTCTTGATAGTATTTTGGATCAAAATATTATTGTGAACAGATATTTAGCAACATGGACATCACTAAAAGTAACCTTCTAAATGAATATTAGCCTTATATATATGAATATTAGCCTTATATATATGAATATTAACCTTATATATATGAATATTAGCCTTATATATATGAATATTAGCCTTATATATATGAATATTAGCCTTAAAAGCAGTCTAAAACTAAAGATCTCCATTTTCGATAAAACAAATCTGTGAATCAATTCACTGACAAAAATCTCACTAATCTTTTTGTTCATTTTTATCAAATTGTTAGATTTAACTATTTATTTGTTTATTTACTTTACAATATGTAAAAAAAAAAAAAAAAAAAAATTAAACATTTAACTATCATTGAATATCATAAAATAATAAGTTGTTAATAATAAAACCTCTTAATAATCGAAAAATTTTCAATAGAAAAGTTTAATATTAACTAATCATAATTTCATAAGGGTCATATACAAATAAAGTAGTATTTAAATATACATAATAAAACAACCTAACTCCCTGAGGAAGATGATAAGTAATTATTTATTACAGTCATTTAAAACAATTTTCATTCTTTGAAATAAACTTTTTAAATAATCTTTTATATCACATAATACCTTCGATAAAAAAAAAAAAATTTAATTAGCCCAACAACAATATATTTTGTTAGAGAAACTATATTTAAATCTATTCAAACAGCATTTTTTTAACACTAAATAAAATTTTTTTTAAAAGATTTTTAAAAACTTTCTAGCAAATTTTTTTAATCATTTTGAAAATATTTTAACTAGGTCAAACAAACACTAGAAAAACAAACAAATAAACAACTAGGTCAAACAAACAATAGACAAACAAACAAATAAACAACTAGGTCAAAAAAACACTAGACAAACAAACAAATAAACAACTAGGTCAAACAAACACTAGACAAACAAACAAATAAACAACTAGGTCAAACAAACACTAGACAAACAAACAAATAAACAACTAGGTCAAACAAACATTAGACAAACAAACAAATAAACAACTAGGTCAAACAAACACTAGACAAACAAACAAACAACTAGGTCAAACAAACACTAGACAAACAAACAAATAAACAACTAGGTAAAACAAACACTAGACAAACAAACAAATAAACAACTAGGTCAAACAGACTAGAAATTCAAGACGTCGTTTTAGCTGATTATAAAACAATTAAATTGTCAGGGAAACAAGCAATAATTAAATTTAAAACCAAATAGTTAATTTTAAAACTAATAATTAAATTTATATTTAATATTTAAATAACTAAAAAAAATAATTGAATAATTTAAAATCCTTGAAATTCAAAATTTTGATATTTTAAATTTAAAACTAAAAAAAAAAAATTTTAATTAAAAAAATTGTTTAATTTAGCTACGTTTTCAGCAATATCTTTTAATTAAATAATTTCAGAATCATTTGACCATAACAAGTGCTTAATTTAACCATTGAAGTGGTTTTTTAGTTTATTATAGTTCTTAAAAGCAATTAATATGAAATTAAAATAATGTAAAAAGTAAAATCAAACAATTTTTGCAATTATATTAGAGGGGCGATTTTAGATTTTTGCATTTTATTGTGCAAAATAAAAATACACTAGCAATCAAAGTTACACTTCAAACCAGATGAACAATGAATTTAATTTATGAAAGCATAAATAAAGCAAATAAAATATTATTTGCTCGTTTTTAAAGAATGAAGTGAAATAGTTTTTTTTCCGAAAAGCCTTCTAAAATAAGAAGCTTAAGGCCCATGCGGAATACCTGCATAGCTTCTTAAGCCAGCCACTGGAGCTTGTTAGATAAAGAAGAATACAAGGCATTTACCAAGAGCACCCAAGATAAGAGGTTTTTTAAGTCAGAAAATTTCTTCTCACTTCTTGCTCGACACTTCTACTCAAAAAAACTTCTCACTTCTTACTGGATTATACATGTCAGTAGTAGAAGGATGATGGTCCTAATCCTCACCTGAATTTTTGAAAGTAAAATTTGAAAATGAAAATTTTTTTTTAATGATTTTGACAGTAAAAAAAAATTATAAACTTGACTAAAGTGTGAAACATTATGAATGTATGATATTTTTTTATTCAAATAAACAAAACAAAAAAAATGTGTCTAGCTATTACAATTTCTTATTGTGTTTCCTCTAACTTAGCTCCAAAAAATTTACTCAGTTTTTACCCTTACAGAACAATGTTAAAACCATTGGGCAGATATTAGCCAAACTTGCTGTGCTGCTTGGGTTGATTATAAAACTACATGCACCTATCAGAGTATGAACAATATAATTAAACAAGATTTTTCATTTAATTTTAATTCACCTCCCTAAAGTTGAGAAGGCCACTACACATGAGGAGGCTACTTAATTGTGGTTATAACCCTCTCTTAACTAAAAACTCTGAAAAACGAACCTTGATGAACAATGTAGCTGCGTGGAAAAAAAGTAGGGTAGGAATCGAACTTGGAACCTCTTGCTTGTAAAGCAAGCGCTCTACCACTACACCACTACCACGTTTTTAATTAAATTTAGAAACATTTTGTCTTGAATTTATTTTTATTTAAATTTTTTTTGGTGTAAATTCCCATACAATATAAATAAATTGTTCTACAAGTTCTATATTATGTTCTTTCACTATAAGTAAGTAAACCAAGAGTGAAATGTTTAGTTATAATTTGCCTGGTGACAGAAAACACCAAACTTAAAAATAAATAAACTAAATCATTATTTATTTATTTTTTGTAAAATATTTATTCAGGTAATGCCAAATCAGCACAATAAATTAGGCTGTTATCCTATTGGGCCCTGATACATTAAAATATAAATAAAATTAACTGTTACTTACAAATAAATACAATACAAATGTTACAATATTACAAAATAATACTGTTACAATACAAAATAATATTAAAACATTAGTAGATTTATCACAGAATAAAATAAAATTCAAACATTAGAAATATCCATTAGTTTAGTTTTAAATTCTCCTAGGTTCTTACTCCTTGGTAAAAGTAACCTTTTTCGTGGATTCAAGCTTTACTTTAGGTATGGTCAATATTTCATTGTTTCTTGTGTTATCTGAATGACAAATTGCCTTAAAACTAATAGAAAATACACATGAACCAAGTTCTTTCTTTAAGAAAGAACTTGGTTCATGTGTATTGTCTAACAGTTTTTTTCATTGACTTCTTTAAAATGCGGCAAATTTATATCAACGTTTGAAATTTTATTTGCATTTAATATTATTTGGTTTATTCTACTATATAAACGGTTAAAGCGGTATAATTGATTTGCAATGTGTTTTAAGTTGATTAAACCACAGTAAGTAAAAATTGGCAAGATCATTGAGACATAAATTAATTTAGCAGCGTTTATTGTTAGCAGGTGTCATGTTTTATTTAGTTAGCTAATTCGCCCACTGGTCTTATTACATTTAAAATGATTGTTAAGTGAAAGGGTTGGATCTAGATGGATTCCTAAATATTTGTATGTTTTCGTATTGTTTATTTGAACTTCCTTAACATGTAGATATAAGCACCAGGATTTAGATAATTTTCTTGCGGTTCCAAAAAGCATTGTCTCAGTTTTACCTTTTTGAAGGTTTAACAATAAATCATTTATTTCAAACCATATAGACATCCTGTTTAAGTCTTAAATAGTTTTTCCTCTATTAATTGAATGTCATCATCAGCTACAAAAATAACCGTGTCATCAGCATACTTGATAATCCAGCTATGTTTTAAAATGTCTGATACATCATTAAATTCAATCAAAAATAACAAAGGTTCAAGAATTGAAACTTGCGGAACTCTTCTTGTGATTACACAAGACTCAGACACTTTCCCATCATAGGCGACAACTGGGTTACGTTTAATAGATAATCCGTTATTATTTGTAATGCTAAGCCATTTATTCCATAAGCTGGTAATTTAGATAACAGATTCGAATGGCTTACTGTGTCGAAGGCCTTAGTTAAGTCAATAAATACGGATCCGACAAGATGATTTTTATTGATGATTTTTCTGACAAATTTATTCAAAAGTTATAAAAAAAAAAAACTTTGAAATTGATTGACCTGCAAACATTTTTATTTTAAGTAATTAATATAAGCAAAACCAAAAATAATCATTAAAATGTTTTCAACAATGTAAAATTCTTTATCTATAACCATACAAAAATATGCATAAAAGAAATTTAACCAAACATATTGTTACTAACAAAACATACCATGTAAGGTTCAAAGTATTTCACTGATGCTCTGTTTTCAAAATATTTATTCTTGAAGTCAATGATGGCTTCTAAAATATAAATATATATAAAAATATAATTTAAGGCCTATATATATTAAATTTTACTCTGTGAAATGTCTAAAATAATTCCATCCATTAAGCATTGATTAGTTACTTCAATTTAAATAAATTAATTGTAATTCTATTTTGTAATATTTTTATTACAAATAAATTAAATACTTTGATTTTCTTCTTTTATAACTTTTAATTTAAATTTGTAATAAAAAATCATCAGATCAATAATAATGATATAAATATATATTATTAATAATAATAAAAATAATAACAACAAAAATAATAATCAAAATTTATAATTTTATAACAATGACAAAAATATTTATAATAATAATAATAATAATAAAAATAATAATTAAATTCTATAGATTTTTAATTTTCTGTAGAATCTTATAAATTTTACAAAAAGAAAAATGAAAAATAAACAATATACTTTAAAAATTTTAAAATAAAAATTAAAACATTTTTTACAAAATGCTAAAAAAGTATAAAACAAATACATACTTTTATAAATACCAGCAAAATCTTTAAGAGAAGATGCACATACATCAAGAATCTAAAAATAATTTTTTTTTTGATGTATTAAGAATCTTATTAACTTATTAAAAAAAAAAATTTTAATTATTTTTCATGTGACTGTTTTTCAACTTTTTTTTTCTTATTTACAACAAGACTCACAAAAGAATTAGTAAGACTATTGAACTATAAAAGAAATTTCCTCGTCATCAATCTCAATCTTTATTAAGCACTTTTGATTTTAAAGGATGAAACAATAAAAAGAGGATGAAATTCTGAACAAAAATAAATTTAATATGCCAAAACAATAACTGCTGTAAATAAATCTAGATATATGATGGTACAATAATGTCATGATAATGATGAATCCTAAAGCTAATAATGAATTAGAAAAATGAATCTTGAATAGAACAAGACAAGTGACAAGAACTCCAGAATTGTAAATGATTAAAGATTATAATGAATTTAGAGTGATGATCAATATAGTAAAATTAAAGTAAATGCTTTAATTTAAATATATATATATATATATATATATATATATATATATATATATATATATATACATATATATATATATATATATATATATATATATATATATATATATATATATATATATATATATATAACATGTTACAACTAAAAATTCGGGCTAACTTTAAAAATGAATATCTCTTGAACGGAGTTATCAATTTTTTAAATTTAAAAAGCAAATTAACAAAAAATTTGTATTTTACAAAAATAAAATAAAATTATTGGTTTATCAGTCCATTTCGCCAAACGCTGACAACTCTTGTATAGGTACTCACCCCAAGCCTATGTACGCATTTTTAATCAATTTTTTTATACAATACTCTATTCGATTTCTTAGTTGGCGGAAATTTTTAGCTTGCCAATTGTCTGCATACACTAATCTTTTAATTTCACTCCAAAAATGCTTGATTGAGCGCAATTCGGGCACATTAGCAGGGTTTATGTCAGCACATACTCAATATTTTCGCCTTTTAGGTAATCTTTTAGGTAAGCCAGAACACAATTTTGTTGTTTTTATGAATCTTGTTAATAAATTTCTTTAATTTAACCAGGCATTTGGAAATGTACATATCCTTGTTGACTGCATGACCCAAAGGAGCAATGTAATTCTTTGAGACCCCTTTCTCTGACAAGGCTATTCAAACTAATAATTTGGCTCATTTTTTCTTTTTCTTTTGAGCTTGACCTTATTAAGAGTTGCGTCGGGATCAGAAGAATAATATCCTACGTTGCCAAAAAGCTATGTGCGGGACAAAGGAAAATACAATTCCTCATCAATTATCACAAATTTTTTCCGCATAAGTGCAACTAATATTCGGCACTTAGGATGCACAACAGCTACCTGAGCCAATGTACTTTTTTGCACTTAAGTTTTTTTGCAATATCAAATGCCCTTTTTTTTGTTGATAATTTTGGATATATACTGCTGGGAAACATTGAATCTTTGGCTAAGCTACGTTGTAAAAGATTGTCCTTCTTATTAATCAATTTTTTTAGGCATTCTATCTGTTTCTCATGCTTTTTTTTTCCAGTCCAACCACTTCCAACTTTCTGATCCTATATTGATTTCCTTTCGTTGCAGTATATCATACATGGATTTCAGGACATTTTCCATGCGAAAATTATTAACAAGAACCATTTTGTTCTCTTCTGGATGCAAATACAGAAAATAACAAAATGGAACAATATATATATATATATATATATATATATATATATATATATATATATATATATATATATATATATATATATATATATGTATATATATATGATTATATATTAATAAATAATAAAAATGCAGCATTTAAAAACTTGAAAGAAATTAATTTACAAATAGAACCCCATTATCACTACTTAAGGAATGGAGGAATATTTCACATAAAAACTACATTTACATATTTTGATTAATCATAAAATGAATTTTTTAATGAGGAGCTGTTACTATGGATACACTTTAAAGGATATTTATAAACTAATAATACATCGAAATTTTGTTAAAGAATATGATTTTAAGCTAAAATTATGATATTAGAGAAAATTGTAAAATTAATTACCGAAACTTTATGATCTCCAATTAGGTGTAGTAGTATATAATTGGAAACAATGAAAAAGAGTGAGGTTTACCTGGAGATTGTGACTCGATCAAAACTTGATGAGTATTTGGTGTCATTTCAATTCTTGATTTCTAACTTAAATGAAGAATTTAAGAAATTAGGAAGCATATTTATCAAAAGAGATAAAAGTCACATAACATCATATTAAACTTCAAAGAGAAAAACTACTTGAAAAAATATTAAAAACTATTTGATGATGACGAAACTGAACTTTTTTTTACTAAAAAAAATTGACTTTATCTTGATGAGTAGGTTGTAAGTGTCAGTTGAAGTTGGATCTAAAGAGGCATTGTATTTCTGAAATCAAAAAAATGTAAAGGGTACCTATACAAAACATTAGCTAAAAAGTAAAAAGAACACATAAACCAAAATGTAAAAAATAAAGTGAATAAGCTATGAATGCAAAGCGTATGTTGAATAACCCAGTAAATAATGTTTATACCAAGTGAATGGTGTTACTCTAAAGAAAAATGTGGTAAAAGAACTAACCTTTAACTTTACATTTCTCTTGATAAAAGCTCCAACTTGCAGCTAAAAAAAAAACCAGCAGCTGAAAAAAAAATTTTAGCAAAAATTTTTCAATCTTTTTTTGAGTTGAAAAAAACAAAAAAAAAATTAGTAACTTTAAAAAATGAATTCTATCTTAAAATTATAATTTTTTCTTGTCTCGCTTAAGTAAAGAAAAAAGTAGAATAAGGTTTTGTTTGTAAAATAAGGCAACTATAATGTTTCCATTTAAATAATCCCAAACACTAAACCTGACCATTAGAAAATACTTTTCAAATGTCAGGGCTGCACAAAATTAGCAACCAAGCTCCTTTTTGTTTTAACTATAAATGTTGTTATAATTAAAAAAAAAATTTTGTCAATAAAATTTATATATTTTGTTTAAAAATATTTTAAACAAAAATAAGGGATGTTTGAAATTATCAACTAAAATTTATTTCTACTTTAAATTTTTATACAAATAGAGACTTACATTTTGATCAAGCATTTGAAAAAGAATAATTGGTAAAGAAGTTTGAAATGAACCATCTCCACTTGTTTCTGGAAGTTTATCTTGGTTCCAATCCTGTTTCAAAAAATTAAACAAATTAAAAATTTATTATTTAACTATAATAACATATTTTTGAATCTTATATATTTTTATACCTATTCTGTTTAACTAAAAAAAAAAAAGTCATGTATATACATACATACATATATATACATACATACATACATATATATACATACATACATATATATACGTACATACATATATATACATACATACATATATATATATATATATATATATATATATATATATATATATATATATATATATATATATATATATATATATATATATATATATATATATATATATATATATATATATATATATATATATATATATATACACACAGGGGTTAGACACAATAATGTCAACAACAAATAAAACTGCAAATTGATTTATCATGATCTGTAAAACCGTTAAAGGATTTTATATTTGATTTATTTTTATTGCTGGTTGTCTATATTTCTAATAAATATATTTATTTTTAGATATAATTATAGTTAACTAGTTAAAATCATCATACATGCAGGGCTATAAGATTTCCAAATTAGTTAAACTGTTCAGTCATGGCAAGTGTAACTGAAATGGCTCAAATGCTTCATGTTTCAGGAACTACAGTGTCTAAGATAATGGTGGCATATGAACAACACAGAAAAATATTGTCATCAAAACACAATACCAGGAGAAAAACTAAGCTTTCAGATAGTGACCACCGGACTCTAACACAAATTTTCAGGAATGACCACAAAACAACTGCCCCTAAAGTTAGTGAAAAACATAATGACCATCTTGAGCATCCAGTTTCTACAAAAACTTTCTGACGGGAGCTCCATAAAGCTGGATTTCATGGGAGGTCTGCCATCCAGAAACCTCCACTCTTAACAACATTGTAAAATGTTCAGAGTAGTGCAAAATCATCAAAGCCGGTCTAAGGAACAATGGTAGAATGTGATACTTTATAATATTTAAATACTAAACATGCTGCTGCAGCCATTACTCATTCGTGCATGTATGCAAAGAACTCACAAAAGCCATTACACCCAAGTTAATGGCGAGAAGAGTTGCCAAACGTTTTCTATAACAAAATTTGAACATAAGTAAACTTTAAATTATGTAATGTTAAAACATATATCAAGTTTTACAGTTTTACGTTTACCTCAATATTGCGATGAGCAATATCTTCTTAATTTTGATTTATAGTATTTATTTGCCATTTTAAAAAAACTTTTGTTTATTACATACTATTAAAACATTTTTCACACAATACACCTTAATGACTGAAGTGGTTAGCTTGTAGCAATTCTGAAGTGCACCTGTGTGGTTCAAATACTTACGCTTGCACAATTTTTTTAAGTATTTTTTGATTTTTTAAAACAAAATAAAATTTTTTTAAAGTTCTATATATATCATATACATAACATATTTAAAGATATTAAATACCGTAGCTAGCAAAAACTTTATAACTTTAGTTTAACAATTAAGAGCCTTTTTTGCTATATATATATTTTTTTATACATATATATGACCAGATTGAAAAAATAGAAAATTTATTATGTTAAGAGGCGGATTTGAACCCTTGCAATACAACACTGATGACAGTGTATTAAACTACTGATCTATCAAATTTATGCATTTTATAAACTCTTACACCAATTGCAATTAATGAACACTTTTCAAGTGGGTTCTCTAAATAAGTGCAGCTTTATTGCATAGCAATAAAGTTGCAATTATATATATACAATATATATCTGTACCTGAGAGCCAACTTGTCTTAACTTAAAAAACTTTATGAACAAAATATAACTAAACATATTATTAAATGTTTGATCAGGTACAGATATAAACAAATATGTTATGTGGAAATGTAAAATATCCACTTGATAACATTTTATACAGGATAGTGTGTAATATAAGAAAACTATCCTAATAATTGCAAGTCTTTTTTGCTTAAACTGTTTTGTTTTGAACTTTTGTATTTATGCTGTTGTATTTAAAAAATAGAAAAGAATGAAAAAACTTGAAATATATTGTCTCATCAAAGTGGAAAATTTGAAAATTCGTTTTTAGATTTGCCATGAGTCTCCAGTCTCTTGATAATTTCTATTTGCTAAAATTATGTCATCTCCTTAGTTCTTTAATTTGTATAGCTTTACATACAAACGTCTGTAAGTGTAAACATCTTTGGTAAAGACCATGTTTTACGGGTCCAAACAGCAAGGATATACTTATAAGGAAAAAGTATAGAAAAGATGTGAAATAGCCTTACGAAGACTCTTTATTTTATGGGTCCAGGCGGATTTACATATGGTGTTAGCCTAAGGAGGCATCATAACCAGACTGCCTTCTTCCCATAGTGAAACATGGAGGGGAACTGTGACAGCAATATCATGGAAATCACCAAGCCGGATTGTTTCTTTCATGGAAAAATCAATAGTCAGAATTATTTAAGGATTTTATTGGATCAGGTGCATTCAATGATCTTGTAACTGGTCTCAGCAAATATTGCAGGTTGAAAATGCCATACCACACAGCTCAAGTGGTCTCCAAATGGCATGTAGAACAATCTGATTGAAGTTTAGTTCTAAAAAACCAGTTTCAGTACCGATTGTGCATTATGGATTAAAAGGATATGTAGCATACGAAAAACCCATTTTACATTGCATTTTACAAAATAAATTGAGAAGATTAAAATGGGCTAAAAAATATAAAGATCTGTCATTAGACAAATGATGTATTATTTACAGGCGAATCAAAATTTGAAACTATTGGAGGAAAAAGCATCAATATGTGTGTCAGAAAACTAGCAATTGGTCAATCATTCAATAGCCAGCTTTCTGACTGTTTGTATAACAAACTGGTCTTATACTGTTTGACTGTTGTTATAAAACAGTCAGTTATACCAGTTATACCATAACACTGTTTTACCTACAGTTAAACATGGAGGTGGCTCTGTGACAGATTGAGGCTGCTTTGCAAGTCACAAAGTAGGAGATAATTCATTATCACATCATTCTTTAGCTTTTCCATCTGGATAAAAAATTATAGGAAACTACTTCATTTTTCAGCAAGACAATGACTTTAAACACACATTAAAATTGTATAAAAACTTTATTTTATAAAAAGAATGCGCAAAACTATTTACATACAAGGATTGGCTCCTAGGATTATACCACTTATTGTAATGAAATTGGTACAAAAAATTGCAATAGTTAGTGCAGCAGTTTTAAAGGGTCAAACTTTGGGGTCAAAGGGGAAAAACTTTGAAGAATCCAAAATTTGGAAAAAATAATCATAAATGTTTGACTTTCATTGTTCATACTTTTTACTGTTTCTTTTGCAAAATAAATCTTCATAGGTATTAAGTATTGTTAGTAATTAGATTTATTTATCCAAAAGTATTTTGTTAGTAATCAGTTTATTTATTTAAAAGTATTTAATATTTAATATTAATATTTATTTAATATTAATATTCATTTAATATTTATTAACTTTAAGTAGTAAGTAGTGTAAGTTATATTTGCATTGAAATTTTTTTCTTATGATCAAAAACTTTTGATTGGTAGTAAATAATATAGTAGTAAATAAATAATCATGAAATATTAAATAAATAATTATGAAATACCATTTTACTAAAATTTTTACTAAAATGAAATTATTAATAACAACCTTAATAATAATTTATATTTCTTCCACTAATTTGGGCAAATATAACAAACAAATGATCATTTATTATTAAAACTCTATATTGGCAGAAATATTTTTGGATTTCCTTTAAATTTTTTTCCACTAGCAATTGCTAAAGGTATAAAGTTTTAATTAACAATAAGGTAATGTAAAGTTGATGGACTTAAGCTAGGTAAAGGTATAGCTACAATTAGTGATAACAAATGACTAACTTTAGGTTAGTCATTTGTTATCATTATTTGTAGCTATACCTTTGTTATCACTATTTTTAGCTATACCTTTGTTATCACTATTTGTAGCTATACCTTTGCTATCACTATTTTTAGCTATACCTTTGTTATCACTATTTGTAGCTATACCTTTGCTATCATTTTTTTTAGCTGTACCTTTGCTATCACTCTATGTAGCTGTACCTTTGCTAATCCAACAATATCTTTAGATAAAAATAGCACAGTATAACAAAACATAGCTTAAAAACATTAAAAAATATATTTTGAGCATCAATAGCCAGACTAACCTATTAAACTGCACATGATCTAGTTCTTTTAATTAAATACATCATCAACTGAAAATGAAGAAGTTTAAACTCATGTTACTTAAGCAAGCTGTAACAGGGCCTTGAAACAGAAACTTGAAACACATTGTCTGTTTAGAAAAATTATAGTGAAAAGCAATTTTCTGGTTAAACTTGTTTAAAATTGCAATACAAAAATCATAATGGATATAACAAATCTTGGCAAGTTTTTAAACTTCTTTTAACATAACCCTTCTAAAAAAAAACAACTAAAAAAGTTTACTTCATCATATGTGATCTATTAAACACAAACAATATCTAAGCAAAATCTTTTATCAAATAAAAATCAATTGAAGCTTTTCAACTGCAAACTTGCCATATTTGCATAAATATCATCATAAATAATATTTTATATCAACAAACAAATTGTCAAAAAGCAGCAATTGTTAATTCAGCTAACCTAGCAATGTCTTTCATTTTCTCATCACTTTTCTTTTTTAAAGCATTCGCTTTGCTGACCAATGATATATTGTTTTTTTTTCCGGCTTGTTTCACACTCAGGACAAACTATTTTTCTAGCATCAATGAAACTTTTGTAAGGAAACCCATTTGAGATTTTAGTTCTTCAGTTTCAGACAAAATAATTTCTGACATAGCATTGCATGTTTTTTATGATTTGACTTCTCTTCCTCAATTACGAGTTGGTATTTTTGAGGTGCAAATTTAAAATCAGCTTTCATTTCTGATGTAATTTGGAGAGTGTCAGGCTTAAATAGAAATGGCATGCAATCGCACTCTATAACCGACCACGCTTATAATTTTTTTTCTTTATAATTTGACCACCGCTGTTTTAATTTTTAGCAATTTAAATGTAATAAAATAATTGTTATGTTATTAATAACAATAAACTATTGATCTTTTCTAACATTTTTATTTTACATGAAGAGTTTAAATAAAATAGCATTTTAATTATAACGATTGTTTAAAGTAAACGCATTTTGTGTAAATTAAATACGTAAATTATTTTTAGTGGGCATGTACTTTTTATGATAAACTTAAACATTTGAAAGAATTTTTCCATGTCTTTCTAAAAATCTTTCATAAGATTACTTTTTTTAAATACTTTATGATGCATAAGTTTAATTAAAACCATCCCGTTGCAATCAAATGATTTAATTGCTTTATTTTTTTGTTTCTATTTTTACAAAGAATTTGTATGTGCATGTGTGCACAAAATCAAGCGGACATCTTTTAAATAACTTTTCAGCAGCTGAAATCAAAATATGCATGCATTGAATTTTAAATTTTTCAGTATCCTTCAAAATATCTGCATCAATATTTCTGAGCTTTGACAGTTTTGAGCAAGTCTCAATAGTTTCAGATTTTATGAACATCCTAAGAATACACTTAACCAACTGCACAAGATCACTATTCATATGAGGTAACGTTGGAGCATCTGTCTGATAGAGCTTCAGAAACAATTGAAATATGCTTGCCAGAAAGCTAAAGAACTAGAATCTTACAAGAAAAAGTTCCTTTTTAACAGCATTTACAACAAATTTATATGATTTGCCAGATGGCAGTTTACTTTTAGACAGAGCTTCCCAATAAATTACAATTTTTATAATAGAAGGCCAAATACTAATTAATCTTTCTGTAACCTTTTTGTCTTAAACACAACTGGTTGTGCAAAATGAAAGGGGGAACACAGAATCTTCAGTGATGCTGATAAAGTCACTTCTTTTGGCAGAAGAATTGTAAAATAAGATAAAGCAGTTTTAAAACGTCTTTTAAAATTTCCCAATCAGTTGATTCTACTCTTGTTTTGAAAGCCCCCTGAATTATGTGTTGAGAACAGCAGCTTATGTCAATAAGTTTAGATAGTTCATGTTTGTCACATTTGCTTTGAACATCTCTGTAAAATTTTAAGTTGACACTGGGTCCATTCATAGAGATCTGAATAACCTTGCTGATAATAAGATCATTTATCGTTTCATTAAAATGATTCAGCAAATCAAGTATGGTACTATGTCCCATAAATGAGGAATCCCAATACCTCACTTCAACTTGAATTTTTTTTCAATTCCAATATCAAATATGTAAATTTTATTTGACAAGTATGATTATTGTTGAGGGATTCATCAAAGGACACAATAAGCCAGGGAGACAGGCATTGTTGTTGTTTAAGTAAATTTGGTCCCATTTGAAAAGATTCAGCAATCTTACTAACAGGAAACATAGTTTAGAACAAATTAGTGGCATTTTGTTTGAATTGTTAGAAGTTTTATTTAAGCAACAATGCAATGACCGCATATTTTCTGTGCAAATTTAACCCAAACTTGATACAATAAGTTATAAAGATTGTGGCTTCATAATGTCCTTTTGAGAAACTATCTATTTTTAAATTATTTTATGGCATAACTTGCATTTATTATGGGCTTTATTATTTTCTTTCATTAGCCAAG
Organism: Hydra vulgaris; assembly: GCF_038396675.1. Classification (NCBI taxonomy): domain Eukaryota; kingdom Metazoa; phylum Cnidaria; class Hydrozoa; order Anthoathecata; family Hydridae; genus Hydra; species Hydra vulgaris. The sequence continues at coordinate 1,578,272 of NC_088927.1, forward strand.
AACCAAATTGAGGGTAACTGTCTTTGTTTAACAAAGCTTCTTTGAAATAAGCCTTTTTTTTATTTCAGAAATAGTTTTAAATGATCTAAATATATCATTAAAAAATATATATATTGAAATAACATATATTGAACATAATAATATATTGAAATTGATGCTTTATCCTGTGAAACATTGTAGGGTATTTTATTAATTGTCAAAATAAATTAATGGGTAGCACCAACAGAAACATAATTGCTTAATTGTAACACAAGTAACTTCTCAATCAGAACTCCCTGACTTTTCCCTGACTATCTGATTAAAAAGCAGTATCATGCTAAATAATATTTAAAAAAGCAAAAGTGGAGTCATTCACATTTATTTTGTTTCAGAAATATTCAAGTTTATAAATACAATTATAGACATTTAAACAACTTTATAATTACACAAAAATTATGGTCTTGTAAACATTACATACAATTGCAGCAATAAAAACTCACTAATATTCTGCAATCCATTGAAGCAGTGTAACACATTCATTTGGTCTTGAAGGGTTTTGATTCAATGCAAATCCTTCTAGCTGAAAAACAAATTCATGCAATATAATAAACAACAAGTTAAAAATGAAAAATAATATAAACCAGACATTCTGGTTTGAAAAAAGCTTTATTATAAAACCCTTATCAGTATTAAAAACTGTTGAAATTCCTGCTCAGGAGTTTAAACAGAAAATATATATATTAAAATTCTAAAATTTCTTTAACAGTTATTCTCATGTTTACATATATTTTCGACTACATACAGCCTCAGTTAAATTTTAGTAAAAAATATCAGAATAATAATAAAAAAAGTGTGTAATTGTGAAACTAGAAGTCATTTTGTGAATACAAACATAATAAGATTATTTAAAATTCTTTATTTTTAACAAATGCTGAACATATCAAAAGAACAATTCAAATTTTTTATAAACTAAATAGTAAGTATCATTTTATCATGGTTTACTTGTTTATCCATACCATTTTGTCCCACCCTACATAAGCCCATCCCATTTTAACCCTCATGAACAAATTTTAATACACAAAGAGTCTCAAAATGTTCCCAAGATATTGTTTTTCAATGAAGTTTTTTTATTTTTTATTTTGGATGACTTTTTATACTTGAAGGGTATGTGCAAGGTTAGCTCTTTGCTGACAATTTTTCTAGTTAACTTCTGGCCTTCATGTTCAAAAGCTTCAAATAGTGGTAGCCATAAATGTTTACATATTTGTCAGTCAATGTAGCAGAACTTCTCATTAGTTTTACCTATTTCTCAGTTGATGTATGTAACTAATCAACAGACTTACAATTTCTGGAGCTCAAAAATGGGTTTGCAAAATGTTCAAATTTGCTAGGATTTTTAGATATTAAGTTATTAATAAAAAGTATTACTTTTATAATTTAATGATTGCTACAACTATGTTTGGAAAAATATTCCCTTTTTGTAAAGTTCTATTTGCATTTCATTACCGCACTATAATTTGCTTGGAGATCAATTTCACACATAGTAATACTAAAATGAATGTATATAAAAAACAAACCAATTTTAAATCAAATAATTTAGATCAAGAGTAAATAACAAACAACTATATAACACCTTTTCATTTAATATAATTTCGCAAAATATTTTTTAGGGTTCCATAAATTGATTCAACATAGAACCCCTGAGGGTGTAAATCCGACCCTGGATATAATTTAATAAAATTCTGAAGAATACTTTAAAAATAATTTATGTATTGACTCAAATTTTTATTTTTTAGCTTGGGGCCCCGGCCATGGCCCCGGCTAAAAATGAGACTTTTTTGCAAACCTGGCACCGACCCTGGCAAAACTATAAGATTTAGCAGGGGTTGATAGCTGGGGCTAGAAGAAAATACTTTTTGTGTAATAATTTTATACTTACATTTACTATTTATTATATACTGGCATATATTTATATATTTTTAAACTCTAATTTACTTCCAACAAAATTGCAAGCAACCATTACATTTACATTATTTAAAAACCATTAAGTTATGAGTTACTTTAAAATAGTGGATAGGCTAAAATACTTGAAAATGGTTAACTGAAGACTTTAAAAGTTGTAGGATATATTAAAAAGGAAAGCATGAAGATGGGGAAGAGTTATAAGACTTTTTTGATGTGCAAAGAAAAAAACTGGGTTAATAAAAGTTTATAGCATGAAGTGACAGATACAGTAAAAGGATGCAACTTGTTGAATAAAAAGTCAAGCAAGAATGAGTTTTGGTTGACGTAATAGAGATGATAGCTCGTTTGAGCATTGACCATGATAGTATTTGTAGAAAAAAGAAAAAATTCAACCCTACAACAATAGGAGAGTGGTTCAAGCTTGGCAGATAAACTAGGTCTAACTACATTTACAATGTGCTTTTAGACTTAGTCTGAGAGTAAGAGGGTTGTTATTCATCAATATAGGAATGCTGACAATATTGCAATATTTTTTGCAGTAAATAAATGAACTTTGTTGGCTAAAAAAAATTGTGGATTTTAATTCTAGAATTTAAATCCAAAAGCCACTGCAAACCTTAGGCTGTTACAGAAGAGAGGTCAGATTAAAAACCGGTTGCTTGTTCTAAGCAATCAAAAAGTGAAGATTTTTTGTTAAGACAAGAGGATAAAGTTGAGTCATCAGCAAATAGAGGCACTTTAGATTTTTTTAATTAATTTTTTATGAAGATTGTTATTTTAATAAAACTAAAGTGGTACCCTTAAAGTTACTTGAAATAAAGTGTAGGCCTTCAAGAATAACTTTAATACTGTGGTTAAAAAAAAAATAACTTAATGATCAAAAACTTCATATAAAGAAACAAATAACTGAGTGAAGACTAATCATAGGATAGTTAGAGAGGTCAAAGCATTTTCAAGAGTTTTGAAAAATTGGAACCACTTATTTAGCACTTTTTAAAAGTTTAGCGAAAATTGAAGAGAGTAAATTGAGAGAGAAAATTGCCGAAAGAAGTGACCAGGTGGATGTGTGGTGTGACTTTAACACGACAAGAAAAGAAGGCATAGTCTTATGTATATATATGCATATATCAAACATCATTATGATGTTTATATGCATATATACACAAAATATAACATGAAGTTTGAATAAAAAAAATATATTTAGGATGTATAATTGTTTATGCAGCACCGGTCACAAACCTGGCCTTGGCCTAAGATATATTTATCAAACCCGGCCTCGAACCCGGTGAAAAAGTCACTGAATGCTGAATTTTTATTATTTGATTCAAATAAAAGAATAGAAAACTTAGATTTGTTATTTGATGTCCTTTAATTTATAAAACCGGGTTCAGTTGCTAGTGAACAAGTATTTTCAATTGCAAGCAATATTGTGTCCAAAATAAAAACAAGACATCACACAAGACATTCATTGGAAACTTTATGTTTTTTTAATTGTATTTTCTTTGGAGAAATTAAATTAAGTGAAACAAATATAAATATTGTTCATTATATTTATCGATTTTTTTTTGTATTTTTACTTTAATATTGATTTTGTTTTTTGCGACTTCTTATAAATTAAATAAACTATTTCTCTTTATTGAAAACTGTTTTTTTTTTAAATTTAGAATTTGAAAACTGGTTTTTCAAAAAGTTGGTTATTGTATAAACTCTAATTTCTGCTATCTCACATGAAACTATTGTTTTACTCGCTTTAAGTTAAAAACTCCAATATTTTTCACACCACTGTATGTATATATGTGTGTGTTTTTTTTGGTTAATTCATTTCCTCAAGGCCGTGAAGGCCGCTACAGTCAAGGAGGCTACTTAAATGTGGTTCAAATCCTCTTTCAAATCTATATCTCTGAAACATGAACCTTGACAAACAAGGTTGCTGCACCAAGAAACAATTTCAGTGCGGTACTACCAGGGATGTGGTGGGGGTCAAACTCAGAACCTCTCACTAATGAAGCAAGTGCTCTGCCGCTACACCACTACCGCATTGTATGTATGTAGGTATGTAATCATCTATATATATACATATATTATATATATATATATATATATGTATATATATATATATATATATGTATATATATATATATATATGTATATATATATATATATATATATATGTGTATATATATATATATATATATATATATATATATGTGTGTATATATATATATATATATATATATATATATATATATATATATATATATATATATATATGTGTGTATAGGTATGTAATCATCTATATATATACATATATTATATATATATATATATATTTATATATATATATATATATATGTATATATATATATATATATGATATATATATATATATATGTGTATATATATATATATATATATATATATATATATATAATATATGTGTGTGTATATATATATATATATATATATATATATGTATATATATATATATGTATATATATTGTGTAACATTAATAATTATATATACAATAAAAATAAATATAATATTACCATTCTTGACATTGCATCATGGTAGTAGTATATATAAAGCTTAAAGATTTGGTAATTAGGTGGAAAACATGGCCGAACAAGATGCTAAAATAAAGAATTTAATTAAAAAAATCTTCACATAATAAAAATGATTTTCATCTATTTTCACAATTTGCCTTATGAAACTAGTACTGAAACTGTTTGAAAAAATATTTTTACTAAATAATCTTTTAAAATTTAATCTGTTACAATACACTGTTGCTATTCATACGAACAATGTTAAAATATTTATTAAAAAATATTTCTTTGTTCTTTAGGTATTGGAAAAATATTTTAGAATTATTGACCAAATGGTATCTCATTTTTAAACTTAAAATTAGAACAATACTTTTCCAAAGATTTTATCTAATTATTATATATTATTCTATCTTATTATCTTATTATATATGATTTTATCTTATTATTATATATTAGCGAGACCTAAAAAAGAATAAAAATTAAATGGTAGGTCTATTGCTTGTCTATATACCATGCTTCAAAAGTATGGAAAAAAATTAATTTTTTATTTATTTCAATTTTCATTTCCAAAAGCCTTTTCTATAATTTATGAATATAATTTACCTTTTCGATGGTATTCTACAATTATTTTTATATTTTAAATCTTTATCAAGTTAAGTACCTCAAAATATAAAAAAAAACTTCCCCACCTCATTCTTGTACAGTAATTTATATGACATAATTTATAAACAACTATTATCTTATAAGCTCTTATATAGTTTAAAAGAATTATTTTCCTTATTGGTATTTTTATATTTTTAGGTACTTTGAGCTTGAATCATTAATTTATTCATATAAAAAAAATGGTGGTGTACATGCTTTTTTTGTGAAATAACTTTAGAAATCTCACTAAATGTAAAGAAAAAAAAACATTTTACTGAAAAATGTATATAGTCATGAAATATTTTATTTCCAAAATAAATGAAAAGTGTTTCAGTTAAGATGCTGCTCCCATTTTGGAAACTCTTCTTTATTTATTTGGCATAGTATTTGCTGAAAGAGAAGATGATGATCAGGCAAATGTGTGGTGTGACTCTAACAAGACAAAAAACAAGTCAGGACCTTAGCCAGAGATAAGAAAGTTAAGCCAGAGATAAGCCAGAGACAAGGAAGATCAGAAAAGGTTTGTCAGAGAAGACTAAGGTGATTTGGGTATGTTGAGCAATAAGGATGCAGATGATTCAAGCATGTAGAAAGGTAACAGATTTAGGAGAAAAATGTAAAGTTAGAAGTAAGAAAATTTGGGAAGAGTGTGTTAAATAATGGTGCAATTATTACATTTTAAGTTTAAAAATGCTTTTGACATCATTTGGTCAATATTCCTAAAAAACTTGTCAAAATTTAATTATTCCCAATATCTAGAAAACTTACAATTATTTTTAAATTTTTTTATTTGGAAATTTATCTCCTAGTGTGAATAACATCAAGTTCACCATTAGGCTCTGCCTGATTTATACAAAAAGCTGCTCTTAAGGAGGATTGAGAATTCTGGCATTAAAATCTTATTAAAACAAAAAATGAGAAAAGTAACTTCTTTTTTTTCTCAAATAAAAAAAGAAAAAAATTTATATAAACAGGGTACTTCATAGGGTAGAGTAGATAGAAATAGAGTTTAAAATATATAAGTATACAAATTTGCAAATTTCTGCTCTGCCATAACTTGCGATAGTTACATCAAAGCATGGTTTTTTTGCTTCAACGCCTTCTTTTTAAAATAGATTTAAGTTTTCCTGTTTAATTAGACAAGTAGTTTCCTCAGTAATTTCTGTCTGGATTTTTCCAAATTCTATAGTATTATTAATATTAAATTGTATAAATGTCCATTCATTTTTGTTACTAATTTTAGAAAACCAATTTATAATATCAGCGGTATTTTTCCAGTTGCAAAATTAATATTTTTGGAATAATATTATTTATTTTGTCGAATTAAACTTTACTAACGCACCTTAGCTCACATCCAGCCATCCAGCTACAAATAATTACTTGAAAAATATTTATTACAAGTACGTATGCTTGAAATAAGCAGTATATATAAGAAAAGCAACACATACAAGAAAAATATAGCACTTGAAATATCTAAATTTTTATTCACAAGTTTTACATGAAAAAATAGTAAAACTAGATTAAAGTAACGGATGGTGCGATATCCAAGTGTAAAGAAATTTCTAAATTTCTAAAAGGAAAAGCATATTTTAATTAATATTAGGATATTCAACATAAACTATAAATAAAATATATAAATCCATCACATTGAGGTATTTAAAAAAAAAAAAAAATGCTTATTAGGTTATTTTTTTAACAAACTAATAAAAACATTTTCTCAGAAGTTAGAGTTGTTTGCAAGAGTTTTTTTGACACTTTAAAGTCTTAGACATTCATTTCTTGACACTTTAAAGTCTTAAATGTTCATTTCTTGACACTTTTAAGTCTTAAACATATAAAATTTATTGATTAGATTATAGCTTGATTTTCTGACATGTGACGTTTGAAATATAATTTTAGTATTTTTTTGAATACTTTTTTATTATTCTAAAATATCATAACTGTACCTTAACTGAGATAAGATCATCTAAAATAAGTGCTCGCATTCTTTCAAGATGGCGAACTAACCACATTTTATCTGTTTTATCAGTTAGTTCTAATTGATTGCTATCAAATCTAAATGTAATAATGTATAACTAAATTACATAGTTTTTATCTTGTATTATATATATATATATATATATATATATATATATATATATATATATATATATATATATATATATATATATATATCAAGACTGACTATATAGAGTCACAATTTAATAAAGAAATACCAAAAGAATTAAACAATTTAATAAAGAAATACCAAACCTTCAAAGATTCTATAAGAAAAGGATAAAAAAAAATTTAGGTAAAAGAAAGGGGTGGGAGAGTAATACAGGAGTAGATTATGGCAAATTTACAAGTGGCACAATGGCCTTAAGTAAATTGATGTTATTGTAAGCATTGCTAATACTTTGTAACTGTAAAATTTAAAACAAAATTGTCTCATTTAACAAAAACGTGTAAAATGTAAAATGTTTAAAAATGGTTAATTTCAAAGTTTATACAGATTTTTTGAAAAACATATTGCTTTAAATTCTAAATCAATAGATTGATTTGGAGTTTGTTTTTTTTTGATATGCATTATGCCCTTGATTTAGGAAATTTTTCTATCAAAGTTTGGCAGCTTTAATTTTTCTGGTCAAACCTCTCTGCAATGTACATAACTTTACATTTATTTTTAAACCCTTTCTTTTATACTGCTTATCTAACTGCTTTACTTTCTATAGATTGTGTCTCTTTATTTTGCTAAAAAAAAAAATCCAATCGAAGATCAAGCAACTCCTGTCAAATTTGAAATGTCACTTTGTGACTGGCACAGGTTAATTCAAAAACCAGACCCAAATACTTGAGTATGCATATCTTTGTTTTAGGATCTGGATCTATTTTGTTTTAGTAACTGTTTACATGCATTCTTTTTAGATAAAACTATTTTTTATGATGACAAATTCAAGTACTATTATTTATAAACTTGCACTTGAACTTGTCAATGGTCGTCTAAAAAAGCTGCTGAGATAAGTGTTCAGTAATGAACACTTATCTCAGCAGTAGAATGCATGTAGAAGTTATCTCAGCTTTTATGCCCATGCAATCCATTTAACAGTATGTGATTTTCAGTTGGTTTTACACATATAAAACCAATTAACTTTAGACTTGACAATAATAATATATGGTAGTGAGGATGACAGTGAAGAGTCTAATTAATGTAAATAAATTATTTGAAGTAAAATTCTTAATTAAATTTCTTTAGTTAAGAATTTTACTTCAAATAATTGATGTAGAATGTACGAAAGACAGCAAAGTTGATTTTGAACAACTTTGCTGTCTTTCGTACATTCTACATCAATTCAAAGTTGATTTTGAAAACACAGTAAATAAGACTATATATATAAAAGTAGAGCTAAAAAAAGTTATACAAAGTGCTTGCTAAAACATGAATTAACATATAAAGATATTAATATAAAATTATTCAGTAAAAAACTTTCGATCTTTGATTCAGCAAAAAAACATTCTACTGATTTGGAGAATCTATTTAGTGTTACAAAACTATACAACCAACATCATTTGAGAAAGTGCCTTTAATGTGCGTCCATTGTTTTTAAACTTTGTGTGTGAGCATTATTTGTAAACTTAGTGTGCGCGCATTGTTTGTAAACTTAGTGTGTGAGCATTGTTTATAAACTTAGTGTGCGCGCATTATTTGTAAACTTAGTGTGTGAGCATTGTTTGTAAACATAGAACATAATAACACTAATAGCACTTAATGCTTCTTAAAAAGTTACAATAAAAATGATGAAATTAAAACGAAAATAAGCTTGCTGATGTAAAAAAACTATAAAGAATATATATAGTTTAATTAAAATTTTTTGTGTGTAATTTTATGTTGTTAACATAAAATTACACACAAAAGATTTGTTTTTTAATCCAGATTCAAATCTCAATTTAATATTTGATTACACATTTTGAAACAATAATAACCAATACTAATACAAATACAACAATATCAAGCTAGCTTTCTCGTAAAAAAAATTTTTAAAAACTGCTGAATAACTTTTGAGTAATCAACAAATAAAGGGTGCTGAGTTTCATTGAGTTCAAAATTATTAAATGATAA
>NC_088927.1:1597500-1675000 GCF_038396675.1 Hydra vulgaris
ATATAGAATACGATAAATCAAAATTTGATTAACAAAGTTAGAAATTCAAAGACATATCTGTGTTTATTTTAAAGATTGCATATCTGATTTTTAAAAAACTTTCCATGAACTGCTTTCTTGAAAAAATGGGAAAATGAGAAGTTTTGAAGTTATTACGGCTAATTTAGGTTTGCTAAATTATAGAATGGAACATTATTTACTTTTACAATGCACACATAAAAACATAAATAGTAAATTAGAAAAACAAAGTTGAAACTTCAGATAATTTGAAATTACAACAGTTAATTAAAAGTGTCAAAAAAAATTTCTTTGATTTATCGTTTCCACATATAAATAAATCTTTATAACAAAAATTTTTCAAATTCCAATCAAGTTTGTAGTATTTCTTGAAAGTCATATTGTTTTATGTGGTCCTCATTATTTATATATAGTTTTATTTAGTTCCAAATATTTCACATATTCTTGATAATTGGTATAATTCCTGATATTTTGTGAAGAACCTGACATTTTGTGTAGTTATTGGTGTTTTACTTGATTTTTAGTATTTTATATAGTTTATGATATTTTATGCATCTCCTGGCTATTTTTATATCTTTCAATGTTTTATATGGTTCATAATATTTAGGTTCTAAAATTTTAGGAGTTTTTATATAGTTCTAGGTTTTTCTTAGGTTCTAAAATTTTAGGATATTTTATATAGTTCCGGATGTTTCATTTTAAATAGTTCCACATACCGAAACACTCATCTTGACATGTTGTTTTGTAAAAGGCTTTCTTAACATTTGGACTTTAAGAATAAGCAGAAAATTTCTGTTTATTAATTTATTTGAAGCCTCGCATCACTTTTTCATCTGATTCTATCAACAGCTGTAATATATCAGAATAGTGTCAGAGCCATTATGTGCATGGACGTAGATGCTATTAGTGCTTTGGTGTGCATTGTCAAGACCAAATGAGGAGCAATCTCTTAAAACTTTAGTTGCTTATATAAAAATTAGTATCAGCGAGTTAAATTCACTCTACAAGTCCAGTTCTCTCTACGGTCAAGTTCTCTCTACAAGTTAAATTCTCTCTATGAGTCAAATTCTCTCTACAAGTCAAGTTACTACAGATTACAGTACCTAAAAAGTATACAAAACACACAAAAATATCATTGCCACTAAATTCCTTTAGCTTACATTTTACAAATATTCATGATATTGAAAATAACTTTTTATATGTAGAATATTTCTTCTTTGTGTGATTAACTTAAAATTCATTTCTCATCTTCAGATCTCAATGGCTACTATCTTTGAATTCACAAAAAAGTCACCTGTTATAAAATTTTAAACACCAGTAATTAATCACTATTTTTTATAATCATTATTTTTAAACAAGATTTTATTTACTTTTCTCAATTGATAACAAAATGTTTAATTAATGTAAGCCTACATTTATGCAAATAATAAAATGTGCCTATATGCACCTCACATCGCTGTAATTCAAATTACAAACTTAAAAAAATTTGAAAAAAAATAACAATTTGTTGGCTTTTCTATTTATTTCTAATTGTCACTTATATGCTTAAACTGTGTGAAAAAAAATCCTATATAAAAATGTGGTGTGATTAAAACAAGGTGTAAAAGGTTCCTTTATTCAACATCCTTGCTCATAAGATTTTAATTTTTCAGTTATGCTGCAAGAATCAACCTGTGTTTACAATGTATTTACATTTCTATTTAGTAAAATTTATGTATATTTAAATGTTAAAAATACTTCATTGAGATTTTTATTGAAATATACACCTACTAGAATCTTGGTATGTTTAAAAAAATGAACTTAAATATAAAAATCTAAATCTGTACTTTATATATATATATATATATATATATATATATATATATATATATATATATATATATATATATATATATATATATATATATATATATATATATATATATATATATGTATATATATATACATATATATATATATATATATATATATATATATATATATATATATATATATATATATATATACATATATATATATATATAGATGGAGGAGGCAAGGAAAGAGTTGTTACTCTTGACATATCATGGGCTTTCAATAATGTCTAGTATGCTGGTCTTCTCCATAAACTCAATTCATATGGTATATCTGGGAAAGTGTTTCAAAATATTATATCATTACTTTCTAATCACAATATTAAAGTTGTTCTCAAAGGCCAACACTTTTCTTTATTTCCAGTAACTTCTGGGGAACTGAAAATATTCTGTAATTGTTTCTTTATGTTTTCTCTACTTTTTTTTATTTATCAGAAAATTTTTTATATAATCAGAAACATTTAATAAGAAAGGATTTCAGACTTAAATTTCAAGTAATGAAAATAAAAATATCTTGATTTAGAAATTAGTGAAGTTGAGATAGTAAACTCTGAGAAACTAATGCAAAAAAGAATTATACCAATCCAGTTATACAAAAGCCAAACAAATGAACAAGGTTGTTACAAAATAACTAGAACATGCTTGGGATAAAATCAAGGTTAATGAAAAGTAAACAAGGCTATTTGAAGCTGAAGTTGTTAAAACCAACCAATAAATCTGAAGTCATATCTTTTACTGTGACTGTTCCTTCATGCACAAAAAACTTTCATTAATTAGTTTTAGAATATTTATGTTTTATAACTATCTCCTGCCATCATGTTTTCCATAGTCATATAACTAACTTATAATAAATACTTTTTTTAGAAATAGTTGAATAAACTCTTATAATATAATAATCAAATGTTTCTATTAAATTTTTAAACAAAGAAAAAACATGACATTAAATATTTAAGTCATTTTAAAGAAAAATCAACTTTTTAACTAAAAATTAAAAAATCAAGAAAATCAAGAAATACAAGAATATTTAGAAAACATAAACTTTTATTTCGTCAAGATTTAATCAACCTCAAATGCCAAGAATTTTTATTTCAAGTAACTTCTGGGGTACCACAAGGTTCTACCGTTGTATCTTTTGCTTGTCTAAATTTATGATTTATCTAATAACCTTACGTCCCAATTTACTGAGGACACAACTACATACTCCTGTCTTAACAAAAAGTCATTGCTTTTCAAATGCTCAAAACAGGCAGCTGATCACTCTTCTGCAACATCTGATCTTTCTTCTGCTTGGGAGTTGTAGTAACATGTAAACTTCAACAAAACTCATTTATTTACGCCAAAATATTATTGCAATATTGTTGATATTTTTATATTGATGAATGGTAGCTGAATCTCGCTTCATCTCACTGAATCCTCTACTTTGCCTCTTCTCGGATCATCATTTACTACCGACCTCTCATGGAAACCATATATACAAACAAATAAAAAATTAATGATTAAATAACAGTTGACAATAATGTTATTAAGTTTATAGTTTAAAACCATATTGAAAGAAAAAAATAAAACAAGAGAATTAAGACAATCTAGTTAAGTCTTCATTTAATATCTACACTAATTGTTCATACAATCAAATTGTGGTAAGTTTAATGCCCATCTTACTTTTTTATTTGATATTTATTGATTTTAATATATTGATGTCCACTTTAAAGATAAAAATTTAGTTATAAAAATGCTGACTCAGTTTAGTGGTAATTATTTTTTGCTGTATAACATAATCTGTAAAACAACACTAATCACAAACTTACATCATGGCTATTAGTGCATAAATAATTCTCATATAAATAATTCAAAAAGAAATGTATTAAACTTTTAGATTTTTGATATATTATGTTTGACATTCTTACTTGTAATATTTTCTTGATAAATACATAATTTAATTTTACAGCATGCTTTAAAATTAAAGTAAATGTTTGCTTGCTTTAAAAATAAAGCAAATAATTACATGCTTTAAAAATAAAGCAAATATTTACTCACTAACAATAAAAAACTTAACTTTTTTTAAGTCACAGTAATTACATTATATTATATTTCAAAAATGTTTAATAATATATTTTAGACATTTTATCCAGGTACATTATATTTATAATCATTTTCATAAAAGTTTTAGATTGTTAAATTGTGAATTTAAATCATAAAATATAAAATACATGTTAACTAAATTAATTTTTTAGAATAAAAATCATTCCTAAAACTTACCAGTATCTCCATTGCCATCTTCTCCAAATGCACTTACTTCTTGATTATGCAATATTGGACTCTGAAATAAGTGGCTGTGCAAATTTCTCTTTGTTGCTAAATGTTGCAAACGTATTGTATCTCCACATTTTATAACTCGCCTATATATTTAAAAAAAATAGTTAAAACAAAAAAATTAAAAACACACAAATATACACACAGATATATATATATATATATATATATATATATATATATATATATATATATATATATATATATATATATATATATATATATATATATATATATATATATATATATATATATATATATATATATATATATATATATATATATATATATATATATATATATATATATATATATATATATATATATATATATATATAAATAAATTTTGTTGTTGCAAATTTTTATTGTCGCAAATTTGATTGTCAAAAATGTGAAAAAGGAATAGTGTCGCAAATTGTTGCAAGATGGATTGTCAAATAACAGAATAAGGAATAATGTCGCAAATGAATTTAATGAAGTGTTGAAAATAGAAAAAGGAATAATATCGCAAAGGAGTTTAATGAATAGTGTCAAAAACAAAAAAAAGGGAATGGTGTTGCAAATGAATTTTATGAATAGTGTCGAAAACAAAAAAACGGAATAGCGTCGCAAATGAATCTTAGGAATAGTGTCGAAAACATAAAAAAGGAATAGTGTGGCAAATAGTGAAAACGGAATAGTGTTGCAAATAGTAAAAACGGAATAGTGTCGCAAATAGTAAAACCGGAATAGTGAAGCAAATAGTAAAAACAGAGTAGTGTCACAAATGAATCTAAGGAATAGTAATTACTATTTGCGACACTATTCTGTTTTTACTATTTGTGACACTATTTTGTTTTTACTATTTGCGACACTATTCTGTTTTTACTATTTGCATCACTATTCCAATTTTAATATTTATGACACTATTCAGTTTTTACTATTTGTGACACTATTCCGTTTTTACTATTAGCGACACTATTCCGTTTTTAAGAATTCAAAATGAATCTAAGGAATAGTAATTACTATTTGCGACACTATTTTGTTTTCACTATTTGCGACACTATTTTTTTTATTATTTACGACACTATTCTTTTTTTTTGCTTTCGACACTATTTTACTGTTTGCGACATTATTCATTTTACTATTTGCAATACTGTTACTTTTTTTTGTTTTTGACGCTATTCATAAAATTCATTTGCAACACTATTCCTTTTTTTTTGCAACATTAGGCCTTTTTAATAAATTCGACACTATTCCAAAATTGATTTTTCAACAACATTCCTGTCACCCTTTATACAGCTTACTGCTAACAGTTGTCCGCCAATTTAACAAACATGTTTGTTAAATGGGATGGAGAATTGGCAATCAAATTTAAAAGAATTACATGCCATATCAATCAGTTGTCAAACTAATGGTTAAGGTTTTACTGTTAGTAGAAAACATTCACAAGTTTTATTTGAACTCATTGACATGCACAACATGTAATCTCATAGCTTAACACAAAGTCAGAGTATCAAACTTCAAAATAAATTTACTACTAGTGAATGTAACAACAGATTTTTTAAAACTGGATTATGGGTATTTTAATAATATGTAAACAATATTAAAATACCCATAATACCATAATATATATATATATATATATATATATATATATATATATATATATATATATATATATATATATATATATATATATATATATATATATAAATTTGTATACGCAGGATGTAATTCCTGTTATATAAGACGAAACTTCTTGCTTCCTTAAAACACGAATAATTAAACATTACAGGAGAGACAATTCACACATATACAAACATCTCCATGCTAACAATGATTGTTTTAATAATTATAATAATGACTGTTTCTCAATATATACATATATATATATATTAGTGTGATTCTATTTTTTAGTTAGTCATGCAAACCTTTTCTAAAACATGAATAATTGTATTCTAAGAGCAACTAAATAAAAAATAATTAAAAATTTGAAAATTTTACTAGGTCAAAAAAAAAAGTTACTTTATGGAAATAAGACAAAATTATTTCTTATTTTTAGTCTTTTTTTATTTTATACATAAGCAAAAGAAATACGACAAAGTTTATAAAGTGAAGTTATTTTTTATTCAACATTTGCATAAACATTTCTGTTAAAAAAAGTCTCTCAAGAGCATCATCAGACTTAGCCCGGGAACATCGGATGTCCATAGCTCTGAGTCCTCTCTCAGCTACCTCATTTGTTCGATGCACATTCTTGAAGGAGATTTTAACACCAAGAATATGTCTTGTCAGAGCTTCTTGGGCTTTAATGCAACTTGATGTAGTTTCTTTTAAGTTTTCCCAGTTGGGTTCCTCTCTCATTTTAAACCATGCAAGTGACCAAGAACAGCTAATAAACTTAGCTATTTCTTTCAATAATGGTCGTTCTTCAGGAAGTAGAAAGTAGCCTAACAAGACATATATTGCTCTGCTGTTCCACCTTGCTGAGTGAGAACTTGGTAATTTCATTTGTAGCTGCAGTTTGGGTAAAATATTGGTGTCCAAATAGTGCCTAATGCAATACATAACCTGGAAAAATAAACAATAAAATGGATCAACGCATTCATCACATATACAAATCATTGATATTGAAAATAATAATTTTTAATAAAACAAATCTAGCCAATAGCTTATAATCATCTCTCCAGGTTTTTACAGTAGGAGGAGGATGAGGTGTTTTATGCAGGATATTGTATGATTCTTTCAATTGCGGATACTTATTTTTTAGTTTTTGAATGAACTTAAAATCAGTTAGAGTAGGCGATTTTGATGGTGTTGGCAAGTGGAAAATTACCATTTTTTTCAAAACAAGGTCCAAAATGTGAGCATTGCATCCATAATAAGGAACAGGCCTGTTAAATAGCTTAGATCTTAAAATCCCTACTACTCCGCCAGAACCATCATAAGATCCACCTGAAGTAAAATGGAATAACTTATTTAATTGTAATATTTTATTATTTAAAAATAAATAATTTTAATTTTACTAACCTGTATTGACAGAGCAGGTGTCACAAATTATAAGGGATATTTTATGCACAACATTATACTCTAACAATGTTTCTGTTATCATAGCGGCTAGAATTTTAGAAGTTCTGATAGTATGTAATGTTTTGAGGCCAATGTACCAAAATATTGGTCCATCAGACTGAAGGGCGATGACCATGCGTTACACTTTTTAATCCCATAATCATATGGTGCCACACCTTTTCCATCAAAGTGTAATATAAAGGATAATTGAACAGACAAAGCTTCTTTAAGTTTAAGTAGAGTTGTGACTTGCAACCTTTTACCAGCTTTAAAAATAGCCGATTGATTTGGAGTTGGAATGTCACTATGGAAATAACTTAATGAGCGAGTTACACTAACTCCTTTGTGGGTTGAGATACCAGCTTCTGCGAACATAATGGCAATTGGCATCGCCTTAAACCAAAAGTAAAATTAATATAAATTTAATAAAAAAACTTTTTTTATTTCCAAAAATTAATATTACTCACCTTTGATTTAAACTTCCGTTTGGGTCGTTCAAACAAAGGCTGAAAATCATCAACGTTATCATCATTTTCAGAGCTTGACTCTGTGTACAGTTGCTCTACATAATCAAGATCCATGTTTTTTGGTATCAACTGCCTGTTAGCAGGATGCTCAACAACTGTTTGGCTGGTTAATACACAGCTCTTTCTATCATCCATTTGATGATTGTAGAAGATCTGCTCTTCCCTCTTTAGCTTTATATTTTTATTAAGGATATCAAATGGCATAAAAAAATCCATATTCGATTTTCTCTTCAAACTTAATTTATTAGCATTCACAACTTCATTTAATTTTTTTGTGATGCCAGCTCTGGATACTGAGGGCATGCTAAATTTCACATTCCAGAGCTGCTCCAAATCTTTTGCTATTATTTGCATAACAGCTCTTGATGGTGGTGCTAGGCGTGTGTCAGCTAGATGGTGATAGTAGCCAAGAATGTGGCGGACTTCTGGAATAGTCTTGAAATTGGCTAAGGATTTAGTCCGTAATCCATAAGGCGCTGCTGAAGCAAGCAGTTCCCGAGATTCCTTTGAACACGGTGGTATTAAGTTGTTTGCTTTTCTCTTTAATGCTCCTTTAGCACTTATGTGGGACATATTTAGGTAAATATAATTATAACTAAAATAGAAAATGGAATACAGTTATTTTATTTCTAATCCACCAATAATTGTTAAGCTAGTTTTATATTATATTCACTATTAACTTCTGCTAATTAAAAAAATATCATACAAATTATCCATTTTTTTGCCTAAGTAATTTGTCTTACTTCCATAAAGTAACTTTTTTTTTTGACCTAGTAAAATTTTCAAATTTTTAATTATTTTTTATTTAGTTGCTCTTAGAATACAATTACTCATGTTTTAGAAAAGGTTTGCATGACAAACTAAAAAATAGAATCACACTAATATATATATATATATATATATATATATATATATATATATATATATATATATATATATATATATATATATATATATATATATATATATATATATATATATATATATATATATATATATATATATATATATATATATATATATATATATATATATATATAAATGTGCGAGTGTATGTGTGTATATGTGTAAGTGTTTATGTATATATGTGTATGTGTATATATTTATATATGTATGTATGTGTTCATGTGTGTGTATACATATATATATACTTATATGTTATACATTTTTTGTAACACTTTTGACTTTTATTATTATTATTACTATTGTTATTGTTAAATTTTGATAAATACTAGTGTTGTTCCTTATTATTATTGTTTTATATCATTATATAAATATATTCCTAATAATTACTACTATCATTCATATTTTATTATTATTAATATCGATTTAATTTGTATTATTATAATATCAGTTATTACTAATATTATTTTTATATTATTTTTAATATTACTATCAACCTGTTATTATTACTGAAATTATTTTAATTTATAGTTATTATTTATATTATTGTTGTTGGTATTATTTTTTGGGTTAACATCGTTATATAACTTTTACAGTTACTATTATTTCTTCCTTTTATTAAAATTATCACCTTTTATCTGACTTTACTTTTCTTTTTATTATCACTATTTATTATAATTAAAATTGATAGGTGTTTACTTGAGGTTAGTATCATTACTATTTGTAAATATCCTTGATGTAAGATCCTTTATTCAGAATAAATTTGACTTGATTTGATTTAAGGTATATATTTTACCTTATATACATACTTGAACACATTTATTGTGTTTAAAGTTGGTACATATGTTTATATTATGTTGTTTCCATGTTTTCAAAGTGCTGTGACTTGGTAAACGTGTAGAGTAAGATTTCCCAACTTTGCCAGCCAAGTGATGCATAATAATGTATTTTAATAACATTTTGCGTAATGTTGTTGTTTATGTTTTTTTATATATGAATGTTATCTTGCTTAAGTTATATTATATACATATTATATTAACTTATGGTGTGTGCTATTGTGTGTTGTTGATGTGTTGTTGTTTTTTTATCTTTTGAGTTGATGGACATTCGGCTTATCTTCTTGTTGGCGTCTATTGTTAAAAATGGTAAATAGGTAATTTTATTAAAAAATCACTGCTTTAAATCATTCACTAAAAGCTTATACAAATTAAACCATATATACAATTTGTTTTATGTCAATTTGATTTTTTGTCTTTAGCACTGTTTACTACATGATTTTACTATAAATATTTCGGAATCATGATGTTCCAGCATAAATTATTTTGTAAAAGCTAACATGAAATAATAATATTTTACAACTACTACTCTGGTAAATTACTACAGCTTTTCTCTATAAGGTGCATTGATTTTCAATTTTTGTATGTAATCTTTTTATTATTTATTTACTTATTCGTTACATTTTTTATTTTAGATTTATCAGATGATGTATTAATGTGGTATAGAAGAACAAAATACTGTAAAGTTTTGTTAATTTTAAAAAAAAACGTTAACTAATAATTTTTTTTGAAGAAATAATTTTTAAGTTTGCAACAAAGGGTTTACAACGTTTTCTTTTTTTAATTTTTCTTTGTTAGCAGTATATTTATTATTAGAATTGCATGTATTTAATAATTTTTTTTATTATTATTTGCTTAGCTAATATTTTTTCAAACATTTCCTAGCTGATATATACATTTTTTTAAAGTCTTAACATTATTGTATAATTTATTTTAAATGACAGTCTGTTATACATAAAAATTATTTTTGTGTGCTATTTAGAATAGAAAAAAATTATATAGGAAAGATTGCAATCTTCAGGATTCGTTTAAGATTTTTTGTTACTACTTTCAATAAAAAGTGAAGTTTAAATGGATGATATTAGACTAGACGCAGATATTAGTTTAGAAAATGGAAATGTTAATAGGCAAGTTGTTTGTGGCACAAATGAAAGAGACTTAGGCAAGATGAAATTAATAATGGACAAAATGCTGCTCGGCAAATAATTCGAACCAGAATGAGGAGGGCTTGGTTAGGCGAGTTGAAAATAATTGTCGCAGAAATGAAAGAGATAGGCTTAGGCGAGATGAAATTAATAAACGACAAAATGCTATAAATGCTGGTCGGCGAGCAGCAAATAATTTGAATCCAAATGATGAGGGTTTGGTTAGGCGAGTTGACAATCAACAAAGTGCGAGTGTTGCTGCTAGATACGAAAGAATGCATTGTATAGCAAGAAGTAATTCTTTTTCAGATTATAATTATTTAGGAGAAATGAATTATATTTGCCAGCATTGTGGTGCTAAGAAATTTCCTGACGAAACACATTTTTTATGTTGCCATAATGGAAAGGTAGTTTTGTCGCAACCTTCATCATTTCCACAAGATTTAGAAGATTTATTTAAAGGAAACTATGCCGATATAAATGCCAATCTGAATTTTTTAAAGTATATTAGAAGTTATAGTGCTGTATTTGTTGGTGAAGATGGTGCTCCACCTGCTTCCAGGAAATTTGTTATTTACCCAAGAGGTCATCCTCTTAAAACTATATTAAGTACGTCTATAAATATGATTATGCCAACCAGCATCACCGAGAGGGGTGATGCTTGTTGGAATAATCAATTGGTTCACAACCCTGAACGTGCTACATTGGTTATAAATTATGTTACATCATTTTAGTATTACAAGATAAACTTTCAGTTATTCAATTTTTTTTCTTTACTCTTTTTTGGCAAAAAAACTGTTTCAGCAATATGCTGTTGGTGCGTATGTTAAAATTGAAGGCCAGCGCCTTGGTTTCATCAGAAATAGCCAAAACAAACTGAGAAGCTAGCAGAATGATGTCTTAAACAAACATATAAACAACCTTGGAAATGATCATGTTGTTAGACCAGGGCGTGTTGTAGTTTTGCCATCGACTTATGAAGGAGGTCCTAGAGCTTTAAAATAAAACTTTAAAGATGCTATGACTAGAATTTAAAATTATGGTAAACCAGATCTTTTTATTACTTTCACTTGCAACGCAAAATGGCGCAAGATAACTGAAAATTTATATCCAGGTCAGACAGCAAATGATAGACCTGACTTGATTATTTGAGTATTCAAACTCAAATTAAATCATCTTCTCAATGACATTTTTAAGCACGGTGTATTTGGGAAAGTTGTAACACATGTTTAAGTTATTGAGTTTCAAAAGCGTGTTTTGCCACATGTTCATATTTTACTTCACTTTGCAAATGATGATAAGCTAAAAACAGCTCATGATATGAATAATTTAATATCTGCAGAAATTCCAGATCCGACTGTTAATCGAGACCTTTATGACGTCGTTAAAACTTGCATGATTCACGGTCCACGTGGCATACTGAATCCAAATTCTCCCTGCATAAAAGACGTGGTGTACAGCAAAAACTATCCTATATGTTCATAATGGTTATTCACGCTATAGACGTCATGACAATGGTTTGGTTATCAATATTAAAGGTAACAATGTAGATAACCGCTGGGTAGTACCTTACAATCCATGGTTATCAAAAAAAAATCAAGCTCACATTAATGTTGAAGCTTGCATGTCTGTCAAGGCTGTTAAATATTTGTACAAATATATATACAAGGGTCACGACTGTGCCAATATTTTAATAAATGAACAAATTAATCATGATTAAGTAAACACTTTTTTAGATTGTCGTTATGTCAGTGGACCTAAGGCATTGTGACGAATTTTCGAGTATCCAATAAGTCATACGTCACACACTATTATACGCCTTAAAGTTCATCTACCTTAAAATCAATTAATGTAGTTTAGAGAAGGAGCAAAACAAATGGCTTTAGATTGTGCAGCTCAACGTGATGCGTACCTAACGGCATGGTTTAAGTTAAATACTGAAAATGAAAGAGCACATTGCTATTTGTATGTAGACATTGCTTATCACTTCATATTTGATGATAAACATTGTAAATGGAAGGTTAGACAAAGCGGTGGTAAAAAAGGTGATAGTAAGAATGTATTAAGTTAATCCAACTAGAGAATTGTTTTTTCTTAGACTGTTGCTTTTGCAAGCAAAAGGTGCAACATCTTGGGAGGATGTGCGTACTGTTAATGGTATTGTCCTTGAAACATTTCGTGAAGCATGTGTTTTAAAAGGTATGTTTCAAGATGACACTGAATGGCAAAATACTCTTTCTGAGGCGGTATTAACACGTATGCCAAAGCAAATTAGACAGTTGTTTTCAATTATTTTGACCTTTTGTGAACCTGACAATCCTTTGCATCTCTGGAATACATACAAAGCTTTTATGATGGAAGATTTTATTCACCGCTCAGTATCACTTCTAATAGCTGAACAAGCTACCCTCATCAAATTAAAAAGATTATAAATAAAAGTGGTAAAACGCTGGCTGATTACAATCTGCCTGTTATTGATGAGTTTATGCGCCTAAATCTAGAAAATTTTGATGAAAATGATCAACAATCTATTGACAATGCCAACCAAATGAGACTGTTGCTTAATGTCAATCAATCAAATGTATGAAATGCTGGTAGTGGAAAAACCTTTACTTATAATTATTTGATTGCTGAAACCATAACTTGGGGCTTTAAATCTGCTACAGCTGCATGAACTGGCATAGCAGCAACTCTTCATACAAATAGATCTACATTGCATGGCTTATTCAAACTACCTGTTCCAATATTGGATATTAGCACATGTAATTTAACTCCTAACTCTATACACAGGCATTTTTTAAGAAAAGTTAGTTTATTTTTGCTTGATGAAACATCCATGATACCTAAACATGCCTTAAATGCAATTGATAGGTTGTTAAACGATATTTGCAACAACAACTTTCCGTTCAGAGGAAAAGTCATTCTTTTTGGTGGTGACTTTAAGCAAATTCTGCCTGTTGTGAAAAGAGGACAACCAGCTGAAATAGTAGAATTCTGTATAAAATGTTCTTTGCATTTGCAATGGGTGCAGAATTTTGCAATAACTGAAAATATGAGAGTGCAAAATGGGGAAGCTGAATGTCTGCCGGGTGAGATCAAAATTTGTTTAAGTGCTGATCAAATTGATACTGAGGACATTAATGAAAGAAATAACTTTCCTGTTGAGTTTTTGAACAGCTTGACTCCTTCAGGTATGTCACCTCATTGTTTAAAATTGAAAATTGGGTTTGTAATTATGCTACTCATAAATTTAGATCTCAAAGCTGGGTTGTGCAATGGTACTCGAATGAAAGTTTGTGCTCTCCAAAATAATTATATTGATGCAGAGGTTTTGACAGGTTTTTCTGGTGGTAAACGGGTTTTCGTCCCTCGAATTCAGTTGGCTCCATCAGATTCTAATTTACCATTTTTTCTAAAAGATCGTCAGTTTCCTGTCAGATTGGCTTATTCAATGACAATTATTAAAATTATTATATCTCAAAAAACCGTGTTTCTCTCATGGTCAACTATATGTTGCATGTTCAAGAACTAGAGCATTTAATAGTTTGTTTTTCAAAATTGATAAACATCTCATTCAAGGTATGGTAGGTTGAAAGTGTTACACAAACAATGTTATATATTCTAATGTTCTTAATTTATATTCTTTAGATTTTCAATTTGAAAACTTACTGTTTGTAGATTGTGAGCACATTTTGTATGTATAACTTTATTTATTATTTTAATTTTTTTTTTCATAGTTTTTGATAAATATATCTGTCATTTAATATTGTTATAAAATGTGTTTATATGTGTTATATAAAACCATATTTGTTTATAGTTGTATATATGTTAAAATTATGTTGTTTTCATGTTTTCAAAGTGGTTTGACTTGGCATTATGTTGAGCAAGATTAATAACCTTGCCAAGCGGTGTACTTATAGCAGAGGTGTGGCCACATTTAGTGCCATGCGGTGTTACTGCTTTAGAGCTAGGTTGTGTTGTCTATTCCTTTTTAATTATTCTGGAAACACATAATGTTTGTTAATGTTTAGCGTAATGTGTATGAGAGAGTATGCAATCTTGATCTTTAAATCTAGGGCGTTTTAATGACTTAAATTTGAAGTAATTGAATAAATAATATTGAATATAAAAGCAAATATACTTTTATGTATTTATATGTTTTGTAAAAAGATAAATATAGTTAACTTAAAATTGGTTTTCTAATTTTGTCTTTCATATTTTAATTTGGTTTGTTATTTTCGCTGGATTTTAGGATCAAAGGTGTAAATATTCTATTGTTATGTGTTATTGTTGTGATGTTTTGTGTTGATAGACTGCTTGGCTTACCTTCACGTTGGTGTCTATTGGTAAAAAATTCATTATTGGAACTTATTGCTTTTATTTATTTACTAAAAGCCTAGACAACATTTTGCTAAAAATGCAATTTATATCTTATTTTGATTTTTTTTTTTTTTTTTTGAGTATTTCTAATCCTTTTGTACTTCGAAACATGTTTATGTTGCCATATCAACATAGGTTACTATAAATAGATAAAGTGATTTTGAGTTATTATGTGGTGTTTTTTTTTTTGTTTTTGTTTTTTTATTATTATTATTTTTTTTATACTTTTTTTTTGTAATTAAGGTATTATATTTCCAATTTTTTTTTCTTTAAGATTTACGATTGACGCATTTGTACGATTTATGAAAAAAAACTGTTTTTCTTTTATTGTAAATTTTTGTCAGTTAAAATGATATAAATATATGCAATTAGTTCAATTTTTTTTTAAATTTCTCTTTTTTATGCCTAATAATTTGTTGTACGTAACATAAGGGATGTTTTTAAACGGGGGTTCGCAACTAAAAAAATAATAACTCTATTAATTAAAATAATTCTATTCTTTTTTTTTTTTTTTTTTATACTGTTATTTAGGGGCCCCAAGAAGACCTAACGGTCTTGTCACAGAGCACCGCGGAAGTGTATTTAACCAGAAAGTTCACGCCTCCTTCCTTACCGTGACGCGAAAATATGTCCAAGGCTCGTTTCGAACCTGGATCTCTTGCTTATAAAGCAAGCGCTCTAACCACTGCGCCACGGCCGCATTTTCTGGCCACAATTAAGACAAAAACGAGGAAGGGAGGTCCTTTATTAGTGTCAAAATATTTAAGAGAATTAAATTCCGAGTAACACAAAGAATTTTTAGTAAATGGTAGCAAATTACCGTTTACTAAAAGCTATTGAAACAAAGGGGCCGTGCAAATAATATAAAAATGGTCTGTGTTGAACAGGCTTAACAAGACCCGGGTGCGGTCAGCTTGGTTTACAAACATGAAATTAAGTCACGTTAAAAACTATGAACGTAACGTAACCTTTAAAAGCCAATTTAAAACATTTTTGGTTGCTAAATGTGATAGTATATTGTAAGAATAAATGTGATAGTATTGTAAAAAAAACTATTTTAAGATTTTTTGGCTCATAAAATGGATTTAAGACTTTATTGATTGCGGTTAAACTGCAATAAAAAACGGTTAGAAGGTTATATGGCCAAGACGAAATATGCGACATAAATATCAAATTTGTATTTTACTCATTCACAAAAACGCAGTTCAGATAAATTGGCTCTTATGTCCAGATATGTTCACTGCACATATTAACAAATAAACTAAAACTTTAGATTGTGGAAAACAGTCACTATAAATTAAGTAACAGACCGATCACAACCCGTATTACGGGTTGCTTTCTGCTAGTTACAATAAATACTTCATTTTTTGCAATAAAATACAATATTGAGAAAATGTAAGGTTTTCGCAGATTTTAAGTTTATCTCAAGAAAATAAATACTATAGAAATAAAGTCATTCTATAACAAATATTAAGGCCAAATAATTAAATATTTTTTTCTTAAAAGTGTTTTGTTTTTGAGAAGAAACAAAGTTAATAAAACAATTCTTATTGTGTTATAAAACTCTAATCACCTACCTTGGCTACGCGCCAGAAAATAAGGATTTAGTAGTTTATAAGTATTAATAACTTTTATTTTTAACGGTTCCATATATAAAATAATCTTTTTTTTTTTTCATTTGCAACTTTGTAATAAGTTTAAGTACAAGGTGGGCAAAACGACGGCTAAACAACGTCAGATAAACATCAAAGGTGGCGTTGGATTGACGTCGAATGGCCTCTGGTTTATATACTTTTCCTCATTTTCAGTTAAATGCAAAGCTTTAAAGTAAAATTTCAATTCTACTTCTAAAGTAGCATCGAGTACCGTAAGTTTCTCGAGCTTAAGTTACTTCTTTTTTTTGCGATGAATAAAGTTAGGAACACTTTTTAAGGATTCCGGCCCTTCCGAACTAGCAGGTGAAGTACATATCTCTCTTACTTTAGAGGCTAACATTGGATATCGTTTTCGTACCAAAATTCATCGATTTTCCAAACTTTTGCTTTTATAGTGTAATTAAAAAAAGATAACTCTTCTTTTATATTTTGCTTTGAGTGTGTTTTTTTTTCGCACAGATTAAAACCACACAATGTTGCAAGCTTAGCAAACCTATTTGTGCGTTTAACAAGAACTTCAAGTGAAACATGAAATTGTAAATCAATACTTGAATCAATCACATCTAAAAATGAAAACAAGTATTTATATATTGTCAAAATGAAATCTATTTTTTAACAACGCTGAAAATTTAAAAAAAGTAAAATTTATGTATAAATTTAAAAAGAAAAAATGTTTTTTAACAAACATAAATTTTAGGTTTATAACTAACCACTACTCGAATAATTTTGTTCATTTTGAAAAACAAATGTTTGTATGCGTTGATCTTTAAGGTTATTGTCGGACTTTGAAAAATTTTTTATAAGTTTGCTTTCTGCTTTTTGATATTCTTTTTAAGACACTCGTTTGTTGTTGGATCAAAGAAACATGCAAGCAAACTTTGCAGATTTTGTTTCGTAGACATCTTTTCAACAAAGTATACCTTCATGAATTTGAGAAGACTAGTTCCTAAAATGTTCTCTCTTACCACCGTAGGAGATGGTTGTAAAAGAAAACATTTAGCTTAAGATTTATTTTTAAGAAAGTTCATTAACGTATTTTGGAGAAATTTTGCCGAAGAAAGTGTTGGAAAATTTTTAGTAGAGAGAAGTTTAGTTGCTTTTAAAAATGGAGCAAGATTATAATGTAAAATGTCTTGGAACTTCCAGTCGTCTGATAACAAAGTTAGTTTCTTGAGTTTATTAATCTATTTTTCTGTTAACTCATCGATAGTGCCAGGATCTATGGTAATTTTATTATGAACATATTTCGCTTTTATTATCTTACGAATCATCTGACGATATCTGACGAAATCTGACGATAAAATTTTTTACTCCAGTCCCTGCTTTTTAATCTCACTAAAAACAAATGATTGTAAAACAGAAGTTCGTTTAACAAGAGCAATCGTTTTTCTTAATAATATGCTGGATGAAAAAATAAATAACTGATCAACAGTTTCATCGGTTGCCGCCTCCTCCTCCTTGCTACTTTCTTCATCATCTGAACTAACGTCTTCTTTGCCATAAGTGCATGCAATTTCTTGTTGATCGTCAGATGAAATATTTTCATTAGATTCAATATCGCTTTTATTATAAATATTGTAATATATAAGATCTTCATTTACATCTGCTGTGCTATCTAATAATTTATGTTATAGTTTAGTCCACAACTTGATTCCATGGTTCAAAACAAGAATTAAGTTATGACAAATGCATGGAAGTCGTAAAGCAATAGATCCCATCGCCTTTTTAATATCTTCAGCGTTGTCAGTTGTAATTGAAATAATTTTAGATTCAATTTCAAGTTTATTAATTTCTTTTTGTACAAATGTACTATTACTTTATTGCCTTCCGTAATACCTACGAAAGCAAACTACTTTTGATTTATATTTAAACTTTTTTGTTCGATAATGCGCTGTTATGCAAAGCCAATACAATCCAACTCAATTTTTACGCATATCTGTAGCTAGTGCTATGCAGGTAACTGATTTAAGCTTAGCATTAAGATCATTCTTGTATTGATAGCACCGCTTTCTCAATCAATTGTCTTTCAATGAGGTGGCTTGTAATGCGGAGCAAAAGTGTTTAAAAGTTGCATGGCAGATTTATAAAATTCATTGAAAGGGCGGTTATCTTGAATAATGCAATTTATTATGGCTTCATCTATTTCATCTCTGTTCTTGGTTCCGAGGAATTGATCTTGAGAAATTTTTTTTTCTTTTTGAGAATCGTAAAGGTACTCCGGTTTTTTATGAACATGAAAAATATGTTTCCGCAGATTTGGCTCAGGCTCATGTATGTGGATACAAGCCTTCCATTTTCTGGACACATCAAACAAATATACTTATTAGCTTCGGAAACAAATGAAAATAGTGACTTAATGGGAAATACCTTCATTTTACAGACTGGTTTTATAATTTCATCTTCGCCGGTATCAGAGTTCGAACCTATAATATAAAAAAAGCTTTTCAGAATATATTTCACGAACTGACGGAATCTTAAGACCAATTTCAAACACATAACTGTACAAGAGTATTTTTACCGGTTATAATTTTTTAATATTATTATTACTACAATCTGTTTTCATTAGCTAGACATGTTCATATTTTATTATAACAAATTTGTTTACGAATATACCTGAATATGAAATACTGCCGCCAGGTTGACCTCTAGATTCTTCAGTTTCTATGTTTCTTTGAGATAAAGACAAACGTTTTTGACAATGTATGTTGATAAAGGCTTGCGTTCCAAATAAAGATCTTTTAGATAATCTTCTGTCTTTATCTTTTTTTCCAGCCATATCTGTCAAAATAAAAATTAAGCGGTACTGGTGCTTGGATCTTGTTTATATTATTTATAGAAATTCCATAATGAAATGAAAATAGAAAAAAGAAATATATATACCACATATTTTCACTAGAATAATATGGAAATAGGCAAAATATTAAAGTTTACTACGAAAATGTATGAAAAAGTCGCGGCTATCTGATTTTTGATATTTAACAGTACTTAGTAGAAGTGGAACTCCAATTTTTTGAGCTTTTTTAACAGTTTCGCTAACAAAAAAAAAATGAATTACTCAATGCTGCTCTTTAATTTTTTTTTTTAATTTGGTTTCCTCTTTTATTATTTTGTAACTAATAATGTAATATATTGCTAGAAAAAGACTCTCAATATCAAGTTTTTACTTTAAGTTATTAAGAACATTGTTGTTCTTTCCGCTGAGAAATTCTTGTATCTGTTCAAGATATTTTATTTTTATGCTTTTCATTTGATGATATGTCAGAAAATAATTTCTGTTTCTCAGAATGTTCAATTTCTTTCCGAAAAATATAGCTTAACACTTTAGATAAAACCAAAATATTTTTTACGATTGTATTACTTAATATATATATATATATATATATATATATATATATATATATATATATATATATATATATATATATATATATATATATATATATATATATATATATATATATATATATATATATATATATATATATATTAGTAGAAGATAACTTAACAAAATTTTTTTCATTTTACACTGTGTTTCATGTGTAAAACGTAAAAAATTTTTGTTAAGTGATTTTCTACTAATATATAATTGCTCTGTTGTTTGAAGAACATTGAGCACTCTGTTGTGTAAAATACATTTTAAAGCTGTTCAAATATATATATATATACACATATATATATATATACATATATATATATATATATATATATATATATATATATATATATATATATATATATATATATATATATATATATATATATATATATATATATATATATATATATATATATATATATATAGGGTAGGTTAGGGTAATATGAGCACCTTGGTAATATGAGCATACTTAAAGATTTCTTAGATGTAAGCAGTGAAGTTAAAGTTGCTATGTATTTTTTGAATCGACTTTATGTGGTGATTACAGGAACCAGTACAATTAGCGTAAATCTATATGCAGTAATTAGCGGGCATCATCTAATTAAAACGCTGTTAAATTTTTTGCGTTTTTAAATAATATCATCGCGCATGAATAAATCTGTGGCGCGAAATTTTGGTGCTAAAATAATGAAATTAATTTTTTCATAAAGAAAAATATGTTAGCTAAAAATCCAATACTTTTTGGCTTGAAAAACAATGCATAGAAACATTTAGTTTTGACTTTATTTAAAGATGCCATTTTTGTGTAATATGAGCATGCTCAAATTACCCAGTGATTTTTATTGAAATTACCTAGTTTTAATTCCTACAAAAGCATTGGTTTAATTGGTTTTTTGAATAAAAATAAAATAAAGTAAAACTTTTTTAATATTTTAACAATACTAAATATTTTTCTGTAATTTAAATTCAACAAAATGGAATTTTTATCGTTCAGAGGTTTGAGTTGATAAAATTGAAAAAATAACGAACTAATTTTTTTTTTTTCTTGCGGAAAACATAGTAGTATTGTTTCAACAAAAAGTGGCTTAAATTTGATCTTTTAATGATAAGTTTTGTTAATAACGAATCATTATATTCCAAAAATTAGTTCTAATTGTCAGGATGGTATTTTTTTTACAAAATTGATGTTTTTTTGTGAGCTAATTTAAAGTGCTCATATTGCCTAGTGGTCTGGGTAATATGAGCATTTTTGTGACTTTTTTAAAACCTCTGTGTTTTTAAGAAAAATTTCGGGTGCCCAAATATCTAAGTGGATCATGAGAAGGGATCCCTAAATATTGTTTAGTCGCAAAAATTTTGGATCCAGCTTAATTATTTTTAAAATTATTCCAATTTTTGCTTAAGGTGCTCATCCAACCCTAATCTACCCTATATATATATATATATATATATATATATATATATATATATATATATATATATATATATATATATATATATATATATATATATATATATATATATATATATATATAAAGTTATCATAACACTCGTATTAATTTATTTCTTATTTAAAAATAACTATTTTTGTCATGTTTCTGTTCTGTGTTATATTTCAGTAAACGTGATAAAGGTGTTAACTACCGTAATAAAACAACTACTGTGGTAAAAAAGCAATCAAATATACCATCTGTTCCGTATTATCGGCACACCTAGCACCGGGTGCGCAATTTTATTATGGGGCCCCTTATGTTTGGTTGCCCTAAAGATATTAATTTTTCATTATAGAATTTTAAAATTTGAAATATAATAAATATTCTTGACTTAAAGAATGTTTTTTCCCAAAATATACTAAGTGTTTGTTTTTTTGTTATAAATCTCATTTTAGATCAACAGCAAAACGTAGCAATATATATTTCCTCTAGTTTATAATAAAATCTTATTTAGAGCGTGTGTAACTTTCTTATATAGAGCGTGTGTAATGTTTGAGTTTTAACATTTCACTTCCAACCGCTGATTGTAGTGCGTTATTTACTGAATGAAAATATATAGACATTTTTTATTTTTTTTTTAATGAAACTTTTTTAACTTATACTATATTATTATTAACTTTTATATTTGTAGTATATAATATAACTAAATATAAAACTTAGTATATAAACATAATAGCAATAACTACAAATATAAAAATAAGGAAACAAAAATAAATGTAATGTGAAAATTACAACTACCCAATTCATGTTACATATTTTAGCTAATGTAACAGGATAAAGTGGAAAAATTTTGGTACATAAAGCTATTTTATTGTTTATAGACGCTAATTTCCTAATTATCCTTTCTCTTCGGGACGCCACTGGCCGCTAATTACTGCATATAAATTTTCGCAAAATGTACTGATTCCTGTTATCACCACATAAAGTTGACTCAATAGATACAAAGCAGCTTTAATTTCACCGCTTACATATAAGAAAATCTTTAAGTATGCTTATATTACCAAGGTGCTCATATTGACCTATTTTCCCTAAGCTAACGGGTGATGCGGAAGTTATCGGACAAAATAAAAACATCAATAACTTATTTATAAATAAAAAAACAAACTACAATTATATTTTTTTTAAATAAAGCATTTATCTTTTATTAAAAATATATTATTTTTTATATGAAAAAACACTACCATCTGCAATTGATCTCAATTTTGCTCTGACGCCTTTCATATGCGACTGTAAAAAGTTTAAATCAATTTCTTGTAGTTTTAGTTTAATGCGATCAATCAAAACTTGCTCTGTTGAAGCTTGCCAATCTCCCTCGTAAACCTTCTGTGCCAAATGTTCCGAAAAAATTTCAATTGGTCGTGCTTGAGTCACATTTGGGGGATTTGATTCTTTATCAACGTAATAGACATATTGGTCAATCCAATTTAGAGAATCTTTAGAATAATGAGAACTTGCTAAATCTGTCCAAAATAAATAGTTAAAGTCTCCATCATACTTGTGAATAAATGGAAGAAGTCGTTTTTATAAACATTCATTAATATAGATTGATGAATTGATCGCTACAGCCTTGGAAGTGCGAAACAATGGCTCGGACATACCACGGTCAGATATGGCTATCCACATTAAAAATTTTTTTGGAAATTTCTCTTTTCCTATAAAACTAACACTTTCTGGGCATGTCTTTTTGCTGTTTGTGTAGAATCCAGAGTTTCCAGGCATTTTGTCCCCTGCAAAACAAAAGTATTTTTCGTCATCGATGACTAGAAGCGATTTTGTGTTATAGAGTTGGTTAACTAGTTTCCTGCTTCTTTTCTTTGCCTTTATTTGTTGTTCTATAGTGTATTTTGGAGTCTTCACGTTTTCTATATTTAATATTCATTTTTTTTAACTGACGACCAATTGATTTAAACCGAATTTAAAACCTATTTTTCTCTGACTGACCCTTTTTCGATTGTTGACAAGTCTCGTTAATTCGGCTTTCTTTTCTCTAGTCCAGGATGTCGGACGACCAGGGTGCTTTCTATCAGAAAACGATTGATCAGTTTCAAGTCTTTGTAGGTTATCATATATTGTATTTCGAGCAAATCCTTCCTCTTCAAAACGATTTACGATTTTTTTTTTTTTTATATTAGGTTTATTTACAAAAAACATTTTTAGTCGCTTTTGAAAAGGTTCTCGTTCAGCTGTATTTAAGCTCATTTTAAATAATTGTGTTTCAAATAATAAAGTTTATGTTTTATAGAACGTTTATTCCTACGCATAAAACCACAAAAACTAATTATTATTCTCAAATAATGAAATTAGGATTTGTCCGATAACTTCTGCATCACCCGTTAAAAATGGAATTACATATATATATACATATATATATATATATATATATATATATATATATATATATATATATATATATATATATATATATATATATATATATATATATACACATACATGAAATTAACATACTGCAACACTTATTCAGAATAAATATATGTCAGCAAAATATGTCCATAAAATAATATTATTTTTTAAACGAAATCAATCTCAAAACATAACATGTTTAATAAAGACTCTTCCCGCTTTGTTGGGACTATTCTTATTCGTGTTACCAATCTATTAAGATCACAATATTCTTAGTGTTATTTTTTTAAACGATGATAAATTTTATTTAACATCTATCTAATTTAAACTAATAAGAATAGAAGAATTTAATCATCATCACTTACGTAAAGAAAATTATTATCGTGAGAGTTTACTAATGTAACATATACCGTTTTAAACATTCTATGCTATAATTCCTATGGGAATCAAATTCCTTTGTTCACGTTTTGAATATACTTTAAACAAATAAATATATATATATATATATATATATATATATATATATATATATATATATATATATATATATATATATATATATATATATATATATATATATATATATATATGTATATATATAGAGAGAGAGAGGAAAGAGAGAGAGATATATAAATATATATATATATATATATATATATATATATATATATATATATATATATATATATATATATATATATCGCAATAACACACTTTTATAAATTAACTAAACCAATTTAAATACTTTAATTATTTGAGTAAATAACTAAAATTAGTAAAAACCATAAATTAGTTTCATTTTTTAATTTATAATCAATAATAAATACAATTTATAACATGTATATATATGATAAAGCAAATGAGCTTTCGTTTTATTTTAAAAAAATGCGCTAAACGAATGATAACAAAAATTAAAAAAATTTTTATAAGAATTAAGAACTGAGTTCAACAAGTTTTAAAGAAAAATGTTTGTCAATTATAAGTTAAGTATAACACTTTTCATATATTAAAACTAAAATAATAATTAAATAATTAAACAACTTGTTTGCTGTTTTTGTTTATTTTTCAAACAGATTGCGATATTATTTTTTGTTCTCATTGTATTTGGATGGTTGATACCTAAAATTTCAGTTTGTATTTTATAAACAGAATAATAAATTTCTAAAGCTTCGTTATATTTTCCCATAGCTTTCAAACAGCTTGCGATATTATTTTTTGTTGACATTGTATCTGGATGGTTGATACCTAAAATTTCAGTTTGTATTTTATCAACAGAATAATAAATTTCTAAAGCTTCGTTATATTTTCCCATAGCGTACAAACAGCTTGCGATATTATTTTTTGTTGACATTGTATTTGGATGGTTGATACCTAAAATTTCAGTTTGTATTTTATCAACAGAATAATAAATTTCTAAAGCTTCGTTATATTTTCCCATAGCGTACAAACAGCTTGCGATATTAAGTTTTGTTCTCATTGTATGCGGATGGTTGATACCTAAAATTTCAGTTCGTATTTTATCAACAGAATAATGAATTTCTAAAGCTTCGTTATATTTTCCCATATCGTCCAAACAGTTTGCGATATTATTTTTTGTTGACATTGTATCTGGATGGTTGATACCTAAAATTTCAGTTTTTATTTTATCGACAGAATAATAAATTTCTAAAGCTTCGTTATATTTTCCCATAGCGTTCAAACAGTTTGCGATATTATTTTTTGTTGACATTGTATCTGGATGGTTGATACCTAAAATTTCAGTTCGTATTTTATCAACAGAATAATGAATTTCTAAAGCTTCGTTATATTTTCCCATAGCTTTCAAACAGCTTGCGATATTATTTTTTGTTGACATTGTATTTGGATGGTTGATACCTAAAATTTCAGTTTGTATTTTATCAACAGAATAATAAATTTCTAAAGCTTCGTTATATTTTCCCATAGCGTACAAACAGCTTGCGATATTAAGTTTTGTTCTCATTGTATGCGGATGGTTGATACCTAAAATTTCAGTTCGTATTTTATCAACAGAATAATGAATTTCTAAAGCTTCGTTATATTTTCCCATATCGTCCAAACAGTTTGCGATATTATTTTTTGTTGACATTGTATCTGGATGGTTGATACCTAAAATTTCAGTTTTTATTTTATCGACAGAATAATAAATTTCTAAAGCTTCGTTATATTTTCCCATAGCGTTCAAACAGTTTGCGATATTATTTTTTGTTGACATTGTATCTGGATGGTTGATACCTAAAATTTCAGTTTGTATTTTATAAACAGAATAATAAATTTCTAAAGCTTCGTTATATTTTCCCATAGCTTTCAAACAGCTTGCGATATTATTTTTTGTTGACATTGTATTTGGATGGTTGATACCTAAAATTTCAGTTTGTATTTTATCAACAGAATAATAAATTTCTAAAGCTTCGTTATATTTTCCCATATCGTCCAAACAGTTTGCGATATTATATTTTGTTGACATTGTATTTGGATGGTTGATACCTAAAATTTCAGTTCGTATTTTATCAACAGAATAATGAATTTCTAAAGCTTCGTTATATTTTCCCATAGCTTTCAAACAGCTTGCGATATTATTTTTTGTTGACATTGTATTTGGATGGTTGATACCTAAAATTTCAGTTTGTATTTTATCAACAGAATAATAAATTTCTAAAGCTTCGTTATATTTTCCCATAGCGTACAAACAGCTTGCGATATTAAGTTTTGTTCTCATTGTATGCGGATGGTTGATACCTAAAATTTCAGTTCGTATTTTATCAACAGAATAATGAATTTCTAAAGCTTCGTTATATTTTCCCATATCGTCCAAACAGTTTGCGATATTATTTTTTGTTGACATTGTATCTGGATGGTTGATACCTAAAATTTCAGTTTTTATTTTATCGACAGAATAATAAATTTCTAAAGCTTCGTTATATTTTCCCATAGCGTTCAAACAGTTTGCGATATTATTTTTTGTTGACATTGTATCTGGATGGTTGATACCTAAAATTTCAGTTTGTATTTTATAAACAGAATAATGAATTTCTAAAGCTTCGTTATATTTTCCCATAGCTTTCAAACAGCTTGCGATATTATTTTTTGTTGACATTGTATTTGGATGGTTGATACCTAAAATTTCAGTTTGTATTTTATCAACAGAATAATAAATTTCTAAAGCTTCGTTATATTTTCCCATATCGTCCAAACAGTTTGCGATATTATATTTTGTTGACATTGTATTTGGATGGTTGATACCTAAAATTTCAGTTTTTATTTTATCGACAGAATAATAAATTTCTAAAGCTTCGTTATATTTTCCCATAGCGTTCAAACAGTTTGCGATATTATTTTTTGTTGACATTGTATCTGGATGGTTGATACCTAAAATTTCAGTTCGTATTTTATCAACAGAATAATGAATTTCTAAAGCTTCGTTATATTTTCCCATAGCTTTCAAACAGCTTGCGATATTATTTTTTGTTGACATTGTATCTGGATGGTTGATACCTAAAATTTCAGTTTGTATTTTATCAACAGAATAATAAATTTCTAAAGCTTCGTTATATTTTCCCATAGCGTTCAAACAGTTTGCGATATTATTTTTTGTTGACATTGTATCTGGATGGTTGATACCTAAAATTTCAGTTTGTATTTTATCAACAGAATAATAAATTTCTAAAGCTTCGTTATATTTTCCCATAGCGTACAAACAGCTTGCGATATTAAGTTTTGTATCAAGCGTAAATTTATTATTTTCACCATAAGTTTCCGTATTAAAACTTTGAATACTTTTTAATATTTCGATTGCTTCTTCAAATAAACCTTTACATAATAATAACTTTGTAATAGATGTCGTCATATTATGAAATGTTTTTGAAATTTTTATTCCGTTAGTGCGAAACATACAGATAAAATGGAAAACAAAATAGTTTCCGTAATCAATGTGATCTTTTACTTTATTCAATTCAAATCTAAATAAATTTTCAATTAAACTAAGATACGTATTTGTAGTTGAATTTCTATTTTGAAAACATCTACACGTCAGCTGTGCCAGTTCGTGCATTGAATATTTTTCATCATCAAAACAGTTTAGTAAAGAATAACTCATTAGTAACCCAATGGCTTCATCTATTACATATTCTTCGTTTATTTCCATTTGTTTTGAAATTTGGATTATAAACTGTTTACTTATGTTTTGATAGTCGCAATGAGATAAACAGTTTAATATTTTAAATGGAAAAGATTTACTTTTTTCTAATTTTATTAAAACTAAGTTAATTGCTTTTATTGCAGACTTTGGTTCTTCTTCGGTTGGAAAGTTATTGTCTAATATTTCTGGTTTCGATCTATATCGATCTACGTATTTTTCTATCGAAATGCTATGAATATTTATATATTTTATTGCCTGAGTAATAGCGAACGGATGATAACCAAGTTCTTTAATGAGGTTTTTTATATTTTTATCGGCGTTTTCTTTAATATTATTTTTTACATAAGCGAATGCTTCTTCTGAAGTAAAAACATCAACTAGCATTTTGTTTACGTTGTTTGACCACGCTCTCCATTGGGAGGTAATCAACGTAAATGAATTCGGTTTTCTTGAAATATACATGGTCAGGTTTTTAACACTTTCATCGTCGACATTGTCAAAAATATACAAAGTTTTTTCATTTTTATAATGGTTGTGAATTTTTTCAACAACCACTTCGATATCCAAATAATCACCTTTCGAGTCATAAACATCGAAGCCTAATATTTGACATTGGTTTCTCATTGAGGTTTGTAACTTTCCAAATGCTGCGTCTATCCAAACAAAGTTTTTATAGAAGTTATAATAAATTTCGCAATACTTTCTTGCAATTTGTGTCTTCCCAACACCGGACATTCCATATAATATTAAAGTTGACTTGTTTGCTTCATGTAAAAAACGTCGAATTTGACAAAGTAGTTTTTCGCGTGAAAATAAATTTTCTGAAAACGGTTGAACTTCTAAAAATGAACGCATGGTTAGTTTATAAAATGTTATTCTCTCAATTAAAATAAATTTAATATCATTTATTTTAGTAAAGAGTTTTAATTTTTTACAAAATTTTTTCCATTTTTTTCAAACGCGACGCGTTAATATTAGCGTATTAAGTCCAGTTTTAAAAAATTTTAATATAAAAAAATTATAAAATTATACTACTTTTAAAAATATTTTTGAATAAAGTCTCATGTTACAATATTTATATACTATTTATATACTAAGAGAACGTTTTTGTAAACAAAACTTAATATACTTTGTAAACTTGACAATTTGAAAAACATCAAGTAATTACTCTAGAGAATACAACCAAAAGAACGATGTTTTTTTTTAATTCAAATTTTACTAAATTGAAATTTTAACTGAGTTTAAGAGTTTAAACTTCATAAAAAAAAAACAGCATTTTTTAAAAGCTTGTGCTCTACCAACCTGTAATGCAAATGTTTGGACTTTCAAAAAATTTCTATTTTTATTTTATGTTTGCTTGTTTATTTCATTACGAATTCTAAAATTTGTACAAATTAGTTAATTAATAAAAGTAATATCTATTTTTGAATTAAATTAAGGAAAACTAACCAAAGTAGTGATATATTTAATTATCAGGTTGAAAGATTGCTTGCGCAGGTTATGATAAATAATCTAAAAACTATATTCAATATTTCTATAAAACTGCAGCTAGAATACTCAAAAATGGTTTCTCGATTCACTTTCTGATCATTGCTTATAATCATTTGGAAAATGAAGTACAGAAGTACAGTCTTAAAATGTTATTTTTCTTGCCTTATTTTTAACAAACTCTTTAATCACATCATCAAGTCAATATTTTGAACTAATTGAGACCTATTACTTAAAATAGCAAGATCATTGGTTCGTTCTTGCGAAAAAAGTTCTTGAAGACCTTCAATTTATTGAATGAAAGATACGCAGTGCAATCACTACATTTTTTGAAAAGTTCCCCCAGCTTTATCTCAGAAATTTTGTTTAATAAGCCGAATGAGACAAGAGGTTTCTCTCCAAAGTTTTCCGAATGAATTTGTTTCATATGAAGCAATTCTTAAGTCAATTCATTTTCAGTCTCGTCACTCGAATATTTCTGCCAATAAACGGGAGCAGGCACTCTTGATTTATGGTTCAAACAGTTTTTAATATTCCCACAAAAAAAAAAAAAATAGCAAAAATTTTTTGAATGAGTACGAGCAGTGAATCCACCAATCACAAAATCAAAAATGTGATATAAAACTAATCCTCGAAATGTTGCCTCCTCTCCTCATTCTGTCTCTGTTGAATCCGTAACAAGTTTATCAATTCAATTAGCTCCCCAGCAAAAATTTTGCGCTTTACTTTTTGTAGAACATTTAAAGGAGCCCATTTATTTATAACCTCATAATAACTGGTGCTCGAGTAAATTGCTCGGGGCCGGGGCACCAAACAATTTGTAAACTTTGATATAAAAAATTGTCGTTAATTTTATCAATAGTTTTACACTCTTAAAAGAATCCGTTAGAACAACGGATTGCTTTTTTATAAAAAACCAAAAATCACAAAAGCAATGGGGTAAAATTAACTATGAACGGATTCTTCAAAATTTCGTTTATTCATCGGATTAAGTATTCAAACCCGTTGAAAAACAACTAAACTTTTTATTAAAAAGGGTTTCCATAAAAAATTATGAAGTGGTGCTACTGTACATTATATTTTTAAACCTTGTTTGTTTGTTTTAGATTTGTCAATATATTATAGTTCTTTATTTATAAATGATAAAGTTTTGAAAGGCGTTTTTTCAAACCACATTTAAGTCGTATATAAAACGTTTGTTGAAAGTAAGTTTAATTTGCCATTTTTTAAATAGCTTCACATTTCGACTAAATGTGAAGCTATTTAAATAAAGCGTAATTTAAATTGTGTTTATCCACTTGCTTTTTTTTTACTAAAATTTAGTAGAGAAAGCAAATAAATAACCACAGTTTGAATTACACTCCGTTATTTCGAAGGTTGTTAAACTTATTTTAAATTTTTGATATAAATTTTATGTTTACATAGAACTAGATTTAGATATTAATTTTAGACATATGGCATGCAATATCACATTGTAAGTTTCATCAGTTGTAAAATAAATCAGTTGTAAAATGTTTACTTTCTTTTTTTTCTGGCTATTTATTTCGGCTAGTTAGAGCAAAGTTTATATATTGATTGTTATAATTTGTATATTTAAGTT
The DNA here is from genome assembly GCF_038396675.1 of Hydra vulgaris. Taxonomy (NCBI): domain Eukaryota; kingdom Metazoa; phylum Cnidaria; class Hydrozoa; order Anthoathecata; family Hydridae; genus Hydra; species Hydra vulgaris. The sequence continues at coordinate 1,628,653 of NC_088927.1, forward strand.
TTATAATTTGCTATTTTACTCTTTAAGTTTAAATTAGTTTTAACGATTTTTTTTTTTATTTGTAATTTTTTTATTTAGTTTTTATTTGCAATTTTTTTAATTAGTTTTTACTATTTTTTTTTTATTTGCAATTTTTTTATGTTAGTTACAAATAAGTTTATATATTACTTGTTTATATTTGTATTCTCGCAGTCGGAAAGTCACCTGGTTAAGCAAAATAACAATAGCGCATGTTGTTATTATCTTGGATGGGGAAAAACAAATGATTACTTGAGATAATAAAGCAGGAGAATTTGTACGAAAAAGTGATTTAAAGAGTTTAAAAAAAGAAATATCGGTTTGTAAATACTTTGAAAGATTAGATTTTAACGCCGCAGAAAGGTATATAAATAAACTTTCAATACTTGGAATAAACCGGTGTCTGTACAAGTTCCTTGCAAATACTTGGAAAGATGATCAAACTGAATGGTCATGAGTTCAAAACCATGATGTTTATAGTTATTTAATATATAATAGATATTAAATAATTATAAACTATTATAATTATTTTAGATAATTAAGATAGCATTGAATGCTTATAAATATTTTGTCTTTGGCTAGATGCAGGAAGCTTTTCACACGACATTAAGCTCTGGCTTTGTTGTTTTGAAAACACAAGTTGTCTAACTTGTGTGTTTAAAACAAGAAAACCATTTTAGTCACCAGAGTTGGCTCAAAACAACAAAACCAAATTACAAAACATATATATATATATATATATATATATATATATATATATATATATATATATATATATATATATATATATATATATATATATATATATATATATATATTATTTTCCTTTCCCGAAGCATATAACACACTATATAACACACTTGGAAAATATGAGTACAAAGTATATCGAATAGAGGCAATCACTAACATTCAAATTAAACCGCATTCAAATCACGATCCGAATTTTTTAACAGCTATATTTAAAGGTTTTCTCCACAGAGCTTACTCCATCTGTAGTAAACATCATTTGCAAAACGAAATAAATTTTTTAATTTACATGTTTATTGAAAATGGGTACGACGAAAAGCTATTAAGGAATGTTACACACCAATTTCATCAAAAAAGACAAAATGAAAACAAAATTCCATCAGAATGCAACAATCTTCCTGTAGTGTCTTTACCTTGGGTACCAGGCCTTTCACCAAAACTTCGTAAAATATTCCGGAAAGCAGGGTACAGAGCAGTATTTAAATCAAAACCAAATTTAAAATCTTTATTAACATCAAAAAACAAAACAAAACTACCAAGTAACAGCCAACCTCGAACCTATATAATAAAATGCAACTGCTCCAAAGTTTACATAGGTGAAACAAAAATGCAGGTAAGTACGCGGGTGCATCAATATCAGAAGAGCATTAATGAAAACAAACCTAATCAATCTGCATTAGCATTTCATAAAACCTTTTGCAAAGAAAATATTATTTGGGAAAAAACAAGAACGTTAAAGGTAGAAAATAAAAAGTTTGAAAGAAAAATTAGAGAGGCACTAGAAATACAAAACAACATGTGCTCTGCGCGAAACGGCGGAATTAAACTTGATGAAGGCCAATATGTCAAAACTATGTTTTGGACGCCATTTTTAAAATTTAAAAATCAAAAGAAGCCATTCAACCGCTGACGTCAATAGTAACAATTTTATATAAACTAAAACGATATAAATATTTTACAAGCTGATGATGCTGGTATCCATAACCCAGCGAAAATTTCTTATATAATAATATTATTTGTATTGAGAGAAACCGTATTTCTTGATGTTTTAAAATAATATATAATATACTTTCATACAAGATGTCATCTTTCAAATATATATATATATATATATATATATATATATACATATATATATATATATATATATATATATATATATATATATATATATATATATATATATATATATATATATATATATATATATATATATATATGTATATATATATATACATATATATATAAACTAATTTAAAACATCAGATAATACGAATTCTCTCAATACTAAATAATTTATTTGAAATTTTCGCCGGATTATAGGCACCGAAATCATCAGCATACAATATAATATATTTACAAAAATTGTGACCGTTAAATAACAACAAAAATTTTTTAAACTTTGACGTCACCTTTATAATGGCTTCTTTTACGTAAGTATGAAAAAAATGAAGTCCAAAAATTCGTTTTGACACATTGTCCATTGTCCAAATTCATACCACCGTACATTGGAGAACGTTGATGTTTTTGTATCTCCAAGGCTTAACGGACTTTTCTTTCAAATTTTTTATCCTCAACTTTAAGTGTTTCTGCCCTATCTCATTCAATATCCTCATCGCAATTTACTTTATGAAAAGCTAATACAGACTGGTTTAACTTGCCTTCAGTCAAATATTTTTGGTGTTGTTGAACCCTTGTTCTTATTTGAAGTTTCGATTCACCGACATACACTTTGGAGCATTTGCACGTAATTAAATAGGTTCCAGGTTGGCTGTTGCGTGGTAATTTCGATTTATTTCTAGACGTTTATAGCGTTTTTAGGTTAGCATTTGACTTAAAAACAGTTCTGTAACCAGCTTTCCTAAATATTCTTCTAAGTCTGGGAGATATTATTGGTATCCATGGTAAAGAAATTGTAGGAAGGTTATTAGAGTTTGAAAGAGTTTCATTTTTATTTGCTAAACGTTTTTTTCGAACGTCATAAGAAATATCTGTAAGCATTTTTTCATCGTACCTATTTTCAGTAAACACTTGAACTAAAAAATTTATCTCATCTTTTAAATGGTTTTCACTGCACATTGAGTATGCTCTGTGTATATATCCGTTGAATATTGCCTTTAAAATTTTGGGATCATGATTAGAACAGCTAAATACGGAGCTGAAATTTATACAATAACCAAAGAAATACAAGATTTAAAGAAGTCGATAGCTAAATCAAAAAATCAATTTTTATTTTTACAAAAATACGAAAAACATAAATTAATTCCGAAATCTTTACGAATCAATTGTCGTGTAAATTCAAGGAAAGCAAGAAGTAGTATTTTTCGTTTTAGATTTGAACTTTTAGTTTGTATAAAAAATGATTCTAAAATACAATACTTTAATCTTATTAGTATTACTAAAAACCTCGAGATAGATCTTAAAAATAAAATTGAAGACAAAGACTATAATCAAGTGATATTTATCACTGAAAAAGCTCGTGAAATTATGTTTATAAAATCTAAAGAACAGCTAAGTAAAAAGTTTAAAATACTTTAATGTGAATTCAATTACGACAAAAGTAATAAAAAATCAACGAAATACACTAAAAACGCGATTTCAAATCTTTGTGATACCAATATACCTGAAAATCAAATCGATCTTCTGAATCTTGTTCCACACTTTGTACACTCCTTGAAATCTATACTTTACATGGACATTATTACAACAACTGAATCGTCTGCCTTAAAACTCGAATATAACAAAGAAGTTGAAAAAGCGCAAGCCTTAAGGAAAAATGTACTGATAGAACTTAAAATGGGCAAAAAAATTAATCATAATCTAACGAGAGATAAAAGAAAAGCATTTAAAGAAATTCATCAAGACAAGAAAATTGATATTTATCCATTTGATAAAGGAATAGGATTCGTGAGAATAGAACATGATAAAGCAATTGAAAAAATTAGAGTACAGATTGGCCCAACAAAAATTATTAGTATTGATCCACTCTAAGTTATGCAATTAAAATAAAGTCTTTCCTTTCAAAGCTTAACAAAAAGCAATGTTTTTCTAAAGATGAATATGAAAGCATATATCCGAGTGATCCTGTTCCACCACGTTTGTATGGGCTAATAAAAGCTCAAAAATAAGACAAATCTTATCCGATGAGAGTCTTTGTATCAACTATTGGCACACCTTGTTATGGAATTTCAAACAACTTCTAAATAACCGGTCTTAAATGAAAATCCTATTAGGTTAAAAAAATCAAAAGACTTTATTAACAAAACTAAGTCGTGGTTAATTGACAAAGATGAAATACAGGTATCCTTTGATATTGTAAACTTATACCCATCAATACCATTAAAGAAACAACTTTATTACCTTTGGATCAATTAAATAAAAGCGTTTCTTACAAAAACTCAACTAAGCTTTCTTTAACTGAAACAAAACAACCAATTGAACTTTGTTTGTTTCGTTGTTATTTCTTGTGGAATGGTGAGATTCATGAGTTGGAGAATTCAGGCCCAATTGGATTGTCTTTTATGGTTGTTTTGGCTGAATCTTTTTTACAATACCACGAGGAAAAGGCAATAAAAATAGCAAATGGCGATTCCTTCAATTGATATTAAATCCTTTTATGGGTGTGTAGATGATAGCCACGCTAGGTTTCCTAACTTAAAGCAAGCGGAACAGTTCCAAACAATCCTTAATAGACAACATCCTTCTTTAAAATATACTATTGAAATTGAAAACAAAAATAAGATACTTAACTTTTTGGATATAACTGTTATTAATAATACACATGGAAAATATGAGTTCAAGGTTTACAGGAAAGATGCTATAACCAATATCCAAATCAAACCTCATTCTAATCATGATCCCAAAATTTTAAAGGCAATATTCAACGGATATATACACAGAGCATACTCAATGTGCAGCGAAAACCATTTAAAAGATGAGATAAATTTTTTAGTTCAAGTGTTTACTGAAAATGGGTACGATGAAAAAATGCTTACAGATATTTCTTATGACGTTTGAAAAAAACGTTTAGCAAATAAAAATGAAACTCTTTCAAACTCTAATAACCTTCCTACAATTTCTTTACCATGGATACCAATAATATCTCCCAGACTTAGAAGAATATTTAGGAAAGCTGGTTACAGAACTGTTTTTAAGTCAAATGCTAACCTAAAAACGCTATAAACGTCTAGAAATAAATCGAAATTACCACGCAACAGCCAACCTGGAACCTATTTAATTACGTGCAAATGCTCCAAAGTGTATGTCGGTGAATCGAAACTTCAAATAAGAACAAGGGTTCAACAACACCAAAAATTTTTGACTGAAGGCAAGTTAAACCAGTCTGTATTAGCTTTTCATAAAGTAAATTGCGATGAGGATATTGAATGAGATAGGGCAGAAACACTTAAAGTTGAGGATAAAAAATTTGAAAGAAAAGTCCGTTAAGCCTTGGAGATACAAAAACATCAACGTTCTCCAATGTACGGTGGTATGAATTTGGACAATGGACAATGTGTCAAAACGAATTTTTGGACTTCATTTTTTTCATACTTACGTAAAAGAAGCCATTATAAAGGTGACGTCAAAGTTTAAAAAATTTTTGTTGTTATTTAACGGTCACAATTTTTGTGACCGTTAAAAAACAACAGAGAATTCGTATTATCTGATGTTTTAAATTAGTCTATATATATATATATGTTTATATATATATATATATATATATATATATATATATATATATATATATATATATGTATATATATATATATGTTTATATATATATATATATATATATATATATATATACATATATATATATATATATATATATATATATATATATATATATATATATATATATATATATATATATATATATATATATATATATATATATATATATATATATATATATATATCGCGAGGTTAGAATTATTTTGTTCTATCTCCACAAATCAAAAAATTTGAGTTAGATAAATTTTTTTTCTTTTTATAGTTAAAATATTTATTTTTTACTAGCAAATCAGTAAAAAATAAATTATTTCTTAATATACCTGACATGTCATTTTGTTCCACCTCCTTAATGCAGTTTATAAATTAAAATTATAATGTGCTCTCTCCGTTTTATCTGTTTTGTATTTGAAAGTCGTTAAAATCAAAATGGCAGCCGCGGTAGATTTTTTTGTTGAAAAATTACAACAAAACGTTGAAGGTAAAATATGTATATATATATGTATATATATATATATATATATATATATATATATATATATATATATATATATATATATATATATTTATATATATATATAATGTTTTTTTTCATACATCATAGTTATTACATTTGAACTTTCTTATATATATATTGTTAATGGTTTGGGTATTATTGTTATTTGTTTATTTTTATGTATATATATTTTTTTTTAGAAACTGATCTGACTGTTCTTGTAGTTCATTATGGTGCACTTGTAATAGCATCAGCTAGTCGTCTGCCCCCACATGGAGACCAAACTAGGAAACGAAAGTCAGCACCTAAAACTTGGATACAGAATGTGAGAAGGCAGTTGAGACAATCTGGTCAAGCTTATAAAAATAGAAAAGGAGAAAATGTTCCATGCAAGTCTGTAACCACAAGAAAAGACTGTTTAAATTCTTGTAAATTTAAATGTAGACAACATATCAGTGATGAAGAACGAGCACATATATTTTCTGATTTTTGGTATATGAATGATACCCAAAAAAAGCATTTCTACAGTAGAACTACTGAACGACTCCAGAAGAAACGTCATCAAACCATCAATGAATTCGCGAAAAACATATTCATTTTATTACAGCTTTTTTGTTGGTGATTTGCAAACTCGAGTTTGTAAAGAATTTTACCTCACTACTTTAAATATAAGTAGTAGAAGAGTTTATTATCATTATGAAAACAAGAATAATGCTACTGGAAGCCAAGCTTTTTCAAAATGGGGGAAACACACCAAAAAGGTTGTTGATCAAAAATCAAAACAAAGTGAAGGGCTCAGTGGAAAAAGTACTCAAGTTACATTTTTTCAAAAATGAGTTAAGACCGGTATATTATTTGATTACCTCACCTTAGCCATCCCTGTAAATTTGGGCCATGGAAAAAGTACCGAAGTAGTTTAAATCGAATACTATACATCAGCTGTTTTGGTAAAATTTTGAAGAAAAAGTTCTTAAGTGCTGATCTTTAGGGAAAAAATTTCTTAACTGTTACCAACCAATCACAAAATTACTGCCAGCCAATAAGAATGCACCAAAGAGTCACACCCTTCCTGTTACTTTCAACAACAATGGCTGACACCGTAGTTGAGAAAAGTGAAAACAAAACTGGGAAAAAAAGAAAATCTACACCAAATAAATGGTCAAAGACTGCAATAAAGCGTGCCAAAGGTTCAGGTATGTTGTTTATTGAGTAATCAAAATAATGAAATTAAAGATAGCTATGTATACTAACTTATATTTAAAAAAAAAATCACTTTACTTTAAATCATGCCATGAGGCATGATGCTATAATTTCGGCTTCCATGCTGTACAGACTGTACACAGTACTGTTATCAGTGCAGAATTTCGGCGATTTGAGGACTTTATTATTAATATTATGTAAAATCTAGATCTAGTCTGTTTTAAATTATACGTATATTAGCCTTATTTATTTATTTCTATTGAATTAAACAGTTCTCAGTTCTATTTTTAAATAGTAGGCCCTATCTTAATTTGATTTTTTTTTAATTTATAGTTTATAGATCTAGTTACTAGATTTAGTATTAGCCTATCTATACTATTAGTATTACGCCTTCTTCGCCTCACTCATTTTATGTTGTAGCATAATGTAAAATGTAAACTTCATATTTGCAGGCGATGCGCACAAAAACCACGTGGGAAAGGATGTTGATGAAAGGAGCCTGAACTATGTGGACTGCAGGTGCAAATGTCTAGAGAAGTTTAACGATGGAGAAAAGAGTAATATTTTAAAAGAATTTAATGAGCTTGCCGAACATGAGAAACAAAGTATTCATTTAAGGGGTTGCATTTCTGTAAAAGAAGAAAACACTATTAGGCTAAAACAGAGTCAGGCAGTCCCAAAACATTCCGTAGCAGCTACAACTACACAATAAAAGAAACTGGCTCTCATATACCTGTGTGCAAAAATACTTTTTGTGCTCTGCACAGTATTAAGGAGTCACGCCTGAAAAAAAAAGTCCTTGACTTTGAAGAACCCCTACAAGACTTAAGAGGAAAGCATGGCCATCACAAAAAACTTAATGATGAGATTCGTCAAGCAATCCGTCAACATATTTCTTCATTTCCTGCAAGAGAAAGCCACTATTCTCGAGCAGACAATAAAAAAAGGATCTACCTAACCTCTGACCTTAACATTTCTGAGATGTTTAGGTTGTTTTTGGAGCAACACCCAGACATGAAAACTTTCGCCAAAGAATGGATCTACAGAGATATTTTCAATTATGAATTTAATATTAGTTTTGGGTTTCCACGCACAGATGTATGTGACACATGTGAAAAATTTAATGCTGATATTAAATCTGCCACTGTCAACAGAAATAATGATTTGGTGTTAAAACTGAGAACTGAACATGAAGTTCACAAAAGAAAAGGGGATGCCTTCTACGAGCAGATAAGAGAGAACAAGCATCTTGCTCTTTCTACTGATGATACTCAAGTCATAGCTATGGATTTTCAAAAGAACCTGCTTCTACCTGTTACTGGGATTGGTCAGGAATACTACAAAAGACTGTGCATAACCTTGGCATTCATGATGTTTGCTCTGGAAATGCTTCGATGTACATTTATGCCGAAAACTTTGCTCACAAAGGACCCAATGAGGTTCTTTCATGTCTGGAACACTATATAGATGAATTGCCAGAGTCGATAAGGAAACTGGTCATTTTCACAGATAATTGTTTTTCACAAAACAAGAACCGATACATTGTTGCTTTTTTGCAAAATTTATGTAATACTAAACTCAGTGAAGTTGTTATTAAGTACCCTATTCCTGGTCACAGCAGAATGCCATGTGACAGAGACTTTGGCAGGATTGAAAAAAAAAATTAAAAACAGATAAGTTTCATAAGCCTTCTGACCTGTTAAATCTTATTGCCAAATCAAGCTTTAATAGTTTATGGAAAATTGTGTATGTCGAACATCCATTTACTGACAATTTGGAAATGGACAGTAGACCTGTTGTAAAGGGTAAAGATTTTAAATCTAGCCTGGATAAAGTAATTAAAGCGCCAGAGGGTATTTCCAGTCTCAGAGGGATTTTATTTGAAATGCTGAAGAACCCTGTAGGCAGAAGCTCTATAACTGGCCCCCTCACTTCCACTTTAAATTTATTAAAAAGGGGAAAATCACGTAGATAGAGAGTGTAACTTTTTACACTTCCCTCAAACCTATAGAAATGTCTCCAACAGAGGATAAGCAAGCTGATGATTTTGAATAGGGCATTAATTTAATTTAAATTTGTATAGATAATTATTATGGCAAATAGTGTTACCATCAAGATTGTAAATAATTATCACATCACATTTGTTTTACTATTTTTGTTGACCAATAGTGTAAATTCACTTTGTGTTTATACTTTTTTGTTTAAAATTTGAATGGAAATAAACATTTTGACATAATCATAAACAGAATCTTGTCAAAAAATTGTTTTTACTGTTAAAGAATATTACTATTTGCCATTAGATGTTTACCTTAAAGGCAGTCTTTTAATAAAATGATTTTCCAGTAGGTATTATTCAAATAGCAACTATAACAAGTATCAGTAGATTGTTCCATCTTATGTAACCTACACTAATAGGCAGATGATCACTGATGAACTTAACACTGGCAACAGAAATGTTATCTACCTATTAATTAAACATCATACTAACAGCTGCTTGAGTTATAAATAAACATAGTGTGAGAAGGGGACTATTATAGATTGACAAAAACATTTATTGGTGCAAAACATTGCTGGTAAATTTAAAAATTAAGTTGAAAATAAAAATTTAGGGCAAAAAGTACCTTAGTGCAAAACATCTTATTTATCACAAAATCATTATTTTTTTACAAAACAAGTATAAAACTTGGTTTAGATATGTAGCAGTGTGTGCTGGATATAAAAAAAATGTTACAGTTGAGTAAAATGAATAAAAGGTACTTCTGCTTCAATTTAATAACTTTGACCCACTTTTTCTTAAAACTCCCAAAATACACTTAAGTACTTTTTCCACTGAGCTCTTCAAGTGTTAAAGATCATATCAATGAATTTCCACATGTACCATCACACTACTGTCGTAAAAGAACAAAAAAAGAATATTTTGAAGCTTTTTTAAATCTTAATAAAATGTATGAACTTTACTCTACCTATTGCAAAGAAAAGAATATTGCCCCTGTTAAGAAGCATATGTATAGATTCATATTTGAGCATGACTTTAACATCGAATTTCAAAAGCCAAAAACTGATTTATGTGATACATGTTATGAATACCATAATGTAGTAAATCCAACTGAGGAGCAAACCCGAAAATTTTCCAAACATGTAATGTTGAAGAATGAAAATTTAGCAGAACGTGAAAAAGACCGCAAACTTAAGTATAAAAATGTAGCTGTAGTATGCATTGACCTTGAAAATGTAATAAGCTTACCAAAATCAAACATAGGAGCATTTTTTTACAAACGTAAACTCTCAGCTTATAATTTAACTGGGCATTGCTCCCTAAATAAAAAAGGTTATTGTATGCTTTAGCATGAAAGCATTTCAGGTTGTGCCGGAAATGACCTTGCAAGTAGTGTAACATGCTTGCTAGAGAAGATAATTGCTGACCACCCAGATGTTAATAAACTCATACTATGGTTTGATTCCTGCGTGCCTCAAAATAGAAATAGTCACATGTCCATTGCCTTACGTGAGTTTTTAATACGTTACCCAAAAATCAGGGTAATAGAGCAAAAGTTCTGTGAATCAGGGCATTCTAGTATACAAGAGGTTGACAATATACAAAGTCAAATTAATAGAGCACTAACTCCGCTTGAAATATTTATTCCACTTGGTTTAATCAGAGCAATTGCTAATATTCAAAAGAGAAATCCTTTTTCTGTCTACCAAATGAAAATTGGATTTTAGACATTTTTCAGCTATTGCAGGCTATTTTAATTATAACCTTGTTCCTTATACCCAAATAAAGCATCTGGTTTACAGGGCAGAGTTTACAGATCATATAAACTACAGAAAGTCATTTACTGATGTTTGTTCAGAAGTACAAATTAAGCGTCTTCCTAACAATCCACGATCTTCATTAGCTGTGGCAAGACCTCTTGCAGTTGTACCAATGGCTTCTGTCTTAAACCAGTGTGCTCAAATTTCTAATGATAGAGCTAAGGACCTTCAAAGTATGTTCAAGTATATGCCTGCTGTAGACATAACATTTTATAATAGTATTTTAAAATAATTTATTTTAATGTCAAAATATTTATGTTTTACGTTTATGTTATGGTGTTAAATGGGTTTCTTATTGAAATTGTTGTTTTTAATGAATTAACCAGATGTGCTTACCTTGCTGAATTTAATCTTTGAATTTCATTTCACTGTGAAATGTATTTTGGATAATATGTTCTTGGAGCTTATTTCAACCAAAGTTTTATTTTTTTGTAAAAATCTTGGTACATACTTTAGATAATTAAACTTTATAAATATTGCATTTATAAAGTTTTTTTACTAGTTAAAGTAAGATTTTATTCCAATAAAACATAGATATGCCAAACAGTTCTTTACCTTGCTACAATATATACAATATATATGCAAAATACTAATTTGTATTATATTTTTATATAAAAAATGGAGATAGAACAAAATAATATTATATTTTATAAAATAAGTGTCTATTTTATTTTTCTATCTCCAAATCAGGGTGTGGTAATTCAGATACCTGCACATTATATCTTTTGAAGTATTTACTTTTAAACTGTGGTAGCAAGTATGGAAAATTAATATGAATCTAATTTGTTTACGTCTTTTATGTTTAAGTGGTCTGCAGGTCCTTTTAAAACTTTGAATTTGATTTTCTCAGTTCGGAAAAACATGGAGTTAGAACAAAATAATTCTAACCTCGCGATATATATATATATATGTATATATATATGTATATATATATATATATATATATATATATATATATATATATATATATATATATATATATATATAAAACTAAAAAAAACTAATTTAAATCTATTTTTTTATTGTATGTATAGCTCATTTTTATTGTATGTATAGCTCAGGGCTGGATTAATAAAGGGTATAAACATTGTATTATTATTTTCATTCTCTTTTGTTATATATATATATATATATATATATATATATATATATATATATATATATATATATATATATATATATATATATATATATATATATAGCATAATATAGATATATATAAAGCATTCTAACAACCCAACGTTTGTAAGAATATTCTTATTTGACTTTTTTGCATCTTGCTCCAGTTCCGCGCAGTTGGTTCATACTTTTCTGTTGTTGTAATCAACAATACAGTTTAGAAACTGATGAGAGTAATTGGGATGAGAAGCATCTCTTTTGTATCTTCCCAATTACTTTTGAAACAAGAATGTAAAGCTTTTGTGGCTTTTTACTATACAGTCCCAGGCTAATTTTTTTCACCTTGATAAATTGTTGAACATGATGAAAAACAGCATAATCCTTTGGAGTCAAAGAAAATTGAAGCTTCAGAAAACTGGATTTGAAATCTTTGATTTTTAAAACATAATCAAATAAAAGAGAATGAAAAACAACGAGCTTAGATAGCAATTACCAAGGCGCTGAGAGAGCAATTGATGTGGAAAAAGTAAGATTTTTCCTCACCAACTGGCTATCTTCTGAGCTGGCAGCAAGTTCTTATGGTGAAGTAGTCTCTTAATGCCTTTTGGTGAAAGTTGGTTTCAACTAGCCTTACTAGGCTAATCTAGTTGAGAACAAATCCAAGTTTCCTCATTCCGGTATTTGAAAGCCCCATGTTCTCTTGGATTGAAATCATATTTTGAACACTCAAAGGATCAAAAAAAAGTTACTGGAAAGCTGATGATCTTAAAAATAACATTATAAACTAAAATTATCTTATTTACATTTTAATCCGAACTGTTTCTCTTGGTGATACATCTTTGCCTGAAACCACAGTTGACGAAATCTGCTCTGCAACTATTGGGTCTGCCAATACAAGTTTTCTGAGGTTTACATGACGATTTCCTTGTTTACAATGATAAGGATGTCCACGAGCAAACACAGATAAACAATTATGCTTATCTGTGCTTGTTTGTGATTAAAAAGTAAATCATATCTGGGGCTTGGATCAGATTTCTTTTTTGAATTAAACCCAGCTGTTTTATTTTCTAAACCTCAAATTACGTAAATACAGCCATAAAGTTTTTTACAATAAAAGCAGTGTTGTTTCCGTTAATAGATATATTTTCGTTTCAATTTCAACTCCGTTACTGGCGATGTATTTCAACTCTGTTTCTATTATCGTTTTGCAATGTATTTACGTTTCAATTTCAATTAAGCAAGTATTTCAGTTTCAATTTTGTTTTACAAGTATTTCCGTTTTATATCAGTTATTGAATTCTTTGTATTTATTTTAGGAACAAATCTCAAAGTTAATGCAACAGATTGAAAACTGAAAAGATTTCAAAATTGTAATTGTGTTTCTCAAATCCTCATTGTTTAACTAATTATCAATCAAGAGTAAAATATCTAAAAGACTAAAACGACTGAAACGTCACGCATCAAACAAAAATACTTTATAATATAGTACTATGGTACATGTAATGTCACTACTGTGTTACGAGAAGAGTATAATGGGCAATTGTTGGCAACGATAACAATTCCTTATGACACCAAACAAAATTTAAGTATCAAAAAGTTTTATCGATTAAGATGACATCATTGACATGTTACAAACGAGAATGACCAAACATCATATCCATGTTCGCTTTAAGGAACACTCGTCGTTCCAAATTTTTTGCTGTGCGATTGTTGACATCCCATATTCATGCAAACATCTCTCCACCTGGCACAGCCTTGAACACTACATTAAATGTAACGACACATTACACACTAACCCAGACGAGTTTCACTAATACAAGATAAAATACTAAGTATAATGTATAAAATAATAATTATAATAATATTAATCTGGTTTTGTGAGACTGTCACCGTGACGTACCTTACAAAATGTAATACAAACTCAAAAGTGCGAGCCATGTGACCATGTCAGCTCAACAAACCAACCTCACCCGTTCCTGCAGGGGGCTTTCCACCTGACACAGCCTCACCAACATGCCCGAAAATGCAAGCATGGTCGCAGTGAACCAAGCAGGCCCTGAACAACGTCGGAGTTTAACGTCATACCCAAGACAAATTGGATGAGTTTAGCGTCATTCCCAGGACAGAAATAATAACAATTCGATGTTATTTGATTTAAAATAATTGTCATAATAATGACTACCTCATTAAAACATAATAATAATAATAATACTAATAATGACTACTTCATTGAAACATAATCATAATAATAATAATCCTAATAATGACTACTTCATTGAAACATAATCATAATAAAAATAATAATCCTAATAATGACTACTTCATTGAAACATAATCATAATAATAACAATAATAATAATTATAATAATGACTACTTCATTGAAACATAATCATAATAATAATAATAATCATAATTATGACTACTTCATTGAAACATACCAAGTAAAATCTAATAAACGAAAAACAAGAGAAGGTTCATAAGGATAAGTTTGAATTAGGGAACGCAATTCGGATTGAAAAGCCTCAATGAAATCTTTTGAAATAATTTAAATGAAAATATGTAGGTACATAGCAAAAATAAACCAGATAAACGTTGCTCCGTTCAAATTATTTATCATTTTATATTTATTATCACCTCATATAATTTTGGTCCAGCGTGGAGTTGGATATGGCCTAAATGATGTAAGGGGCTAATAACATAGATTGTAAATATGTCAGTGGCTCAAGTTAAGCTCAGTTGAAACTTTGACTTTGATAAGCTCATTAACCATGAACAGTGAGCCTTAGTGAGGACCGTATTTACAAAATAGGTAATCATTAACAACATCCCCGATTTGCTAAGACATTTTTCGTACTAAAAGAAGAAAAATCATTAGATGTCAAGTATTAGTAATGTTGATAGCAAACAAAAATAAATCACCTCTTGTGCTTCAATGGAAGAATGAATTGATGGCAAGATGAATATTTTGGCAGCTTCTAGCAGTTCTTCAGTTTATTGAGTCAACAGTGTTAGCTTTGTGACGTCTGGTGGCATGAGACAAAATGCAGCAGGTATTGGATCAAATAATTGGTTCGACGGCATAATAAACATGTCAAAACAACTTTTTATTTCTGAATACAAAATTTTTGTTTTCAATTCCGGATTTTCGAGGTGACACATCAAATCAAAAATGCATGGTAATACATTGCAAAGAGAAGATGCGTCTGTTTGAAGAGTGTCCGTGTGAATTTTGAAAGGTTCCAAAATCTGTTTGATGCTTTGTAATTGTATCCACTCTCTATGATACATGCAATCGTATTTCATTTCTTCAGTCACTTCTTTAATTGATGCTTGCAGGTCCAAAAATCGCTCAAGCATAGTGAATGTTGAGCTCCACCGCGTGGGACAATCTAAGATGATCGTTAGTCAACAACGTTGAATGAGTTTCTGTGTAGCAACTGAAGATTTCCTGAGTGTTCGCATAACAATTCTTGCTTTGTCGACCATTTCTTTATATTCCGTGCATTTGTCGAGTGACCTCACAACGAGTTGTAGAGTATAAAAAGCACATGTTAGTCGTTTCAACGAAATATTTCTTTCAAAATTAATGTCCATGTTTTCAAAACCATCTCTTAGTTCGCCATCTCCAACATCTGAATCTGGCCCATCGTCTTCATCACCTACTCGTTCCAACAAAATATCTTCATTGAGTGTTTTGATTGCTTTTTTTATGTTACTACCATTATCAGTAACAATAAACATTATTTTTTTCTTTCAATATTCCAAGTGCGAAGACATTCTTTAAGTTTATTTGAAATCATTTCACCATTATGAGGATGATCGACTGTGAATAAATTCAATAGGACGTGCATCGATTTGTGCAATTTTGGATGATATAAACATACCGTTATGCCAAGATAGGAAGCAGTGTAGCCCTTTTTGGTCCAAATATCCATTCCAATTGTCACCCGACGACGACTTGTCACAGCTTCTTTCGCATTTTCTACACAGTTATTGAATTTTGTTTGGAACAGCATGTTAAGTTTTTTTCTGGAAGGATCCGTATATTTGTCATCCAGTGCTTTACAGAATTGCTTGAATGATTCTTTTTCAACAATGCTCATAGGTAATCCACAATCAATCACCATTCTGACCAGGGCATCATCCCTATTTTTAGTCTCAGTCGAATTAGCACTCCAAGTTCACGCAAATAATTTTTCAAATTTGATGTAGTACTGGCTTCATGGGAAGCATTCCCTCCTGACGTACTTGCAATTGGCCTCTTGTTTTTTGACTCAGTGTGAGTAGACAACGAAGCTTCTTTCTTTAGAAACTCGGCATACTCCGATTTGTGGTAAGATTTCAAATGAACTTTCGCATTCGTTGAATTTCTACCAGAAAAAATACGACCGCATACATTTCCACCTTCTGAAACAACTTTGCATTCGAAAGTGTTAGAAACAATATCTTGCTTAAAATAATCCCATACAGCAGGTTCCTGCTTTCGACCAGCTGCATATATTCTCTGAGATGATGCCATATTGTAGTTTATTAATTATAATGTTATTAATAATTATTGTCATTTATTGGTTTTCTGCTCGAAATTTGAAAACCGTCTAATTTTTGTTTGTAGAATATGTTTGCTTCTGATTGAAGTCAAACCAATATAAATCATTTGTGGTTATTATAGAATTAAACGTTTACTTGAGGTACGAATATAAACTTTTACAAAATTACACAATAATTATACGCATAGAAAATGATGACGTAGGCTACAAGACAACGAAACCACAAAATAGTGAATATTATTGAATAATAGTTTTTCAATGGACTAAAAAAAAAAAGCGCCAAGTGACAAAATTTAGTTGAATATGAATATTTCAAGTGTAGGTGCTTTTTAGAAGGTTAAGATTTAACTTGATATTAAATGAATATATTTCCGTTATTTACAATTCTATTAATGTTCTGAAGTATTTCCGTTAACGATCCGTTTCCGTTACCACTATTTCCGTTTCTGTTTGAGCATATATTACCGTTTTAGCATGTATTTCCGTTTTAATTACCGTTATCGTTAACGGATTTGATCTATTTCAGTTAACAGCCATTTCCGTTTCCGTTAACTAAAACAACACTGAAAAAAAGTTTATTATTTTTAAATTTAAATTTAATAAATGTTTATAAAAACATTTTATTGTTTTTCTTATGTTTTTGTACTATCTCCATAAATAATGGTTTGGAGTAAATCAATCTGTAAAGTTAATCAAGCGATTTACATGTTTCTGACGGCAGTAAAAGTAAATTTACGTCAAGTTTTTGCTACTTTTTTCAGTGCTTTCCAAAATTATACTTTGACAGTTTATATAGCTGCAAATAAATAAGAAATATAGTTGAGTTTAGGATTTTTTATTAAGATATGATATGGATTTGTATAAAACTTCGTTACAATTAAATTTTTTTGAGCAAATATTGTCAATGTGGGGTTTCCATTTATTGCTCTTTTTGAGAAACCACTCCTAAATGCTTCGTAACAGCATCTTTTTTTATTTCAATTTCATCAATAAAAAACTTGGCTGAATTTTGGGGTAAATAGCGTATTTAAGAGACCGAATGGATATAGATCCATTTGGTTTTATTAATGCTAAGAGTTTACATTTATAAAAGTTTATATAATTAACATCTCCCAACAAAATTGATCCCTAAAATAAAGTAGATAGACAGTAGCATGCTTTTTAGAGCTTTTAAAAATCTAATTTTGATTAAAAATGAATTTCCAAAATACTACTACTACTACTACTACTACTACTACTACTACTACTACTACTACTACTACTACTACTACTACTACTACTACTACTACTACTACTACTACTACTACTACTACTACTACTACTACTACTACTATTACTATTACTAAGTATCATTGAAAGAAAGAATTAAAAAATGGGCATTTATATAAAACTTACCTTTAAAAACGCTAATTTTATCTCCTTGATTTGGTTCCATTTAAATTTGTACAGTCGTTATTCTAAAAGGTTATAATAAAGTATTAATGAGTATTTTAAAATGAGATTAAAAAAATTTATAAATAATTAAAATTGTATTTATATATCAAATCTGAATATTACATAGTATTAAACAAAATGAAAGATCCCCCGTTTTTAATCTTCACAAACAATAATGAGTAAAAAAAACTTTATATCTTTATATAAAATTTCTACATATATATAAAATTTTTAACATTCGAAATTATTTGAAAGAAACGTTTTCAACTTTGAAAAATGAAACTATATGAAGTATTTAATACCTGAAAACAAACCTTTGTTTATTTAGACGTTTTTATTTGTCAAAAATACAAAGAATGTTTGATTTTTCATTAAATAATAATGAACATTTTTACAATTAAAGGTAAAAAACTCATCATATGAAATATGATACTTCAATTAAAAGTTATGTAAGTCATTTCACCTACTCACGTGAAAATGGTTTACTATATTAGGGCTTTGAGTTACTTATTGACTTAAATAAAAGAATATAATACAAATTGTTTATACATATTGTTTTTTTTTAATTACCCAACTAGTGATTACAATATATGCTTTCAGTCAGGGTTAGGATTACAATACAGGTTAGACTACAATATATGCTTTAAATCGCGTGAAGTCAAAAATAGAGAATAAGAGAGTGAGAAAAAACTTCTGCAAAATCCTTTGTGGTTTAAATACCCTAAATAAGAGTTTTGACCAAGAAAAAAAAAAAAACTTAACTGGCTGCTGCGTTTGTGATTTATCATAAACCTGGACTAGAGACTTTATTGTTATTATTTAGTACGCTTTCCACTTTGAGTAACTTTACTTTAATTCTTTAATAAAATTTTAAACGTTTTTTTAGTAAGTTAAATACTTGTTAATTTTATGATGTTTTTATTCTTTTTTTGTTGATAAAAAACATTTGTATTCATTGAGTAAGTATTTAAAGAAAATATTTATGGTTATAAAATATAGTTTTAGAGTATACATATTTTATTTACATATAAAAAAATCAATCGTTAGAGCAAGAAAAGTGCAAATTTAGTTTTATTATCGTTCACTACTTAAAACATCTTTTACAAAAACGTAACCTATAAGTTTATATATCATGACAACATTTGTGAAAACTTAGGTAAAAAAAAAACTTAAATTAAAAAAGGTTTAATCCCACCAAACTGTTTATGAAATAAATAGTATTTAACATCATCGCAAATTGATATTAAAACAGCAGATAACGCCGTTGATCTGCATTTTACAAATCGATTTATACGTATACATATTCAATTCAAAATGGAATGTAGTAATTACTTGTTGAATGTCTTGTTTCGTATTTATGATTAATTAGAGAAAATTTTTAATAAAGTTTTATATATGTAAGGTAAATATATATAACTTCCCGGTGTTATTAATTTTTTGGATCTAACACCTAATGTTCATCAAATATATTGAACACAGCACCCGGTCTTCGCCATTTTTTTAACCAAGGTAAATTTTTTATAACATAAATTTAGTAAACAAAATTTAGTAAATTTTTTTTTCCTAAATTATCGATCTCTTAGTCCTAACCAAAGAAAGTTGAGCTTTACGATGCTTTACGATGCTTTACGATGCTTTAAGAATAAATGAGTTTTATTTTTTATTTTTATCTTTTAGCTTGTTTACATTTGTCATCATTTACAAAAACAAATAAACAAGGCTTCTGAAATAAGATCATAATAGTCTTATCATCGGAATCTTTTACCAGTTTAAAACTTTTTTACATGAGAACATAAACAAAAATAAAAATTGCAATAAATCATTTTTCGAATTAAAAATATAAATCTTAAGAGGATAACAAATGTTATATGTAGTTAAAAAGTAGGATCTTATTCTTAGAACCTATAAACGCGCAAATATCATATAAATTAAATATATAAATATATTCAAAAAATAAATACAGTAAACAGGGCCATCCCGAAGAGAGAGGTGGGTTTTAGGGAGTGTGCTGGGTGAGGTGACGTATCTGTTTTTGCCGACTAAAGCCCAAAAATAAATTTTAAACTAACTTATCTGAAAAAAAAAAAGGGTCCTCGTTGGCCAACATTTTTGTTCTCGTTGACCGACAATTTTGCAGACTCCAGTGTCCAATTTGCCGACTAAAGAAATTTGTAGGGGGGCTAGCCCCCCCCCCCTACGCCCCCTCCTTGGAACAGCCCAGAAAGTAAATACAGTTAACACAGACATCTATTTATAATAAGAATGAGAAAAATGCAGTAAAAGATTTACAATTAAAATGTCAAAAGAGTACTAGATATATAAAAATTAGATTTAACAATTTTATTTCTGAGATGTGGTGCATGAAATATGATGTAAAATCTGTTGAACTTTGATCTGCAAACTTTTCATAAAAAAACTGTTATTTCTAAGTGTACATTTATTAACTGGGTTTAGAGAAAAAAGATATTTAAAGATTGGTAAAGTTAACTTGTTTTTACTCATGTATGTAAAGCATAAAACGTTATAAATATTGAGTTCGTAAATACTAAGTATTTTCATCTCCATTAAGAATGGTTTGGAAAGAGTAAAACGATCCGCAAAATAATTCAAGCAAATTGCATGCCTTTAACGGCTGTAGAGGCATTTAGTACTTTAGTTTTTTCAGTGTTTTACCACTGCTATGTTTGCATAATTTATATGACTGTGAATAAATGTGTGATAAATTTAGGTTAAGATTTTTTTATTTACCGTCCGTTCGCCACCTTTTGATTCTATTAACGTTCATTCTCTGATTCCAGTCTCTATCTTTGAGTCTCTACCTCTACAAATTTTTTATTCCTCTCTTTATAAAATACTGGTGTATAGTTTTTGAAATTCCTTCATTAGAAGAAATTTCAATAAACTGCATGTTGCGTTTGATAAATCTTTAATTTCCATTATATTTTCAAAATCCAAAGAGTTAAGTTGTTTTTTTTCGCTTTTTTTAGTTTTAATTGAAAGCAAAACCTAGTTTTTTTTTTGTATGTTTTTAAAATATTCTATTTTTGTTAAACATTTTTTATTACCATGTTTTGAGCTAAACCCTAAAATTTTTTGATATATGGGATATGTTAAGGATTCCGAGCTTATATCCATTGTTCAGAATTATAATTTATTACCCAGAGCACTGGTGTTTTGAAAATCTTTGACTCCGCTCACAATAAATATGATTTTTTTAATTTTTGTTAATATTGCATTTTTCCATCTCTAAACGGATATATCCTCTATAGGGTATTTTTTATTTTGTTTTATTCTTCAAATTTTGAATTTTTGTTTTAGTGCCCCAAAAAGACCTAACGGTCTTGCCACAGAGCACGGAGGAGCATTTAATTAGGGCGTTCACATCTCCTTCTCTTAACAATATCGCAAAAATATGCTTTAGATGCTAAATATTTTTTTAACCACTTACTTTAACCACTACGGCACGATTATTACTTAGTAATAACTTTTTTTAGTAATATCTTATGCTTTGTAATTTATTCTTTTTTTATTTTTATAATAATTATATTTATGGTTTTTATAAAAATTTTATGGTCATTTCCTATTTTCTGTAAGTGACAAACCTTGAGTTTACTTGGGCATACCATTTTTACATAGATTGCAGCAAAAGGAAAGTTCGGCATTTCAGTTTTATTTCAGAAGCTCTGAAACAGTATTTAGTAAAAGGCATTTTTGGGGATATATATACATTACATAATAATTTATGAACAACGATGTTTTGAAATAACATGAATTTTTACACATTATATGCACAAATTTCTCGAAATACATAAGGGAACATTTTTTATTTACTCTAAAAGAAAACTATTGAAACTTGAGAATTTATTTTTTAGATCTATTAAAATCCGTAATACACGTTTTACGAATGATTTGATGTATAAAAAAATAATTTTGATTTGAGTTTAATTGGAATTTTAGATTGGTTGAGAATCCAAACTAATGTTTTGTTAGTAACCAAACTAACCTTGGGTTAGTTACTAAACTAACGTTCCGTTAGTTACAACGAAATTCTTTTTAAGTAGTTACAGCATGAAATTGTTTTTCTAATGTATTATGGAAATAACGCATTTTTTATTTGTATTTTCATTAAAAAAAATAAAAATAAAAACTCAGGATTGGTGCAGTTTTTTTTATATTACTTTTAAAATAAAAATGTAAGCGTGCACTATTTACAATTACTTTTAAAAAAAACCTAAATCTTGATTAAAGAACTAAACAGATAAAGTGATTCGGAGTCTTCAAATTCTAAACTTCAAGAATGAGGTTGTTTTTTAAATTTAGCTCATATATGCAAGTTTTTTAATATTTTTTCAAAATTGTTGTTATATTTAATATTCTTAACGAAATACTTCAATGTAAATTCAATTTAAGTTAATATTCAATTTGCTAAGATTTGCAATCATTAATCGATGACTTAATGATAGAGGATCAGCTTTAGGTGATAAAATACGAACAAATTTTCGAGAACTAGGAGTGACAGTAGCAGTTATTTTACAGCTATAGAAGCGATTATTGCAGCTTTAGTTGAAAGTTTTTCAAAGCTAGGCGATGCCACAAATTCAATAAAATCTAACCCTAAGCCTGAACCAAAAAAATATTTTAGATCACTTGGCTTACGGTTTAAGATGGGTTGCTGGAAAAATTGCCCTTCCAGGTATCATATGAGGAACTCTGTCATTGATATTCCGCGTTGCAGCTAACGTTGTCGGATGGTTCGCAACATGTTTATAAGGCTTCTTCTTATAGCTATTGGCGTTTTAATTTTTAAAGTTGCTAGTAGTTATCTAGAAAAAAGAAAAAGAGCAAGAAAGAAAAAACATCAATAAAAATATAAAAAAATGAGTTACTATAGACCAGGAACAAGGTTATACTTAATACCAGATGACGCTATTTGATTTTTTGATTTAAAGTATGTTTTAGTTATCGATAACACAATAAATATTGAAAAATCAAGAAAAGTTGCAAAATATTATGCTATTTAAACGGATCAAGAAGTTCTACTAGAATGGCCACAAAAGTATCGCATTCCAGATAGTAATCAAGTTAAACTCCCAAGATTAGTTAACAAACTACCAGCTGTAAAAATACTAAGCGTGGGAGTATGATTATGATCCAAAAAGGTTAGCTCAAGATAGAAACACCGGTGATTATTACATTATTAACATAAGTATAGGTTAGACTCCTGATGAAACGGATGGGTTAACTAAAACTGGTTTTATGGCTATTTCAGAAAGCATTCACGAATACGGTATTTGTCTTTTGTTGCCACAACTAAGCACTCGAAGTTTATTTACGCGTTGGAGTTGCGTATTCATCGCCAAGAAAATGAACAGCTGGTATATCTAATTATTAAACAATAATGCAAAATGCTTCCAGACCAATTGATTACTATGTAGTCCCATGTGCTTACATGATCGCAAGCAATTTAACATTAAAAATGGGTAGTTCAGTTGATTATAACAATCAATTAGTCATTGCCCCTGTTAGTGTTCCTCTAGGCATAGCAACTATCTACAAAATCAACGGGCAGCTCGTCAACTCAACAATTGAAACAACAAACACTGTTGAAGAAAGCGGGAGTGACTAGAGCAAGGAGCTGACAAGTATTGTAATAGCGGGAGCTGAAATAGTTACCATTGTGTATGCTCTGAAGTATTAGACAGAAAATGTAAATAGTTTATAATAAAAAAAACAAAGCAAACTCATATAGCTCACCAAGTAAGTATTACAGGTACTATGATGGTTACTTTAACAGTACCGATTACAACAGCAGCGCATATTAAAATAGCTTTACGAAGAATTATACACTATGCCGGTGTTGATACTTTACCTGGTGCTAAATATATAATAGAATGTGATAATATATCTTCAAACGCGGAAACTATTAAAGGAAATCCTCAAAGAGTAATAGACACAACATTTATCGCATCTGCAAGTGAGTCAGTTTTAATATTGTGAGCCTAAACCGTTGAATTAGTTTTCTTTACAGCCTTTTTAAGTAATTGACTAACTTTTAAATTTATTGCTTATGATGGAACAGCAATTAGATTTTCTCAAGCTGTTTTAGTTTTTGATGTTTAGGATAGATGTTGTTGCGAATTAAACAATAAAAACAAGTAATGTAATGGTAATAATAGAAAAAAGTGAACGATACCCATTTCTTACTAACAAAGGGTTTCAAACTTGAGGTCTTACATTGGAAAATATTCCGCTAGATGCTCCGTCAACCTGGTAATTTCAAACAGCTTTGTCACATGTTCAGAGGGCTTATGAGCTCGGTGCGAATTTTGAAAAAAAAGGGTACGCCGTAAAAAAGCTTCAAAAAGTTCATCTATCGCGGCTGCTGGTTTTGATAAAGCTGGACTTTTAACAAAAGTACTTGCAGGCTCAATTACAGTTACTTTCGTTGCTGCAATGCTCAGTTTGATGCAAAAAAGTATAACAGCAATAGCAAACGCTTTCACATGTATACATCACATTCCACATGTAAACATCAGCCGAAGAGGCTATATCTTCTTTACAAGAAAGAATATTGCGCGCTCTTAGCGATAGTGTGTTACCTGCTGAAGAATTTGCTTCTCTTGAAGAAAAATTTCAAACATTTCTAAGATATGTTTACCAGGAGGTGCAATAAACGGAAGCTGACAATGTAGACAATTAGCCAGAAACACTTAAAGATATCTAAAAATATCTTACCATGAGACGAGCTTAGTTTAACAAACACTCCAGCAATCTTTTACTAGCGTTTTTTGTTGGTTTAAAAGTGGGTTGAGCTTGAATACTCGAGTTTTGAGCCCGAATAAATGGATCTTGAGTTGAATAAAAGGCGCTGATTTAATAATTTAATAAACCGAGATTTAATAAACCGAGAAGACAGCTGTATGTTAAGTTTAATTCTGGAAACCTGGTATGACCGATTAAAAACACATAAAGAGAAACTAACTACAGCAAATTTTTACCGTATTGCGAAAAGCCTTGAACTTGTTAAAAGTCAAGC
Source organism: Hydra vulgaris (assembly GCF_038396675.1). Taxonomy (NCBI): domain Eukaryota; kingdom Metazoa; phylum Cnidaria; class Hydrozoa; order Anthoathecata; family Hydridae; genus Hydra; species Hydra vulgaris. The sequence goes on from NC_088927.1 coordinate 1,653,798, forward strand.
AGCAGGAGTCACTTAATGCGAATGCAATAAATGCCTTGCACTATGGCGTCTTGCTGGACGAGCTGTTAGTATCCGCGGTGACCTTGTCCGGAAATATGATCCTCCGAGCCTTTCTCAAAAAATTCAGGAGGGTTTTAGTTCATGATAAGCGCGTGTGGCTCTTTGAGCGTGAAACTAAGGAGTTTGACAAAGTCATTATTAAAGACATCCAAATGCAAAAAAGCACAAAATAGCATTATAATTGATAACATAATAACGTATCCTAATGATAATTAAATTTCCGAGTTACTATCAAGTTGTTGAAAACCCCCGCCCAAACCCACAGGTGTACCGCCAAAATTTGTATCCATGCTTGAAGATTTACTTAGCGTTGAACCAGATGTGAGCAGCGATGCGACAAACAGTTCTGTTGAAAAATTGTTAAAAATTCTATGGGGGTCAAGAAGCAAACCAGGATGAATTAAACTTGACAAAGGTTAAGTTGATTTGTTTCTGTATTTGTAAATGTAAGTTACGCAAGAAGCTGTAGTATTTATCTCAGCATACTTGGAGTTGCCACACCAAGCAAACTAGTTGAAACAAACAGGTCCAGCTATACTCTGCAACCTCTACTTCGACCCAGAATGTTGCGATAAAGCAAGAAAAGATATTGCTAATATGATTTTTGGACTCTGCAATAAGAGCCGGAATCAAAAGCAAGTCGCCTCGGGGTGCTTCGACAAAAATGAAGCCAGTGAAAACGGATTCTACTCAGAAAGACTAGAAACTGTTTATTTTGCTATTAAACAAGATGTAAAAAATTTATCTGAAAGATACTTGCCCGTTGGTCGACTAGTTCTAGACGGAATGAGAAGACGTCTGCATATCACTGTTATAACTCTAGTTGCCGTTATTCTGCAAGAAGCTAAAGTAAAAGTTGTCAATATTGGAAATCTTGGCAAAGAAGAAGTGCAATTTCCACAATTTGCAGCTATGAGATCATTTATGGTCTCATAGCTGCAAATTGTGGAAATTACATTTGTATAATGATACTTAAAAATGTATTTTAAGTATCATTATACAAATGTAAATAACAAATTATCATATATTCAAATAACAGTAATACTTCATGTTTTCACAATAAAGGTAATTTTGGTTTCATCAAAAAAATTATAAAATATAATTTTATTTTGCTGTTTTTTTGTCACCAGTTCGTTTATCCAAACATTTTTCTCTAATATAAAAACCATCGATTTTATTTTACTATTTTTGTTTATTTACTATTTTTGAAACCATTATGGGTGTAATGAAATAAATCAATTTTTTTTATAGTGTCTTAAACTAAATAGAAATTAATTTAAAATTTATAATTTCATTAAACAATCATTTGTTGTTAAAAAATTATAGATATTTTAAATCTATAAAAAATACGGTATTTTTGATAAAGTTTTTATTAACATTTTCGAGTTTGAGCACGGTTGGCTCCGATCACATGGATTAAAAAACAAATAAAAATCTCGATCTTTTTTTTTGAGAAGTTTAGTGATACTTTATATAACAAATTTATGTCAAGAATTTTATATTTTACTTTTACAAACAAACTTTTCATAACATATAAGTTTATTATATAAACACCACAAGCAAAATAAATAGATATGCAAATTGATTTACCGAGATAATTAGAAAAAAAATATTGTTAGAATGTATACAATAAATGCCTTGGCTTGACTACCATAATCACTTACAAATCACTACTTTTCTTTTCATCAACTTTTGTAAATAAATTTTATATTGGAAAACTAATAACTAACGAACTATTATACATAATAAATTGCAATAGAATGAGGTCGTTCCACAACAACAAAATTTATCCCAGACGGACGCTCATGCTTGAATTCCAAGGTAAAATTAAAAGAATTTTGTCAGAAGAATTCCTAATTTCTATAATTAATAATAAAAAGATCTCTTTTCTACAAGAATGCAAAAATAACTGGAGCGGAGAAAATAATATTAATCTAGAAATTAATAACAGTTCTTACAAATTAAAATGCCAAGATATATTTTTATGAAAATTTTTTTTTTGAACTTTTCTTTTTCGTTTTTTCGTTTAAATTTCTTTGACTTTTAATTTTTTTTTCGTTTTCAATTTTTTATTTAGTGATTTTTTTTATTTTCTTAAACGTGAGCACCTGGGAGTCTGTCTTTATGTATTTTAATAGTGGAACAGTAGACCACCTTGTATTTTTAATTCTCTACTACTATAACATTATTAATACTTCTGCAGGGCAAAAGCCTGAGGAGAATAAACCACAATACGATAAACACCCCAATTAGATGCAGCCCAGCGAAAATAAGGAGCTCATTTGCAATTTTAGGGGCCATTTAGCAAATTTAAGGAGCTTATTTTTTGAGTCAAATTTAAGTGAAAAAGTCTTCTAGATTGAAGAACCCTAATTACAGGTTTTAGGGGTAAAGAAACTGTTCTTACCTGAAACCAAAATTTTTGCCAATGTGCTATATACCTTATATCTGAGAGCATCTTAACATGTGGATCAAGTATATAAAAAAAAGGAAGAATAAAGTCTGTAAAAGCTGTCTAAATGTTATTGGACGAGGATTAGCACACATCTGTTGTTTGAGAACCTAAAGGAGCAACTTAATAAAGATGAAAAAATATTATTTAGATTGTTGAATTTCTATTAAAATTTAACTTCGAGTAAAATTATAAAACAACAAAGAGTTAAACAACCTTATACATGACGTTGTACATTTTGATTTCAATGACAGACGTGACGAAATGCTAAACGTTGTACTTTTTTATTTTCGATGACAGGCGTGACGAAATGCAATGTCCCAATAGACTTAAAGGAGTGTTTGAAAAATAAGGCAATTTAATCAAAGTTGCGACCTTCAGATCTTCAATTATTGTAAAAACACCAAAAATCTCTTCAACTGCTTTTTTTTACTGATTCAAATCAACTCATCTTCGCTCTTGGTGCATATCTAGCAAAGATGAAGTTCAAAGCTTTCAATTTCAATGTGAACATAGAATGTTTGGAATGATTAGATTATTAACTAGTAATTTACAAAAATGCTCGTAGAAAAAGAATTCGTAAAAAAAATTATTTTCTGCATTTATTATTAACTGTGTGAACCGAGAATTTTCAGATCTACTAGATGAAACAAAAGTTGTAAAAGTACTTGCTCCCATGCAGTTACCATGCAGTTACCGGTTTTTGCATTCATTTAAAACAAACATGATATCCAGTTAAATTAACCATGACATACATTTAAAACTTCGTGAAAATCAATAAATTAATAATATTAATAAAAAAAAAAATTTAAATAAACAAATATATAAATAAAATCTTTATTTTTGAAAAATATAGAATGTTAAGATTGCGCATGCGTTAAATGTTTTAGTTGAAAATCATTATTGTTTTAATTGATTGTCACGATGTTTTAAATGGATGACATGTTTGTTTTAAATGGATGAATAAACCGGTACATCTTCTCAGTGGAAACACTGACAAGATTTTTAATTGTCTTTATTATTTATTCTATGTGAAATAAAACTAAAATCCATAAAAAAAAGATCAAAAACTTTTTTTTTAATCCAAATTATGGAAGCCAACCCTACTCAAAATCAAAAACATTATCAAAAATACCAAAATACTTTTTTTTTAGGGTACAAGAGTTATACCCGAAGTACCCGACTTTAAACTTAAGAACCTTTCCCAAGAGTAAGACTCCTTTTTTTCAATTTTGTGTAAAAGAAAAACTAAAATTCTTTGCCAGATTTCAAATTTCATCCGAAAAAAAATGTTCGTTCAAAAATTATAAACATTTAAAGTTATTTGTTGAGATCGGCAATTAATAGACCTAAAATATCTATAGTTTTTAACAACAAATTATTTATAGATGAAACTTTAAATCCTTGTAGAAAGTTTGCGCAAAAGATTTAATCTAATTTCTGATTCTCTGACAAAGCTTAATCTCCAGTATATCGATGAAGCATTAAAAGACATAGTATCTAAATTCATCCTCTATAATGCTATACCTTAACCAGAGATTGATTTAAATTTAGAAGTTGCAAAGGACTTTAGTACTCTCCCAATCAAATCTACTGATTATGATGATATACTGGCAATATCAAAAAATATTTTAACATTCGAAAAAAATATAACAATTCAAATGACAATAACAAGTATTGAAGAAATAGAGCAGTTAACTAAAGGTCAAAATAAAAACAACTTCTATTTAGTTTAAGATATTATTAAAGAAATTAATTTTATTTCATTACACCCATACATAGAATCAGGGACCCAATTTTTTAGTTTGAGCAAGTTCTCAGACTCTAATCTCCGTATTTTTTTTTAAAACATTTTTATATGACTCCAGTATCAATATTAAACAGTTTTAAATTTGCATCATTCAGATTCAAATCCACTCAGGATCCGCTCCTTTAACCTCCTTTTATTTTATATTATATCGAAAGAATATTTTCAAAATTTAGATTATAACTGTACAATGTTTGTACAGGTATAATCAGTTTCTGGCAAGGCTGTGGAGTCGAAGTTGGAGTCGGAGTCTTGGAGTTGGAGTCGCGACATTTGAAGTGGATTCGGAGTCGGAATCGCTCAACATAATCGCGACTCCGACTCCAATAATAAAACTTCTCGGTTTTGCACGTCCAAAAAATAACAATATATTAACCTTCAAAGAATTTTTCATGTATTTAGCAAAAAAACTTTTATTTAACTTAACGCGTAATATTTTTTAAAGAATTCAAAGAATTTTTTTATAAATTTTGATCTGGAGTTGGAGTTGGAGTCGGAGTTGTATTCTGAAAATTTCAATAATTGGAGTCGGAATCGGAGTTGGTACTTTTTTTTACGACTCCACACCCTTGGTTTCTGGTTTACTTTTTTTCTCACTAGCAATATTTCCACGAGGGTGTGTTATATTTAATTCAAAGTTTTTTGAAAGTTTGTAGGAAAGAGATTATTGTTGAACCGATACATAAAAGTTAAATGCTGACAGATGTCTGTTTGATGCGTGAACACATTCGATTATGCCAACAATTTCGGTGTGTTATATTAGAATTTATTTGACCAAGCCAGAATAAATGTTTATTAGCAAGAATACTTTATAATTTTATAGCGGCTTGTTTTTTATTACCTAAAAAACAAGCCATTATAAGACTAACCATTTACAATAATGTCAGACAACTTTTCAAGATTTTCTTGATATTTTTTTTATGAAACAGTTTATGGTTAGTTTTTTCAACGTTAAGTGAGAGTGTTAGCCTAAAACATGTATTTACTTTATTTATTTCAGACATTGTCTATCATAGTTTGTCATACATAATTTATCATATACATATCTAAGTGTAGTCCCTCGATCTATTATTTGCTTGTATAAAATAGGCATCTATTATCAGCAATTTAGTTTTAAGAATTTAGTTTTAAGAATGCTTTACTGAATTCAGTTTTAAGAATGCTTTACAAAAATCATTTATATAAACTAATAATAGAAGTGGACTAAGAAAAAATCCTTGGGGAATTCTAAATAAGATATTTAATACTCAAGATTGGACAGTAAGCGCATATTGCCTTTTATTGGTATGGTTTTAATCAAGCAATTATTCCAAAGTACTTTATTTATCTATAAGTCCACTAAGAGGTTGCAGTAGTCATCTGTATCATTATTTGAAAAATATTGCGTTCTTCCGAGAATATTTTACAGAATATGCCAGTGTTGTTGATAATAGTTTTTTTTGATAAAGATGCATCTCTGTCCATCTAGATGGTGTTGTTGTTAATAGTTTTTATTGAGATGGTGAATTTTTCTTTTCTCTTCCTGTTATGCCATTAATGACGAACCACGTTTCTTAGCTATCAAATTTGCATTTAATAATTTGATTACCGTAGTATTCTTATTTAGCATTTTATTTTAAGTAACTTTTTTTACAGGCCTGTAGCAACCGGGAGTCAGTTGGGGCATTTGCCCCCTTTCCCTAATATTTTTCAAATAAATAATTTCGATAAAAATTGACTGAAAAAATGACTTTAAAAAAAAAAAAAGGTCCTTAAAACTATTGAGTAAGTTTTAATCCGGCACTGCCTTCCCCTTCGTTCCTCCTCCCCCCTCCAATATAATTTATGTTCCTACAGACCTGTTTTATTCTAAATTTAGTAATCTAGTTTTCGCTTTTTTTTTTGCATTTTTAAAGCGAATAATTAACAGCAAATAATATAATCCATTAACAATCATCTTTTTTTTTTTCTCATTTTTATGACCTCATGAGGAAAAGTTTTATTAAAATACTAAAAAAATGTACTTAAAAATTATTGAAAATACTTGATTGGTATTGACGAGTTACGGAGCAGCTTTTTTTGTCATCGTTATTTCCGGCTATAATTTATGCAAAACTATGTGAATAATGAGAATAAGTAACTTTTTTTTAAATTTTGATAAATGGTTTCCGAGTTATGACAATTTATATTTTTCGTAATAACTCGTGAAGATTTACTTAATTTTCTTAAAGGATTTATTGCACCAAATCTTGATATAATATTTAATTTTCAAATGCCATCTATGGAAAAAAGTTTTATTAAAATTATTATGATAAATTATTTTTTGTTAAGATTCAAAGCATTTAATTTTACTAACTGTTTTTATGATAAAAAGGATTCCAGGACTCGCTTCTTCCTTCTCGGGCAGTTGGATCAAAAGCAATTAAAGCCCTGTAAAACCCATGAAAATTAAGCTTAGTAAAAGGAAAAAAGCTTTTCCAAATTATCAGAGTAAATAAGTTGATTTACATTTATAGATATCTGAAAATATGTAAAAATCTCAGGGCTTGTTTCCCTAGTTTTGGGTAAATTAAACCAAAAACAACTAAAGTTCCGTTAAAACTTTAAAAATTTTAACTTTCGTTTTAATAACAAGAGCTTTCTCAATTTGTCAGAGTAAGCAGTTTTATTTGAATTTTGAAATATCTAAAAAATTAGTAAAACCTCAGGACTTGTTTGCCAAAAAATTTAGAAAAAATTTGTTCAATGGAATTTTTAATTATTTTAATAACAATAATCTATTATGCAAAATTTAATTCAGTTTTAAAAAAATAACTCACCTAAACATGCAATTATTCAGTTTGAACGCAAAATCTGCTATTCCATTGAAAATTCTCTATTTACGTTGGGCATTTTTAACGATCTATCTAAAGCATTTGATACTGAAGATCACAATATTTAGCTCCATAAACCTAAAAATTACGGAATAATCAGCAGAGTTTTACAATGGTTTCAAAGTTATTCATAAAATCAAAACAATTTGTCTATCATAACAAAATTTATTTAAAAAAGAACTTTCTTAGAAATATTCTGTGGTGTTCCCCAAGGTTCTATTCTAGGGCCAATTTGTTCTTTATTTACGTAAATGATTTTTATAAAGCCTCAATTATTTTAAGTATTATGTTTGCAGATGATACCAATTTATTTCTCTCTAATAATAATATTTAGCAGTTCTTTTCGACTAGGAATGGTGACCTGCAGAAAGTATAAATTACATATAAAAGTATCAAATTCTTTCAAATTAATCTTAAACATAAACAAAACAAAATAAGTTCTCTTTTGTTCCCTCTCCAAAAAACGTTTTTGCCGACAAATATGCCGCAAAATTTTATTGATCAAGTTGAAATAAAAAGAGATTTAGTAACAAATTTATTAGGTGTTTTTCTTGACGAGAACATCGCATGGAAACACATTAATATCATTTTCGCAAAAGTGTTTAAAAGTATTGGAATCTTATACAAGACCAGAATATATTTAAATAAAAAAAAGTGTAAAAAAATGTTTAACTTTGTTTCTCATTTGTTAAAACGTCTTTACCGCCGTCAGAATCATTCAATGCGTTTAATCGATTTTGCAGATCGATTCTTATATACCACAGTGGGTCAAATTGCTTATTTTTGTGTTAAATTTTTTTTTATTAAATAATACTAAATTAGCTTTAAATAACATATTTGGAGCTTCTAAATATATTTTTGATCAAAATAAAACTTTTTTTAATTGTATTTTAAGTTTCATAGTATAATTTCTCAACGTTCAAAAATTATGACTATATAAAATTTGCAACCCTCCAAATTGAGGGGGTTTAAACTTTATATGGTCATATTTTTTGAACGCTTAAATATTTTACTATGAAATTTAAATTTTATCGATGAATGTAAGTCTAGTTGAAAATAGTTCAAAACAGTTCAAAAAAATAGTTCAAAACAGTTAGTAAAATTTCTAACACTGAATTTTTTTTTGATAATTACTCTACTTGGCGCTCTTTATATTTTAACTTTATTTTTTCAACACGATGAGAAACTTTTTCAATTAACAAGTAACGCTCTTCTGGTTTTGCATGAAATCAATCAAAAGGGTTTTAAGTAATGTCTTAGTTGCAAAGTTATTAGATGTAACTTGCAAAAAAAGTTTTACATTTTCTTAAATTCATTTTTTAATTTAAATGCATGGTAATAGCAAAACTCAACTTTTTGTAAAAATTCTCTTATTTCTTTAAACTAATAATTAAAAAAGCAATAATGCACACACAAAAAAAAAAGTAAAAAATATATTTTTTTTCTTAAAGCTTGAATTACATACATATCCATTATTTTCTTTTCAAAAAGTCTCCATGAGCTTCTTTTCATTTTTTTATATTGTGAAAACTTTTTGAGTAAACTAAAAACATGAAAACTATTGAGAAAAGTTAGTTTGTAAAAGTAAAATATAAAATGTTTATTATAAATTTCACATTAGTTAAAATATCACTAAGTCCATAAAAAAAGATCGAAATCTTCTTTTATTTTTTTAATTTATGTAAAATTTTAAATCCGACGATTAATTTCGATGTAGTTAAAGATATTATGAAAAAAATTAAATTTAATTTTATTACACCCATGCATGGGACCAGAGACCCATTTTTAGATGGCGGATATTCTCAGGCTATAATCACGGCAAGTATCTGTAAACATTATTATATGACTCTGGCATCAATATTTTAAAGTTTTAATTTAATATTCAATATTGAATTAAAACTATTCAGCAAGATTCAATATTATCGAGTTGCCTCTTTGTAACCTTTTAGACCTTTCATTAAAATCCGGTATTGTACCAGAGTTCAAAAATTGTTAAAATCACACCTATTGTCAAGACTAGTGATGTCACAAATATAATTATAGACCTCTTTTTGTTTTACCATGTTTATCGAAATTATTATGTATGTAGGACTGTAAAATTATTTATCTGAGAATAATATACTATATAATAAACAATTTGGGTTTAAAAAAATCACTCAACGGACCATGCAGTAATCGAACTAATAAATTATTCATCCGATAGGTTCGATAACGATTGATTACTTATAATTATTTACATACATATGCGCACCCAAACAGCGCTTGTAAACGACCGTTCATCAATATTTCACTATTTTTTTTGTAAAAAAAATGTTTTAATTTACAAATCGTGCTCTAAAATATATGGAATATTGTATATTAACCTAATAAAACGAACAGACAATTTAACACCGAGTTATTTTCCATCATAACCGAGTTATTTTCCATCACCACCAAGTTATTAATATTCCATCGAACTCGCCAAATTATTTTTCTATTATATTTTTCTTTTATTACAACAAAAACTTATTAAAATGGTCACCAAAAACGAATTAAAGAAAAAACTCTAATAGAAGTTTTCTTTGAACCAATGCACAAATATTTTGATGTTAAAATTACTTAAAAATTTAATAAAGATTTTAAAAATATCTTAATAAAAAAATTTATCGGATCATCATTTAATGTTTATAACTTATTAAATTGTTCAAGTATTCAAAATATGAGCGAAGTAAAAATATATTTTCAATTAGTAACAATATCTAAACTTTTTATTTTCTTTACTTAAAAGGTATTCCGCGTAAGACACGAATTGTACTTAAGTAGTCATCGATGTTGATATAGCAACCACTCAAACTGCGTTTTCCAGTAAATGATGTGCGTCCATGAAGAACTCTAAAATAATTCACGACCTCCTAAAATTATGGAAAAAAATAGAAAAAGACCAATATAATATATTGCAATAGAAGATTGCACAAGAAAAGTAGATTAATCCCAGCCAGCACAAACACGTCTTTTAGACGTTTTTTTTCGCATCTCAAATGTTAACACCTTTTAGAGGTCAAAATTCAGATAAATATAAGACATCTAATAGTAGTCTTCTTTTAGACGGCTTAAGGCAGCTATTATATGTTGTATCAAAGATAAATACAATTAGATGTGTTATAGTTATTTGAATTGAGACGTCTAAAAGGTGTCAACATTTTAGATTCTAAAAAAACAGTTCTTTTTAGTGCCGGTTGGGATGTTTATTGATATATATGCATCATTAAGAACATTACGATATAAATGTTGAAAAAATTAAAATATGCAAATAAGCTTTATTTATAAAAACAAACCTCCAGTTGTTGACAATTAATAAATTTCCAGGAGTTAATTTAAGTCGAAACTCTTGTTCCTTGCTATATATGATATCCAAAAAAGCTATGTAATGATTATAAACTTTTTCAATTTTATCAAATGATAAGCAATTTAAAACATCACGATCTCCCTCATTTATTCTAAAAACAAAAAACATCATGAACTCTATTATTTATTCTAAAAACACAAAACATCACGATCTCCATCGTTTATTATAAAAACGCATAACTTTCCTCAGATTTTCAATTTATAGTTTTGTAAAGAAAACATCAAAATCAACTAATGATAATTTTTTTAAATAATGAAACACGCAACCACTTAGTTTTGTGATTTGACCCCAGGTGTTGTTATACATTGTTCGATTTGTTACAATGTGTAGATTTAGGTAATTAAAAAAAAATCACGTAATTTAGGCATTTAAAAAAAATCATTTTCTACTTTAAAAAGTTTAATAATAGATATATAAATAAAAGTAATTTTCAAAAAAAAATATCATCATAAAACAAACAGAAAAAAGATTTGCCATTTTTGTGCACACAAAACATCAAGACTATTAAATGTTTAAAAGAGAAAGAGAAAATTAATTGTTCAAAACTAAAAATCCATTTGACATATGTGTAAATAAATACATAAATGTAGAAACAATATAACTTAAAAAAACTATCCAGTGGGCATCGGGCGTCCTAACACGTCCATAGGATGTCTGGACGTCCCCTTGACATTCTTCGGATGTCTTAGGACGTCTAATGCCCACTAGGTAGATACTTGCTAGATTTAATGATAGACTGGGCTCTATTTTGAAATCTGGCAAGTATTTTTTTTGACGGGTAAACAATGTTACAACTTTAACCTGCAACTTGTCATTGCAACAATTTGTCAGTCATCGTCACTTGTCACTGCAAAATTTGCACACTAACGAGTTATTGTGGGAGAACCTGAACAAGAAGCAGTAGTAAGTTTTCCAAGTCGCATTCCCCTCATAAAAAATGTGTAAATCTTGCCTTTCAATCATTGGAAAGGGAAAGAAACACAAATGTGGAAATAAAATTTTAGATATAAAAATATTGATAAAACTTTAAGCCTCAATTAAAGTTAAAGAACAGATTTTAAGTTCTCAGAAAAGTATAAGATTAGGGATCAAAAAAAAGTAAACTTGCTACAAATATCTTTACAAATACCAGTATATATCACTTGCTACAAGTGCCTTTAAAAATATCAGTAGAATCCATGAAAAATCAACCTTGAGATTATTAATTTAAAAAGGATTCAATCAAGATTTACTTTGTCTAACAAGAAACTCATACAGCTAGCTAAAGAGTTTATATTTGTTATTTTTTTATCATTGTAAGTTTATATTATTATTTTTACTATTTTTTATTTTAAGCTGTACAAAGATTAACAAAAGTAAACCAAAAAAAAAAAAAAAGAACTCAGGTAAAACAGTTTTTTGAAGGAAATCATGTTCTTTTTAACTAATATAGCTAATCTTAATGTTTAGACAAAATTAATAAAAATAAAAATTAGAAAATTAGAATAGATCATCAATTAAAGAAAATAATTGCATACAACCAAATCTGAAAAAATCTCTTCCAGTAATTGACGGTGCACTTAAAGACTTATTTATAACACAGGGCTCGAATTAACGTAAAAAAATCTAATCGCGATTTTTTTGTTGCTCATAACCCCTCCTCCACTCCCGCCGGAGGGGAGGGGACAGTATTTATTTTAACTTATTTATAATAACATATATAATAAGTCTCATTTTTGCATAAGATGTCATAACATTTACGTTCAGCGGTTGTTAAGTAGCTTTAGTTATAATTTACATTATTACTATTATTATATTGCATTAAATCTAACGGCTGTATTTTTGTAAAATCAATGAACTTGATATAATCTTCTTTTAATTAATTATTTCATTTTCTATTTTATTTACATATTTTAAACTGTTTAAAAAACTAGAATATTTAATTTTCTATAAATTTTTTACAATAAAAAAAAATTATTTAAAACTCTAACAAAACAATCTATAAATTTGAAAGAGTTATAAAAAACTATTAAAAATGACGAAAACATTATCGTAAAACCTTTTACGATCTAATACTTTTTTTGATTTTTGATTTAAGTTTTGCCAAGTAATACGCAATATTAAACTTTTTCCGTAACGAGTCAGCGTCTTTTACGGCTATTTTACGTAAACCACGCCTGATTGGAGTATTATGAATAACATGGTTAGATAATGAAACTGAACCTAACGTTGTTTGTTGATCAACTCGCGTGGCTTCTTTATGCTGCGCACTGCTTAAGTGCGATGCCAGTGAATCTTTTTTTATTGATATTGTTCCTGGTTTGATCCAGGTCATGGAAAACAATTTTGTTTGACTTATCCGTTTTTCAAATTGTTTACTTAAACTGCATCTTAATCTTATAACTTCATTTCCATTTAAATTGTATTCTAACTCGCAATTAAAATGTTTTTCCCACTTTTTAACTGTAGATAATCTGCATCTGTGGTCCTTATTTGCATCCATTTATTGCTATTAATTTAAAATTAGCAAGTGTACTAACAAACTTTAAAGTCGTTTTTTTAATAACTATTTAGAGTCTATATTGCCTTCCACTATTCTTCGCAAAATAAACTTATAAAAATATCATTAAATTTGTTCATAATGAATGAGCTAATATGGGATAAAGCCCTTGAGAATTCAAGTTAAGAAAGTGACTTTTCAATCAATTAACTTTTATTTCTTTTTTCAATCAAAATCTTTTATTTCTTGATTCGAATAGGTATTTAATCGTTTGTTTTTTAAAATATTTTCCTTCCTTAAACAATCGGTCTTTTTCTGCATTTGAACATTTTTGCTAGTTGATTTTCTAAATCTTTTATTTTTCTTTCTTTTAATTTATGCTCCGCTTAAAAAAAAAAATTATAGTTATAGAAGTCACCGCAGTTTTATACTGTAAAAGAACACTAAATATTCGCGAATATTTAGTGTTCAATCTAAATATTCGCGAGTATCAATCTTCTAAAATAAAAAAAGAATAATCACGAAAAAAAGAAAGATAGCGAAAAAACAAATTTTTAGAAAAAAATAATCGCGAAGGTGCGAAAAGTAATCGCGATCGCGATACGCTTAATTCGAGCCCTCTTACAGATTTTCAAAAATTTGATGTTAAAAAAGGAAATTTGCAAATTTAAAAGTTTCTCTGTTATCCAGTGAGCAGATATTGAGGAGTTTCTTAATTCGCTTATAGTAATTAAAGAAAAGATCCTAATAAATCAAATAGCCAAACTCGTAATTGATGGAGGAAGAGGCTTTCTGAAGGTAAATAGAATATGTTTTTTATTTTTCTATTTCATTTCAAATATGCTTCAGCTTGATTCAGCTTAAACTAAAATATAAGTTACAACATTTGGTAAAATAAAATTTTTCATATTTAGATCAGTTTGAATCTACTGTCAGATTGTTTAGAAGATAGAAGGTTGAGAAGTTGAGAAAAATATTCGCAATGACAAAACAATCAGGAGTACTTAAAAAGAATTTCAAAATTCAAAGTATAAAGAAAGTTCTGTAAAAACTTCTTTTTTATTAGCTTTAGTTCTAAATGCTTCTGAAAGTCACTACAATTAGTCACTACAATGTTTTCTTATTAATGAACATTATAAATAAAAGATAAAATTTAAAAAAAAGATAGTTTAGATAGAAAAAACGATTATTTTTAGCTGGTTTTAAACTTTGTCAAATAATGTGTGGTTTATCTCAAAGTGCTAACCTTGCCATATATGCAAATGGAAAACAATGAAACCATTTTAAGAAAAGAAGTTAAAAACTTTTGGTTTATTAGAGCGGCATTACAAAAAATTCTCACAATCAAGTTTAATGTAACGTAATGCTGAAGATTTTTGTAATGGTACTTATCCTCAATTGATACACCCAGAGTCCAGCGACCACTTATTGGTAGATTACCTTTTTTCACCACAGTTACACCTAATGGAGAAAGCTGTTAATCATATTTATAGTATTTTTTTTTTTTATATAATCATATAGAGAAATGTGGTAGTGAAAATAAAGTTACTAAAGTTTCAATAATTCTGAACATTTCAAAAGAGGTTCAGAACAATGTTTTTAATTTTAATTTTAATGGGAATGTCTCCAGTAAAATTCTAAAAAATTATGATGAATCGAGAAAATATATTTACGAATTAACTTTACTTAATTGTAACATTTTTATATCATTGTCACAAAAATATATAAAAATAATAAATAAAACAGTATCTCAATTATATTATACATTAATTATTATCTATGACATAGGTTTGTATTTTACAAATGACATAAGGTAAGTATGGGTATTAAGGCCCACCTAAAAAAATGAAAATGTAAAGAAATGCTGATTTTTTTTTGCTGCCAGTGATAAAACCAGATAACTCTAATATTTTAATGTCGAAAAAAAGTTTCACAATTTATTTTTTCCCTAAGTTTGGATTAGTGGGCCTTATTACCCGCCGGGCCTTAATACCCACACTTACCTTATTCATGACAGTCATTTCCAAATGATATAACCAAATCTATTACAGTCTCATTTCTGGTAGAAGCTTTTGCAATAAAACGATTTTAAAGGTGTAACTTTTGAACAATTTATAATTTTTTAATTTATAAATTGTATAAAAAATAACAAAAGTTGTCTTCATCCATTTTGGGCGAAAACTCCCGAACCTAAAAATGTTTAGTTTTTAAGGGTTAACCCTAAAAATGTAATTATTTTAGTAATAGGAATTGTGTGATTTCGGTGTTATATTAAACCTAATTCTAATCATCATATTAAATCTAATCATTGTAATTAATAATAATTGTAATGAATCCAACAATATATGACAATGTCTTGAGTCAAATCAAAAAACTGGTTAAGAGCATGTGTGGAAATGAAATGAAAAAACATATTAGGCACTAATACTTATATGCTCTACAGAACTCTACTACTACTACTACTACTACTACTACTACTACTACTACTACTACTACTACTACTACTACTACTACTACTACTACTACTACTACTACTACTACTACTACTACTACTACTACTACTACTACTACTACTTTTACTATTACTACAACTACAAAAATATTCAAACCTCAGGTAAGAATTTTTTCCCTCATAAATACTAGTAAAGAATAAGAAATGCTCATAAAGCTATTTTTATCAGTGAAATTTCAGGTATAGCTATACACTCATTTATATATATATATATATATATATATATATATATATATATATATATATATATATATATATATATATATATATATATATATATATACATATATATATATATATATATATATATATATACATATATATATATATATATATATATATGTATATATATATATATATATATATATATATATATATATATATATATATATATATATATATATATATATATATAATTAACTTGACTTGATAAATTTCTTTTGGTGTGTGTTTATCTATATAATAGGCCCTAAAGCTTTTGAACAACGATCTTTTTCCTAAATGAATAACTGAATTTAAATAATAAACTTAACAAATGTTAATTATAAAAAGAAAAACCATAGATTAAAATAATGAAGATACATAATATGAGGCCGGAAACCATGTCTTGGCTAAATACTCCGCAGCATCGGGATTTGCAAGCTTCAACTTTTCAGCAGCACCTATACCATCTACAAGTATTGTCTCCCCACCAGTTCCTGTATATTCATGGCAATGAAACATTTGTAGGCTATAATAAAAAATTAATAACTGCAAAAGTAAGAACAAAGCGATTTGCGAACCAATTGTTGTTTCATGCTCATAGATCAAGGTCTTCTTAAATAGGCCGCGACAACACATTTTTCGTAAAATTGGTGAAAGCCGACTTTTTTACGGAGAAGTATAGATTAAATGAGGATTTTGGTTGTTTAATTTTAACCATTGTAATTAAACTCGTAAAACGCCTAATAAATGCTGCATTTATGGTTGCTCCTCAAATTAAAAATTAAAAATAGAATTAATGTTTATGTCACAATGTATAGATTTCCCTTTAAATCCGAGGATCGCGAGTTATGGAATAAAAAACTTCTAAATGCAAACTTTGTGTTTACAGATTATAAGCAAATTTTTGCTCAGCACTGGCCTAAAAAATCCAAAATTAAAAAAATTCAAAGGTGGTAGTTTTGTTCCAGTGCACCTCTCATCAGTCTTTAAAGGTATACCAGTGTCTTGTATTCCAATAGTGTCTAGAAAATGAGATGTCATTGGGTTAATGTGCTCTGAAAGAAATAGTTTACCTGATAAGTTTGAAAACTTCAAAAAAATGGAGGCTAATCAATTTAATTCAATTTTAAAAAATTTGAAGTCAATGATTAATAACTGTGAAGAAAAATATTATTTTGTTGAAAAAGAAAAAAATATATCTTTAATAACATATGAACATTGTGGGCCAATACCTAAGTTTTCAATATATATGACTTCAGAAGATTCTGGAGATATTTATTTTAATGGCCAACTTTTATAATTTTATTTTTTTTAAACAAAGGAGTTATTAAATATTATTCTCAACTGGAAAATGCTGTTATGTTATAAACAATGAAACAGATAAGTGAGCAAGATATGTTAGGCATCAAATGGCTTTGTTAAATAAAACAAACAACACACCAGTTTCTTAAGAAGAAATTTCTGATGCATTGCATCTTTATTCAAAACCTCGTTCAGTATATTTTGATCTCATAGAGAGGCGTTATTTTGTCAAGTGTACAAGAGTTACAACGAATGACAAACAAATTAAATAAATTTGAAGATAATGAATATTTAAAGATGATATTCAAAGAGCTTCAGATATTTCAAAGATACTGCTTTATCTTGGCTGATGAGGTGTACATAAAACCTGGGCTACAGTATTCTGGTGGTAAGTTATTTTTAACTTCCAACTGGAAAGCCAAGATTTTTGTTTTTAGTTTATTTTTAAACTATTGCTTGATAAGCTTCAATAATTGTAGAACTCACAATTAGTTAAAATAAATCATTAAAAAAAATTATTTTTTAAGAAGTTGTTAATTTTGTTTGATTATAGTTATTGTGTACAGTGAAGCAGAAAATGTCCAAGAAATACAAAAAACAGCTTTAGCACTAATGCTCCTTTGTCTTTTTGGTGGCCCACAACTTGTTATAAAAGTTTTTCCAGTTTGTAAAGTTACAACAAGTTTTCAAACAAGCGTGATGGATTTAGTGAAGAACTAAATTATTATTACAGGTGGAAAGCCTCCTGAGTTAATAATGGATAACTGTCCAGTAAATCAAAAAACATTTCAATATTTTAATGCAAAAAATATTACAGAATACTATCTTTTCAATGACACAGTGCATATTTTAAAATGTATTCGAAATAATTGGATCACTGAAAAATTACAATCTTTAAAATATAAACTGCTAAATGATAACGATACTGTGCAACATGCAGAATAGAAATTTATAATTCAACTTCATGCGGCAGATAATCGAATAGTTAAGTTGTCACCATTAACACAAAAAGCAGTTTAAACAAAATCAATTGAACGACAAAATATTGGATTAGCTCTCAAAGTTTTTTGTGATGAAACAGTAGCAGCATTACATGTAAATTTTCCTAAGGCTGAAAATACTGCACTTTTTATTAAAACAGTTGTCAAGTGGTGGTTTATTGTCAACAGTAAAGCAAAAGGTCTAGATATTAGATTAAATGATATTCGAAGAAAGCCTATTACTTCAGTCAAAGATTGGTAAATAGATTTCTAAGAGAACTATATTACTTATTTTGCTGAAAAGTTGAAATGCATAAATTCAAAACCAAGAGAGAAAAAGTTAATAATGAATACTGCGAATGCTTTGCAAAAAACTTCTAAAAGATTGGCAAGGTGTGCCAAATATTTGTTGAATTACTGTGTATCTTATGTATTGTTAGAACATATGCAATCAGATGCACTAGAAAAACAGTTTGGGAAATATCGGCAAGGGTTAGGTGGCACATATCTGATAACTGTGCAAAATGTTATTCAAAAATTTAGAATCGACAAAACTAGAATGTTGCTAGACGAGCAAACAGATTTTACAATATTTCCTCCTGATCACCACCACTGTGATAACTGTGAACTTGATGTGGAGTTTAATATGTCAATATATGAAATTGTGAGGATCAGTTGCCAAATAAATGCAAATAAGGGCATTTATATATTGCAGGTTTTATTGCTTACAAACTTCCTGAATTACATGCAATTTAGTCTACTTTGTTATTTATTGTTTTTTTATATTTGAAGTGACACTTGTGAATAAAGTTTCACCATTGCTGTGAAAGAGAGGATTAATTGACATTTTTATTAACTGCAATAGTAATTTTCAATTGCTTCTTTGAAGTGTTAAAAAGGTTTGCTGCATTTTGGCAAACATTTTTTTAAACAATTATTGTAAAAAACACTCTGAAGATTTTGGGAAGGAATGTTTAATAAAACAGGCAAAACTTTCAATTTCATAATAAAATACTTTGAGTCAAAAAAGTCAAAATAATTTTAATAAAATAAAGTTAATATATTTGTTTGTTTTTATCAAAAATTTATAATTTGTTACAAGTGTTAAACAGTTAAAATAAACATATAGTTTTAAAAATGAGATTTAGTCACTTTTTGCTAAACTCTGATACTTAAATGAAATAAATTAAATTTTTATTGTAGTTAACTTATTTATAGACGAAAAAAAAAATTCCAACAACATTTGCTTCCGAAATTTAATCAAAATGTTTTGTCCTCATAAAGCTCTTTTTTTGTTTCTGAAGTTTGTTTACAAAAACAAGGATAAAAAATAATTTAACCGTAAAAAAGTCGGCCTTCGCTAATTTTACGGAAAATGAGCTGTCGCAGCCTGTTTGAGAAGGCCTAGTCTCAGATCAGAATCAGTAACGATTTGTGGTTAATGAATCTTCTGAGAACCTAATTGTTTTATAATAATAATAACAATAATAAAAAATATTGAAATAACCTAAATTTTTATTGAAACAACAGTAATTACTTTAACAATATAGTATAAAAATTATGGTATAAAATTGGTAATCAATCTAGTATTAAAAACAATGGAAATCAATCTAGTATTAAAAACATTTTTGATATACAAAAGCATACCATCATTTTTCTATCAACTAGATAAGATTGTCACAATCTTTAAGTTCTTGCTTTTAAAAACTAAATTCTTATTTGTCCTTGTATGTAACACTGCTGCCATATTTAAACTAAAACATCCAATAATGTCCTTTTCTAATTTAGAAAAGATAGAGAAAAAATCAAAATGTATTTCTGCTCTAACTACTACCAATCTTTAGGCTCTCTCCTATCATTGTAAGGTTGCACGTCATCAACTTTTTTACAAATACTACTTCTCTGCTTGAGTAACCTATCTCTTGTTCCATCAACCAAAACTCAATTTTTCCCTTATCTAATATTCTATATTTAACACTGACTAACTGAAAATACTGACTAACATATCAGATGTTTACTATATTATAGTAAAATGTTTATAAATTTACAATACAGTTCAAATATAAATTGACTTTATAATATAATAATAAATTTAATATAATATAAAAATAATATAGTAATAAATTTCTATTAAGAAAATATCAATGTTTAAATCTTTTTATTTACAAAATCTTTACTTTTAAATTTGCCATTTAGAAACAAGATTTAGAAATAAAACACAAAACTATTTAGGCAAAAATGTCGTTTTTTAAAGAGGAGAATGTATCCTCCTCTTTAAAAAATGATCCATTAGGAAACAAACAAACGTTGGTTAGTGAAAAATTTGAGGAGACAATAAAATGTTTAGACACTTACCATAATGGAGATAATAAAACAGACATAATCTTCAGCCTTTTAGAAAATGTAAAAAGTCTGTTGTTCTTAATTTTATTTAAAAAAAGTATTGAGAAAAATTTAGCTCCGACTGAATTATGATTTGGAATAGGTTTGGCTGCAATAAGTAAAAATATCTGTCATAAATAACAGTTGGTAAAGCATTGAAGATTATTCAATTTCTAAAGAAAGTATTTTAGGGCAAAAACAATTAAGAACAATTTAAGATAAGATTAAGTTAATATTTCCAATGGCTTCACATACCATGCTGGATTAAAAATGGCTTCACATACCATGCTAGATTTATGTCACAGGGAGTTTCTTATTAACATAACATCTTCTTCTGCAACAAATTAGTAATTTTTTAATATAGTATCTGTGCAATAAGAAAAGCTGATTCATAAAATATGTGTCAAAGACACTTTAAAAACACAAAAAACATCGTTGGTATTTAAATGAAAGATTTGTGGCTATGTGCCTAGCTGATTAATGTTTATCTGTAAACTAATTACATAGTTTTTTCCATTCCATATTTGGTTTTTCTTTGATTTGTTAAAAATATAACATGAGATAGAAGGGCTGAAAACCAGTTGGGACTGGGACTTATTTCCAGATTATAAACGATGTTAACAATTTGTTACTGATCTTTTTAATCCTCTACATCACAGTGCAGAACAATTTATTAATTTTAATTAAGACTTCATTGAGTTATATAGAGAGATTTCAAGAATAACTGAGCTTTTTGTTGGATTGGTTTAAAACCTAATGGTTTGGATGTTGGAATGTTTTAAATGTTT